>NW_005054346.1:3554967-3627119 GCF_000277835.1 Geospiza fortis
CCCTCCCTCCCTTCCCCTTTTCTCTCCTTGTCCCCAGAGAAGCTCCTTTAGGCCTTCCAAGCCATTTCTTTCCTCATGAACACAGTTCCCCATTCATGTGCACTTCTGCACCCCAATAAATGCCTGCCTGAGTCTCAGCAGGAGCAGGGGCCAGAGCTCTGGCCATGTACAGTTAATATTAATATTTACTCCCTGTCTGGCTTTCCCTTTCAGTCTTGACCCTATTTTCTTTGAAAACCTTCCACTGTAAGGAACGTGGCACTGAGCTTATTCTTCCCACCCTTGTCTGACTAGGCTATAGATGTCTATTTTCAGTTAATATTTCATCACCAAACACTTTCTATAGGCTTTTGCTTTTCCTTCCATGCTTCTTGAACCCCATCCAGTTCACTTTTATTGGTACTGAAAGTACTTAAATCTGAAAGCAGTAGTCGAGATGCTATCTCATCAGTATTGTATACTGAGAGAGGCATCTATCACTTCCCAGGTATGTGACACCAGGTCTCTGTGTTAGAAGCCCAAAAATTGCACTGGATGTTTTTTTGGTCACACTGCTAGATCCTATTGAATTTACTGAAGCCCATACATACAAATCTATATGTTAATAGGCATGTATATTACACCTGCTGTATTCCCTTCAGTCACCACTTTGCAATTATAGGAAGAAAAAAATGCTTTTGTGTGCCTTCTTTCCATTCCTTATAAATCCATGCTGTTTACTGGTTGTGGATACATTCTTCCCTAAGTGCTTAAGATTTCCACCTTTTAATATTTTTTCCACTATATTACTGCAGAGTGAAGTTAGGCTTACCAGATGGTAGATGACAGGTTCACTCTTTCTCTTCCTCTTCCCTTGCCATTTTAAAAGATCAGTAACCTTCTCCTCTTTCTTTTCAGACATCTTAGAGCTCACTAATTCTCCAGGAACACTAAAATATTGTCAGTATTTTGGATACATCCATTAGTTAATTCCCTTTCTTCCCCATGCTGCACATCAGAAGGATATGCTCAGTTTCACATCCTTAGTTTTCTCTCCCTCAACCTTCCCTATGACATTCTCTCAACAATCCTAACTACAAGGTTGTTTTTCCTAACTGGGCTTTCTTTTTCATAAAAATTGCAATTAGTACTTTTTAAAATTTAGAATCATCACTGCTTTCCCCCCCCTTTTTTGTAGAATAACAAATCTCTTTTATTTTGAGCAATTCCCTTCTTCCCCTTGTAATTAAAAGATCATTTAAAATCTATACACATCTAGGTCGTTGCTACATTGAAAAATGGAGGCACTATGACTTGCAGTGCTCTTATACTCTATAAATAAGGCAATTTTATATGTTTAATGAGTTATCATGGGCATAAAATAAAAAAAAAGTATTGAAATACAGTTCAGTGAGAGTCAAAATCCTTATATTTAACAGTGAAAAATAATTTTGTTCTCAAACTCTTCCTATATTTCAAGTATTTCTGAAGAAAAGTATAAGCTCATTTCCCATTATATCCCTTTAGTTGCCGTGATAAGTAACAAGAAAGAACAAAGAATTTCCTTCCTGGATTACTTTACTAAATTCATACTTTAATCTTTTGGTAGATGATGTTTTTCAAACACACTCAGATGTCTGATTGTCAGCTTTATGTCTCAGCAAATATTCCCAGCAATTCAGGTACAGTAAAGTATCTACCTCTAGCAAGCCTCTGTGTACTATATAACTTTTATAGTCATTATAAAAAGTAATTTATTGAAAAAACTTAAACCTTTTCCAGCTCAACTGACTTTTGATTTAATGGTGTGTGATCCTGGTTATGGTAATCAGGTGTGGTAGGTGCTTTTTTCAGAATTAGGTTTGCTGTTTATGTCACAAAGTTTAGAAGCTCTGAGAGTAACATCCTCCAAAACATAGTATGTTCAGAGAAACAGAGCTATCAGCTCATGTTTCACTGTTACAGTGCCTGGAATTGCACATAATGCAAGGTAGGAGAACTTTTCCCATTTTTAGATCACATTTTTTTTTCTCCTGGGTATTATTTCTCTTTGCCTTCACTGAAGTACAATACAATTCTGACTACAGACTGGCTCTGGGGAAACAGCTTGTAATAAAAAGGGGGAAGTAACATTGCTTTTCTCTTTCTTTTCTTTTCTTTTCTTTTCTTTTCTTTTCTTTTCTTTTCTTTTCTTTTCTTTTCTTTTCTTTTCTTTTCTTTTCTTTTCTTTTCTTTTCTTTTCTTTTCTTTCTTTCTTTCTTTCTTTCTTTTCTTTTCTTTTCTTTTCTTTTCTTTTCTTTTCTTTTCTTTTCTTTTCTTTTCTTTTCTTTTCTTTTCTTTTCTTTTCTTTTCTTTTCTTTTCTTTTCTTTTCTTTTCTTTTCTTTTCTTTTCTTTTCTTTTCTTTTCTTTTCTTTTCTTTTCTTTTCTTTTCTTTTCTTTTCTTTTCTTTTCTTTTCTTTTCTTTTCTTTTCTTTTCTTTTCTTTTCTTTTCTTTTCTTTTCTTTTCTTTTCTTTTCTTTTCTTTTCTTTTCTTTTCTTTTCTTTTCTTTTCTTTTCTTTTCTTTTCTTTTCTTTTCTTTTCTTTTCTTTTCTTTTCTTTTCTTTTCTTTTCTTTTCTTTTCTTCCTTCCTTCCTTCCTTCCTTCCTTCCTTCCTTCCTGTCTTCCTGTCTTCCTGTCTTCCTTTCTTTCTTTTCTTTCTTCCTTTCTTTCTTTTCTTTCTTCCTTTCTTTCTTTCTTTCCTTTCTTCCTTTCTTTCTTTTCTTTCCTTTCTTCCTTTCTTTCTTTTCTTTCCTTTCTTTCCTTTCTTTCTTTTCTTTCTTTTCTTTCTTTTCTTTCTTTTCTTTCCTCTCCTTCATCTTTGTCTTTTTCCACCCTTACTCATTGGCTGCCTGGTTTGCTGGCTTTCTCTCTGTCTTTCTTTTTCTCTCTTTTTCTTTATGACCCTTTTTCTTTCTCTTGCTTTCTTACTTTTGGTTGGTTAGTTGTTTGCTTCATACACCATATGGCCTTGCTTAATTTTAAAAGTGACAGGATCCTTTAATGACAGCAGTGATCATGACCAACAGGAAAGCTCCTCGTAGCAGTGCCTAGCTCTGATTAGCACTGTGACGCTCACAATATTTTTGAGCCAAACCATTGCAATGGGATTTGAACTTGTTTTGCCATCCAGAGAGGAGAATGCTGCCAGCTATGGTCCCAGCACTTTGCTGACTGTGTGGGCAGAGGCCTGCTGGTGCTAGCTAAAGGAGTCTACTTCACTGCATCCTCAAGGACCAGGGGAGAAAAGTCAGGGAAGCATCAGCAGGTGAGGTATGTACCCTGCTGAGCTCCTGAGAGATCCAGCTGCTGAGCTCTGACATCTGGGGCAGCCTTGGTGCTGCTCAGTTAGTCCTTTATTCAAACCCAGGCATAGCATACTCACTGAAGAGCTGAGCCAGATACCAAGGGAGGGTAAAGACACAGGCCATACGCTATCCATGGAGAAAAAACCCCATACAATTCAGTTTTGTGAGGAACTTTGTCTTTCAGAGTATTTTGCAGCATAGCCTCAGTTGCCAAGAGCAGTCCAGGTACCACTAAGCTTACACACAGCTTCCTTTCTGAGGGTAAGGTTGAGTGACCAGAGAATGGTTGAGGTCTGACAAAAGCTTTTAGCATCCTTAGTCCTGTCTTAGGCTGTCACAAAGACTTACCAGTGTTTCCTTTGCAGAGTAATTTGATTATTGCAGAAGAGGACTGCTGGAGGCAAGGAGTTCCACGCACCTGCAGGCTGAATCCACCAAGGGGACAGTCAGTTGTGCAAAGGCACATTTGCATGGAGGTCTGAACATATTTCAAACTGATTTACTTCATAATTGCCCCATTTCTCTCACTGGTGGACTGCTTGGACAACAGATTTATTTGAGTTTAAATGGGCATGAAAAGAAGTGTCGAGGCTGGAGGCAAGACTAGATGCCTCTGATCTACAAAACATGTAAAATTACTTCTGGGAACTTGTGAGCTGAGAGACTGCCAGGGAAAGGGCATGGAGCCTTTTCACATCCCTGACCCTGTTCACCCCTACACAAAACATCAGCCTTGTTAGCACAGGAAAGAAGCCCACCATTAATGCAGTGGCTGGTTCCTGAGTTCTTGTCTATAATCCTGAAATAAAGATCTTAGTGCAGAATGGCATGCAATTTTTCTGAGACATCACTGAGGTCAACCTTATGCTGGTCTGACTGGCCATCAGGCTTGGAGAGGTGTGTGCTTGAACAGCCAGAGGTTCCCTGAGACACATTTCTTTAGACTACCAAATAGGTCGTGGGAGATTCCCTGCCTTCCTCTCTTAGCAGTGGTCAGAGGAAGTTTTGCAGGAATTAACCAGTGTAATAGCAGATTAATTAAAACTGGTTTAATTAACCAGTTTAAGTTCATGCATGGGATGAATCCGGACCCATGTGCTCACACATTATGAGACTTGGGCCCCATTTTTGGCCATAAACTCAGAATTATTCCATCAGCATGAGAGCAGGCACAGTGAAAGCATGGACCCTGCAACACATTGTTATCATATTCACGCTGTTGATTCTGATTCTCTGATAAAGTTAATTGACTGAGTCAAGGCAAATTTGCTCCACACCTGCTCTGGACAGAGCAAGCTCAACCAGCTCTCATCAATCACTCCCACCAGGAAACTGGCACAAACAGTGCTTGTTCAGCTGGTGCCAGAGGCTGAACTTGATGGCACTGGTACAATCCCAGGGTGTAAGTCTGTGGGATGTGCAAATAACCCTGAGGGAACCACATCAGAATCTTACACTAAGCCACTTTATTTTTTACTCTAAAGTACATTTCCTGAACCTTTTGAGTAAACTTTGCTAGTCTCAATGCCATTCACTTAAAGCTCTGGCAGCATTTCCTTCACATGAAGTGCAATTTATTGCATTTGTGATCTGTCCATTATCAAATTGGTTCTAGGATGGACCAAGGGTGTCCATGTTCAACATCCTTATCTGGGGCCCTACAGCAGGAGACATGGCTGCACTTTGCTGTGTGGGTAGGAGTCCTGCAATCCAGGAATCCAAGAAACCCTGCCTTGCATTTGCTGGGTTCATTCATCAAGAGGTTCACCCCAGATAGGGCTTGTTTAGAAAGGGCTGTTAGACACACCACATCTACCTCATCCTTTGTTTTATGAATATTTCTGAGCCTTTTAACCTGTTTTGCCCTGCCCTCCTCTCTGTACACAAAGCACTCCATCCAAAACCCACGCCTCTTCACAAAGGGAGTATGTCTCTAAAAGCTCTGGCACAAGCCTGTGGTAGCCTGTGGCTGTCCTGCACAGTGGTTGCATGGAATGAGAAGCAGTTGAACATAAGCCCTGAGAGGAGCAGAGTTCTGCCAGCCCCCTGTAACATGGTTATGACATGGATTTTGGCAGCCTTGGCAAACCCAGGATCTTGGGTCAGGCAGAAAACTGGTTAAGAGCTGAAACTCTTCCCAATGCAGCTGCAGAAAGTTAAACTCTATATCTGCAGACAGTAGGTGGCAGGAGAAAGGGAGGCAGACATCACCAAACCTTATAAATCATGTCTGCTTTTGAAGCCCTTAAGTTTGTTACTGGCTTTTTGTCAGCAGAGAGAGGAGCCTGACTAGGACCCTTCCTTTGGAGACAAGTCAGACCACACAAAAAACTGAGTAGAGATGTGTGTTGTTCTTGTCAAAGATAATTTGACAAGAACAGCAGCAGCAGCAGCAATAGCAGCTGCAAAAATCCTAAAACCTTAAATGGGCAACTACTTAGCAGGAGGCAAATAGACTGTAAAGTAAAATATATTGTATGGAATACACATTTAAACATTTGAATCCTTTCAATTCTGTTTACAGGCTGTACCTACAGACCCTCATCCTATATCAATGCTAAATAACTCTATGCAGTTTGGGATCAGGAGCTTCAACCAGGACCAGGTGGCACTCAAGGGGCTATTGTGACTTGCACTCTGTCTCATGATAACTTGCTTGTGTGCCTAGAAGTCAAATGTGAAATCAAGGAGCGCATTTAAGATTTCAGACTGGATGCTGACATGCAAACCTGGGCATGGGCAGAAACAATGCTATCAGCCCTCCTGTCCTCACCCCAGCCTTGATGGGCACAGTGGTGGTGTGCTTCTCTCTGTGCTGGGCTCTGAAGACTCTCATGCTGGAGTTCAGCTGTCCCAGTGAATTTAATTCCTTGAACATCTGGTCTCCGTCTGCTGCAGGAAAGATGGTGGGCCAGATGGGAAATCCTAGTGGCTGCATACAGCCTGGGGGGCACCTACTACATCGTTCTCAAAGATGATTTGAAAATGATAGATCACAGGACCTAAAGAGCTTTCACATAAAAGAGCTAATATTACTATAAATAAAGTGCCTTTTCATTTTAGGGTTCTTCCCCCCTCCCCCCCAATTATTTTGTAAGACAAAGCTGCTAATACATGTAAGGTGCAAGAGATATGTTAAATAGACATTTAGCAGGCCAACCATGCTTCCAGGAAAAGAAAAATAAAAGGCAGGCATTGAGCCTGAGCTATGCACACAGTGTAGTTGTTAGTGCACACCCTGCTTCTGCTGTCAACCATTCCAGATAGCCACTTCCAAACCAGTTTGGGAAGAGACAGGCCTGAGGTCTGGGCCCGTGTGAACTTCATAAAGTTCAACAAGGCCAAATGCAAGTTTTTGCACCTGGGTCAGGACAATCTGGAATCTCAGTGCAGACTGGGAAATGAAGGGGTTGAGAACCACCCTGTGGAGAAGGACTTGGGGATCCTGGTGGACAGGACTCAAAAAAGAGCACTTGCAGCCCAAGAAGTCAGCTGTAGCCTGGGCTGTATCACAAGAAGTGTGATGCAGCCCAGGCAGGTTGAAAGTTAAAAAAGGTAGATTTGTATTGGACATAAGGAAGAATTTTTGTGAAGAGTGTGATGAGACACTGGAACTGGTTTCCCAGAGCTTTTGTGGGTGCCTCTGGAAATGTTTAAGGCTAGATTCAATGAGCTTTTGAGCGATTTGATCCAGTGAAAGATGTCCCTGTTCGAGGCAGAGAGAGTTGGATCAGCTGATCTTTAGAGGTCTCTTCTGACCCAAACTAATCTGTGGTTCTAAGGGTCCGATAGCAGCTCCTGCCAGTTTGTGCCCACAGGGTAATATGGTCTGCAAACAGGTTTGGCTCCTTTTGTGCTGGATAGTCATCTCAGGCCATCCTGGAAGGCTTTCTCTGTCCAGATGCCAAACCTGCCAGCATACTCTTTTTTCTTAGTGTGATGGTGCACAGGCTGTGCATGATGCCCATACTGCATCTCTGATACTATTTTAGGTTTTGTAAACTGGCAAAAGAACCAAAAGGTAGCAATTACATCTTAGGGCTACCGGGGGCTAGAGGAGACAGAGGCCAAGTTCTCAGGGCCCTGGGTGAAGCCATTCTGTTGAAGGTGGGTTTGGCCCTAGCAGTGTGGGTATCCATCAGTCTGTGCCACTTTGTCTGGTGGATTAGGGACTCCCACTCCCTTTACTTAAGAGTGCAGATATAGCCTAAAAGCTTGAACCTTCATCAGTGGGATAATCTCAGCTGACAAGTGAAGTTTGCACAATGTCCTCAAGATGTGGAATGATGAAGGAAACTTTGCTCTACTGAACAAAGTTCAGTACAGTAGTACTGAACAGTACAGAGAGTCAGCAAATTTAGGGACAAACAGAGACTCAATGTAATTGGTTTCAGCCCTTGGATTTTTGTTTTTTTACTTGTGCAACCAGTGATAATCAGAGACTGACCATGCATTGCTTACTGTCATCACTAAGAAGGATCTGGCAGCTTCTACTTTGGGATTACAGAAATTGCTCTTTCAGCTCCAAATCAGTGATGCTGCAGTTTGAATACAATCCTGACTGAGGTTCAGTAGTTAATAGAAATGCAGTGTAACAAAGTCTAGTGCTAGATCACGTTTATGTTATGCTGTCAGAAAAACAGAAATCAATCCAATTTCAAATGGAAGGTGGACAACAGCTGCCAGAACTGCTGCTGGAGTGAAACCCTGGAAGAAAAAAGGAAGGGTATTAGCACGGGGTAGTCAGAACAGTTTATTTACAAAAATTATTGTCAGTTGAAGGAAGGGACCAAAACAGGAAGGATTTTATTTCACAATATTCACAATATTTAATTCACAAATTCACAGGATTTTATTTCAGCCTGTATTGTGATTCTTCAGCAGTTACAGAAAAAGGTTTATTAAAATAGAAGAAAAAACATCCAAAGAAATAATCTCAGAACTGGAAAATACAGGAGAAAGATGAGAAGGATATTTTAATGACTGCCAAGAAATTTTGAGTGTTCAAACAGTTAAGGAATTTCTACAAAACATAAAGACTAATTAAAGCAAAAGGACATAAAGGCTATCCCCACAGGTGACACAGCTGGTGCAGAGATTTATCCCTTTAGATCAAACTTCACACAGATTATTTCCTGAAGTGTTTTAGAAACCTCCCTGTTCTCCCATCTCTGAGACAGCCTTGCTACAACTAAGCAGGAGATTTTGGTATTTCAGGTAATTTTTGCTGGTTTGTCTGGAACAGAAGGCACATTTTAGAGTCTCAGTCTCAGCTATGTGGACCTGGCTTTATCAATTTGTAGTAAAGAGCAGGTTTAGGTGAGCATTCTTCTTCTTCAGTCCATTTGTTGTGAACTATCACTCAAGTAATAAATACCAGTTGGTAGAAAAGGGCTACAGAGCCATTTTATTACTATGTTTAGTATTTCTATTACAGAATAGTGGCAATGAAACAGGGCTAATACAGCCTTAGATTTTTGCTTGCAAGAACAACACAGAAAAATCTGCTATAAACCAAGGGAGATTGATACTTGAAAAAATAAAAGAGGGAGATAAGCAAAACCAGAATGCCCTAGGAGCTGCCACCACTTGATAAAAACAGTCTGTGTATATGTGAGGATATTGGTTGTGTCATGAGAGGTAGCCTGGTGGTCATAGGAGGTTGTAAATCCAGATGGACACATGCTCTGCCAAGAGGAGAGCAGACAAGAGGCATTAAGTCAATTGTTTTGCACAAGACATTTTCAGGCAACGACCAGCAGGTAGAGTTGACCGAGTCCCAAAATACAGCACAGTCAGGAAAAGGCTGTGTCAGGGTAGACCCAGAGCTTGAAATGACAAATATGCAACTCTAATTCAGCATCGATTCTGTTAATTAAATTACTAGCTCATTTGCAAGTATTTGAAAGTCTCTGCTGTGTTAACCATAGGACAGTGATGAAGATGGTGATGGTGTGTGCTGTCTAAGGGAAGGTGTGGGGAAGTGTGTTGTAGATGGTGCTGGCACATGGCTTTTGGAAACAACTGTTGGGTTGTGCTCCCGTAGTGCCGTACCGATCCGCTCCCGCACAGGCAGTGCGTGGAACAGACCTCTGTTGGGCTCCTTGGCTCTTAATGAGTCTAAACAACAGCTGTTCTCTCTTTCTTTGGGCCAAAGTCAAATGCTGAAGCATAAAACATGTGGGTTACAGTGCCATGGAGGGAGTGTGCAATTCATCCTCCTGTAGCTGCGGCAGGCATGTGCACTTGTGTGAGCAGCATTTACATGCATATGACAGTCTTGGGGAGGGCAGGAGAGTCACAAACTACAGATTATGGTTAAAAAGCTCAAAGGAACCACTGTAAGCATTTAATTGGACCTCCTGTGCAATGCATAAGACTGCAGTGAATTAATTTGTTTAAACTAGATCATGTCTGTGGAAAAGAAAGCCCTAATGTTTTGATTTCTCTGTTAATGCAGGCTAAACTTATAGAAATTGCTCCAATGATAGCTGTTCTCCCTTTTAAAAATATGTCACTTTCTCCTGGTTTGAACTTGGTTAGTTTCGGCTCCTTAGCATTGCACTATTGCATTTCTCTTGGCCAGACTGAAGACCATTCTTACTAATGTTAATTGAGTTGTCAACTTCCCACTTGTTATAGTCAAACTTTTCAGTTTATCATAATAAAACACACCTCAGGGAGTCTTCTGGTTAGTTGCTGAACTCTTTCTGTATTGTTAGCTGCCTTCTTGAGGAGGAGCAGTAGAAGTGAAGTCTGTGCTCCAACTGCACTCCTTTGGGGGGGGGTCAGTCATTGACTGGCTGTTTGAATGCTGAGCCTGAGTACCAGGTTATTTTCCTCTGCTTGATATTCCTTGTTTATGTATCCAAAGATTACAGTAGACCCTAAACTGCACTTGGAACAGTGTTCAGCTCTCTGGCCATTTTTTCCCTTAATAAAACCATCCCTTTTTCTTTGTCAAGCTGACAGAGTTACAATCAACTCAGCAGTTTTGTTCAAGATGATGTGGGTAGGATATTACCATGGTTTTATTAATCTTGAACTTTTCCAGTATTTTACAGGCTATAGAAATACTTTTCCAGTATTTTACAGACTACAGAATAAAGCAAGCTTCTTTGTCAACTCTTGAAATTCTTTTACACAAAATCTCTTGCAATGTAACCCTTATCTACATCATGTCAGGGAATTCATATTCATTTAAATGCACCTGCTAAATCTGCAGGGATTTGCATGTGCACTTTAAATATGCTGCAAGTTGTACTTAAATATGCATTGCAGACCAGAGAACTGGTGTTCAGCAGCTCACAGAGTTTAAAAGGAGAAAACACTATTATCATAATTTAATCTATGTTAGTCTATGAGGATTCTAGAACAGGTTCAGTTCAAGAAGCAAAGAGAAGCAGCCTTACATTTATTTCTGAAGCTGTACACTTTGGTCTAAATTTGCATGACGTAGACTGCAGATTTCCTTTTCTGTACTTGTTAGAAATAACATATAATTCCTGTGTGATCTGAAGCAGCTTTTTCAAGCTTACATTTCACTGAATTCAGAGGTTTTAGCTACTGAGAAGGTATCAGAGTAACTGAAATTTTTCAAAAGAGTCTAATTATCTTCACCGTTAACATTTTGCATGAGTTCTAAATGAACTGTATTCAGTGTCTGTTGTTAGCTATTGAAACTTGCAAATCAGACAATGGTTGAGGTTGGAAGCGACCTCTGGAGGTCGTCAGGGCCAAATACCCTTCTCAAGCAGGGTCTGTTATAGGAGGTTTCCTAAGACCATTACCAGTTGCCTTCTGAGTAGCCTCACAGGTAAAGATTCCACAATCTCTCTGGGCAAATTATTTAAATCTTTGGCTAGCCTCACAGTAAAAATACGTGTGAGTTTTCTCTGTGTTTAGATGGAGTTTCATGTTTTCAATTTCATAGCCTCCTGCCCTATGTGTGGCTACTGCTGAAATGAGTCTGGCTCTCTCTTCTTTGTTGGGTTTTTTGGTTTTTTTTCTTTGTTTTTTTTGTTCCATCAGATATTTATAAATGTTGATAAGAACTCCCCTGAGCCTTCTCTTCTCCAGAGTGGCAGTCCTAGCTCTTTCAGCTTCTCCTCACACAAGAGATGCTCTAGACCCTTGTTCATCTTTGTTGGCCCTGCACTGAGTTCACTCCAGTAAGTTCATCTCTCTCTTCTATTGGGGAGCTTAGATCTGGACAGATTGCTACACATGTGTCTCACCGGTGTTCAATGGAGGAGAAAGATCAACTCCCTCAGCCTACTGTCAACATTTTTCCTAATGTAGTTCAGGATAGTGTTGGCTTTTTTTGCTTCACTGGTGACTCATACTCAGTTTGCTGTCCAAGGACCTCAAGATCCTTCTTTACAGAGTTGCTTTCCTAATGGTTCTCCCCAGCATGTGCTGGTCCCTGGGGTTATTCCTTCCTAGGTACAAGAACTTGCATTTCTCCTTGTTGAACTCCAACAATTTCCTCTCTGCCCAATTTTCCAGCCTGTCCAGGTCCCTCTGAATGGTAAAACTGATGTATGAGACACACCTCACAGTTTTTTGTCATGTGTGAACCTGATGAGTGCACTCTCTTCCAGTGTCCAGGTCAGTAGTGAGGCTAAACAGTATTGGCACCAGTGTGGTGTACCCTGTGGTATGCCACCAATAATTTGACCACAAATGAAATTTATACTGCCAATCATAGCTCTCTGGCCCCAGTTATTTATTCAATTTCCAATTCATCTCACTTTCCACTTTCCTAACTTTTAGTTTATCAGTTGGTCTATGATGATGCAATGAGACAGTGTGAAAAACTAAAATCAAGGTAGACAACAAAAAAAAAATCAAGTAAGAGAACTCTTACTAAAATCAAGGTAAACAACAGTAACTTCTTTTCCCTCATCCATCAGCCAGCTGTCTCATTATGGAAGGCCATCACGCTGGTTAAACATGATTTCCCCTTCATAATTCTATGGTTATGACTTCCAATTACTTTCTTCTTTGAAAATGGCTTCCAGGCAGATTTTCATAATCTTCTCAGTGACTGAGGTTGACCAGCCTGTAGTTCCCCAGTTCTTTGTTCCTGCCCTCCTTGAAGATAAAGAGTGACACTTCCTTTCTTCCATTCCGCAGGAACGTCACCTACATGACAAGACCTTGCAAAGATAATCAAGAGTGATCTTGTGATGAAATCAGCTGGTTCTTGCAGGACTCATAGTGTCTGTTTAATTTGTTTAAGTGCTCCCTAACCTGTTCCTCCTTCACCAAGACTGAGTCTTCCTTCTTCTGGCTTTTCTCTCTTGTTGAATAGGCCTGGGATTCCTGAAGGTTTTGGTCCTTTGAGGAGGTTGAAACAGCCCCTTCTGTGTGTCCACTGACATGAGATCACCTGCTTCATTCAGAACTAGACTCATATTTCCCTTGTTCAACATTTTATTACTATAACACAATGGCAGGGCATATTCTGGGTGCCTTGACATCCCTCAGGAAGGCCAACTTTAGGGGGAGCTTTGGCTTTCCTAACATCCTACATGTTGCCTGTTGCCTACATGTCCAGGCAACATTTGTACATTTCTCCTCTGTAGTCTGTCCTAGATTCCACCTCTCATATGCTGCCTTTATGATTTGGAACTCTGTGATACGTTCCCTGTTTAGCCAAGCCTGTATCCTAGTACATCTACCTTTTTTTTCCCCGTGAATATTGGTGTGAAGCATTGTTCTCAGAGGTTGCTGTCCTTAAAGACCCACTACCTTTCTGAGCTGCTTTAGCCTTCAGAGAGATCCCACCCACGGGATCCTACCTGTAAGATATTTGAATAAATTGAAGTCTGCTCTTCTGAAGAACAGACTTTATTCTGCTAGTCATCTTCCCCAGTGAGTGTGAATTCCTAAGGAGATTTACCACATTTATGTTCACTTAGAATAGTTCAGGGAAATTAAATACCAAGATTCAGTAATTGTTTAAGGAAGTAATTATGGGTTTTGGGCTACAAGCATATATTTTGTGTTTATGCCAAAGTAGAAATTCTTTAAAATCAACCTAAGACAGATAATAAAATGCCTTTTGCAAAGGATGGACAAAAAAAGATCCATTTTGTCATCTATCATGTTTTAGACAAAAAAAGGGATCCTTCTCTCTGAGGTCACTGCATGGAACAGGTTTCCTGCAGCAAATGTCTAGCATCTCTTGCAGGTGGCAATGACTCTCAATAGGCACTGTAGATGGGCCACCTCATTTTTGATAAAGAAGAGTTTGGGCATATTGATACAAACTGAACTATTCCATTTGCTTTCCGGGTCATCAAATGGCCATGGTTTATTTTATTTACTGTCACAGATATTGTACATCTGACACAAGTAAAATTTATTTTTGCAAAGGTCTATGTTGCTGTTATTATTATCTGTAAAAGTAGTTAAATAAGGTTTTCCAATGCCTTTAGATTAAATAGAGGCCTTTCCACATATTTTCTTATGTTCTGCAGTGGTAATCATGGAATGGACTCCTCATAGGGCTAAATTCCATCCATAATTGTAGAGAAGATAAAAGAGAATGGGACTGGAAAAGCAAAAGGGATTTTTTTGTTTGTTTTTTGGTTTTTTTTCAGTTAAAGTGAATTGAAAAGCTCTTCTTAGTCATTTTAAGCCAGCTTGTAAAATAGTGGGGTGCAGTTTTCTGTAGTGTTACTTGGGATCAAATGAACATGAAGTAAAATTTGCAGTAACTGGAGGTACTGTGTTTTGTTAATTTATTAGAGCAGTGCCAGGACACTAGCACTGCAAAGGCCTGTGCTGTATATGCAGCATGAGTAAACAACATTTCTCTCCTAAAAACCTAGCAATCTCACTCTTTTTAAAAGCACTAAAATTATTTAAGATATAAATTATTTGCATTAAAATATTAGAAGCTGAAAAAAAATCCAAGAAATATATATTGACTAAATAGGGGCTATTCCTGTGCCTCAGAGAGCTATGAATTTTATAACCCCATATAAACAATTACAAAGTGCACTATGCTTTAGAGAAATACACCAAAAGAGTAAAAGATTCTATTAAACTGGCAAAAAAATCAGTGAAATGAAAAATGAATTAAACCTTCCTCTGACCTTATTGTTTTGGAAACTCAAGGTTTCTGGAATTTGCAGGTTTAATTTTTGTATCTTTTATTTCCTTTTTTGGAAATGAACAGTTGACAGTCTGCTTTATATGCAGCATGCATAGCACATAAATAGCATTCAAATTAAATTCTACACCAGCTGTACATACCCCATACATGTGGTTCGCGAATGTTGCTGACTGCAAATGGTGCATATTTTGATTTTCAGTTGATATCTAAAACTGTGAATTATCTTCTGAATATGTAGTGTTTTGCTTTCAATCCCTAGATTACATTTATATCAAGCAAAATAAATACAACTGTCTGATAATCACAACCTGGTTTTCTTCAGCTAAGGTAAAGATTAGTTCCTGGCAAAGTGACCCCAAGTCTCGTCGACTTCAAGGTGAGAGTCCCATTTTGGGTGTGAAAGGGAAGCTTGAAATTAAAAGTAGCCACAGAGGAGAAAACCCAGCATGCTGAAGCCTGTTAACCTGAAGTCTCTTGAATAAGGGGCTGCTTTTACTGCTGTCAAGTCCCAGTGTGCCTTTAATGTAGTGAGGTTTGGTACTCAGCTATTAGCTCTTTCAGGCATGTTCACACTGCTTGACATTTATCTAACACTGACTCCCAGAAACCTGTTCCAGCATCCACTGGGCCCAGTATAAAACCTGTGAGGATTTTTTTGGATGTGGCCTGTGTCTGGTTCTTCCAATATCCTGGTCAGGAATATGGCAGGGAGCCATTGGAGGGAGGAGAAGTAGCCAGATGGCACCAGTACACTGTTGCTTTGGCATTTTTTTCTGGCCAGCTGACTGGCGCGATCTCCGAGGAGGATTTTTGTTTGTTTGTTCATTTGTTTTGTATCTTTTCTTTCAGGTAACCTGTGGACCTGAGTTAAACTCACTGATAGCTTGATCACCTTACAGATTTTCCACCTTTTCTTTTATCTTTTTATTTGTTGTACACAGTGTTGGGGGAAATTTACTTTGGTATACTAAAATCTTGCCCTGATTTCATATTCATCTTTCATACAAAAGCCTTGTTGGCTCTAAGGAGTGCCATATGCTTGAAAGACATGCAACACTGATATTTTTTTTTTCTATCAGCATGTCTATGAACATTGTAAAAATTCAAGACAAACCTCAAAGGGAGCTAAGACATATATAGATATTTATGTCCACACACCTCAGAGGGAGATAAGACTTATATAGATATTTATCCCCACAGCAAAGACTTGATTTTAAATTCTGTCTGGGTTTGAAAATACCCTCTTTCACTGGCTGTATCTCAGATGTTGGCATCTTCCTTAACAAGTTGAGGGGGTTGAGGGGAATCTGTGGGTGCTCCCTCCTGAGAGTGGATGTAGATTTGTCTCCTCATCCTCTGATCTGGCCAGACATGAGCCATTTCTGGTCTATATAAGTGTGTTAACATTGCTCTGTGCTCAAGTCAGTGAGGCCTGGTGACAGGCTGTGTATATTGCTGGTTTGTGTCTAAACAGCTTCGAGACTAGAGCTGGCTTGGATCCAGCCTTTTGAGAGCACCGACCAAGCCGCCTGCGTGTATCTGCACCTGTCCACGTGGATGCATTATAAACTGCACACCATGCAATAGAAACGCTGTTTATAAACGACATATTGTGACACCTCCTCCTTGAAACACATTTTTCCTCCACCTAAGCCTTTCAGCAATAATCTAACACAGAAACAACATGGCTAAGAGAATAAGTGCATCACTGGGAGTTACCACTTCTCCTTTGTGTTTGAACCCTGTGATCTGCCTAATTGAGAGATTGATCTTGATTAGTTGTGAGCACCCACGGTTCCTTCTGATGGGAGCATATGGTATTGTACTGTATGTGCTTTGAGCCAGGAAACAGATCTCTCACTACCCCCTTTACACATAGGGCTGACATTACTATGAAGACAGGCAGCAGTAGTATAATGCCTTCCAGCAACTGTGAAAAGTGTCTGTGTGATTCAGACGCTTTTCTGCTTACTGATAATTTTGTTCTAATAGTACCACGAAAAAGTGGTTCATCAGCCTCCCCAAAACAAACACTTTTGGGTCATCTGTCTACTTGCACCCTTACAGGTGACGATGTTCCTTCTGGTTTAGCATATCAATGGTGAATGAGTGACTTCAATATAAAATGTAACTGTCAAAACATTCAACTAAAGATGCTTTAGGCAAATATCTTTTCAACACTTCAGTTAAATACTGGTTCTTAAATACTCTGTTCAGACTTAGGTGGTTGATACACCCATTTTGATGGCTGATTTTTGTAGGAGACAGCAGCAGCAGCTCGGTTGTTCTATGGGGTGGAGAAGATGGGAAGCAGCTGCATTTGTGGCCTGCAGATGTTCAAGACAGCACCAGTCAGGAAACTGCTAACTACCTTTAATTGATCAGCTCACCAAAGTGGGGAAGTGAGCGTTCACATCTGTGGCCCATTCTTATAACATGTTTCCTCCTCACTAATTCTTGCTACTGTCTGGAAGCTTTCCAGACTGCTGCTAGTGAACAGCAGACAATTCTTTCATAAAGAAGCAGGCATTTCCAGCTCCTGAAGGGCTTTAAACAACTAAGCTGTGATGTTTTCTGTTATAATAACTAGTTAAAGTGAATAAACTGTACTTAGACAGGATTTTAATTTGATTTTAAGGTTCACTGCTTCTGCAGGACCACTTGAGCCTTGGTGTTTCACTTGCTATGCTGAAAATCAAGTGGGGTTAAAAGTCTTGCAAAAACTGAAATGTTGTAATCTAACAGACCACTATAAGTCACAGGCAAGAAGAAGGAAAGCAAGTTATGTTTAGTCTGCAGGGCCAAATGCAAACGATCTTTTGTCATCTCTTTATTCAGCAATGAAGCTGTGAATGCTTTCCTAAATGCGCACCTGGGCCTCCAGGTAACAGAGAGAAGATCCCTGACTTAGGAAAGTAAGCTTGGTTTCAGATGCTACTCCGTCCGTGGGGCTTCCGGGGGGTCCCATTCAGATTCAAATCTTCTGTGTCTCTCTTTACTCCCAGGGCTTCCTAATCCTTAGCTCTACCAGGGAGGAGCCTTGTCTCAACAGCCCAGGGCTGCCTCTGCCTTGGAAAGGCTGAGGTCCCCTGGGCATGGCTAGCGGTGATTAAGACCATCCCAGCGCTCAACTGGAAACTGGCTAATCCCCAAACAGATTGTTAGCCCATGGCTCAGGCCGAGTAAGGTTCAAACCCTAGACTCATCCCATATTCTGCACGTCTAAGCATTCTTTAAGCCCTCATAGTTTGGGAGAGACGCATATAAAATCTGACTACCTTTGGGGTGATAAAATGGCTGCTCCTAACCTTGATACTGACATTTCCATGACAAATGTGGTGACAGTCATTTTAGAACGGTAGAGATGAATTTAGAAATCAGAGTCTATTCTGTGAATCTGTGAGGTGAAATGTTCAATAGTCATAATAGGTAACAGACTGTAGAACATGTAATTGGATGTTGCTGCGACTAGCAACTTAACTAGGACTGGATATTTATAGAAATAATAGTATCCAGACTTATAAATAGTAAAAGCCCCAAGATTTAGTGTGAAGTTGATTATTTTTCTTGGACACTTTTTGTCACTTGGTTAAGTTAAAGTTTGTTTCTTTATATTACAGTTTTATCCATATCTGAAACTGAGCAGCCTTGCAAGACCTCTGACCAATGTAACTGTGTAAAAGCACATTGACTGGAATCAGCATGGAAAAAGTTTACTGTTGTGTTATTCCAATATGTTAATTACCTTTATCTGGATGTCAATATAATGAATCAAGCTACTACGTGAAAAAAGATTAAGCTAGGCAAAACAAAATGATGTAATCTATGATGCAAAGTAAACATGTTAGTTATTTATCTCAAGTATGAATATTCTTCAGTTTGAAGTACAAGTTTCTATATAATTTTGAATTACCAGAAAAAGAAGAGATATTGTATTCCTTGTTTTCTAACAGAAGTGTAGAAGGTATGAAACTAGAACTTGAACAAGAAAAGGGAGAAAAAAATATTTTTTCTTCAAAAATGTGTAACTGCTAAACATGAAATACTGGTCTAAAGTGTCACCAATCTGAGAGGAGCTAATGAGAAACTCCTGGAATGATCTGTAACAGCCTGAGGATAGGGGTTCTGCTGGAGCTCCAGATTAGGTATGAAGTCTCTGAGGGGTAGAGCTGACTTGCCACTGCACATCTAGCTGATGCAGAATGTGGGAGCTCATGCCATTTCGACATGTGAAGGCAAACAGAAGGATGTGGAAAAAATCACATCTTTTGGCAAAAGCTTGACTAAGCCATGCCTTTGCTACTGCTGAAAAATAGTCTAGGACAGGCTTCTGGCAGTGAGGCCAAACAACATGATACATTCTCTTCCACATGCCTGAATTCTTGTCCCCCTTGAAACAGGGGGTGGCTATATCCAACCCACCACCTGGGCATGCATCCTGGCAAGTGCTGTGCTCTGGGCCATGCCCAGGCAGTGCAGGCTGCTGCTGCTGGGCACAGACCAAAAGTGCACCAAGGAACATGCTGACACAGTGGTTGATCATGGGCTTGAGCCTCTGCTTTATTTGTGCAGTACAGAGTCCGCCTGAAAGAGCGTGATGGAGCTCTTAAGCTGTGTCTCTTACTCAGGTTCTCCTCAGGTGTTACTATTCTTCCCAGAGACCTCACCCTTTATGTACTCTTTATGTGTCTCCTCGACTTTTGGTTAGTCTTTAAACCAAAATAAGTTCTCCTGAGGACATTTTGAGGGGCAATTGTAATCCACAGTGTGGAAGTGGGGCATGGGACAATGAATACCACAGCTACTGCTCCATGCATTGTTCAGTCTCCAAGGATTCATTGAGCTTTCTGCCTGGGAGCCTCCAATTTTGCAGTTCAAGGTCTAAGGCTGCTTCTGTCTATATATATATAAATAGGTTGTGTATGTGATCGATTGACTGGCTGGCTGTTTGACTGACCAACTGTGTCTGTTCAAGAGGAGATTTTGGTATCCAGGGTGCCGCTTGAACCTGTCTGTCACTTACACCACTTTGCTGAAAATATGGGATAAATGCTGTAGAATTTGCCCAGCTGATCAACTGACAATGTCATGTGCTGAGAAACATCTTAGATATTCCGAATGTTCTGCATATTTCTCTATTCTCAATGATCCTGTGTTAGGGTAATTATTCACTCCTTTTGTTAATACTGATGAGTATGGCAAGTATTTCCCATGGATATGCTAAGTGATGTTCATGACAAAATGCCTTTTGCTTGAATGCAGTGCGTACAAAATGTGCCTAAATGCACTTCCATGGTAAATTGCACATATTGAGGAGTAAGTTTTTACAGCATTTGACATCCTTGTGGTGTGTTTTTTTTCTCCTGAAAGCAGAAGACTTCACATGTGTGATCTCCCTTCTGAGCAGTTGTTTCTCATTATTTCTTACTTTTACTTTGGATATACCCAGTTGGACTGCCCACTGCCTGCAGCCGCGTAATTCCATGGGATATTCTGGTTTTAGAGCTCTGAGTTGGAAGGTTGATCTATAAATCTGGTCAAGAAACCTCCAGAAGGTCAGTGTGGAATAAATAGCAACAATGAAATGTTCTCCCTTTGTTTCATTATTAGTAGATGGCCTGATTCTGCACTTTCATCGGGACAAATTTGGCATTGACATAATTCAGAAGCAGCTCAGTTTTCATGGACTGATGATAAAGTTGGACTGATACCAAATGTCAGGCTGGCATAACAGGTTTAAAGATGGGCATAAGAAGCATAAGCCAAGAGTTATACGCCAGTTTTTGATTTCCCCATAATGTGATCCCACTCTGCCCTTGGTTCTGAGTCAACTACAATCCACCTAGCTGCATTAGCCAGAGACTATATATTATCTCATGTCTCTGGCTTGGTAGATGGGGTTCAGTGTTGTGTCATCAATAGTCACAAGGTTTGGCATCACCTTGGAGAGCAGAGGTCAAAAAAGGTCCTTATTTTGTGCCTGTAGGCACCACCCCTGTGGCTTTGGGCTACTTTGGCAGAGAGTGGTGATGTGCAGTCACTAAAAATAGTCAGGAAGGTTAAAAAGAAGGAAGAGTGGGCAAAAGCATTTAATGTGTGATAAAGTAAGTGATTTTATAACTGATTTTATTACTTAAAGTTCAAACATTATTTTCACTAGCCTTTGTCAGGTGTAAATGAAGATGAAAGAAGTTGGACAGGGGGAGACTTGAGTACTGCAGGATGCTTCAGGAATCATGTCTTTAAGGGTTATTAAACACAATTTGTTTTTGTCAGATTTCCATTTGTCTGTGTTTCAGCAAATCCTAGAAACTTGAGCTCTGACATTTTGTATATCCCTATTAATTATTCATTCCTGAGAATCTGTACTTGTTTGACCTTAAGAGTTATTGCCTGTTTACATTGAAGAAGACCCAGTAAGACTTGTCATACATCGTCCTTCACAAAAAATAAAAAAATATAAGAGTCTTTCTCCCTGGGTAAATGAGGAAATAAAACAACCTGGGCTGGGTCAATGGTTTTAATACTGGTGGGAAACTCTTAACGTGCTGCAGAGGCAGCATCTAAGGAATCTGCTGAGATAGCTGGATCTGCAGTTCCAGGTTAAACTTAGGGATACAGGACCACACTTCATCAATG
Organism: Geospiza fortis; assembly: GCF_000277835.1. Lineage (NCBI taxonomy): Eukaryota > Metazoa > Chordata > Aves > Passeriformes > Thraupidae > Geospiza > Geospiza fortis. The sequence continues at coordinate 3,576,060 of NW_005054346.1, forward strand.
CTATGTGGGATGAGCTGACCCTTGTGCAGAGTGCCACCAGAGGACTCATGCATCACTTATGTCTGACAAAGTGTCCTAAGTGGAACTTTGGTGTTTTGTGAGGTTAATATGGATATTCTTCACAGCAGCTAGGTTTTAACCACTATGGGTAAAGTTTATACAATCTTTGTCTCAATAAAAATGAAATGTAGACCAAGAGAAACTTCCACTGAAATCAGCATGATATTGTGTTGCACAAACCCCACTGACTCCAGCAGTTTGAGAGCATATCTAGCTGCAGATTTCCAGTTAAAACGAGCTTTTGCTTTAAGGATCTCACCGCTATGAAGGATGTCAAGGAAACTATTTGCTTTCAGTGATGTCAGTAGTTTTTGCACAGGCTGTGTGGAAGTCTGGACTTCCCAGGAACTGAATATCTGTAGCAGCCTTACAGATCAGATCACCATGGAATTGACAAGCCCAGGGTTTTGCAACATTAGTGCAGCCCAGTCAGCTCATCTTTCTAGAACTGGTGAGGGAACAGGAATAGCAGTTAAAGGTCCTGGAATAAACATGTTTAGACAGGACCCACATCTAGCCTCTGCAGCAGGATTCTGGGACACAATTTTCACATGAGACAGAGATTCTGGTGTTTCTCTCACTGGATTGAGGACAAGCCATGGTCTTCACAGCTCCAGCCTTCCTGTGATGCAATGGTGAAGAAGACCTGCAAGTATGTTAGTATTTAATCTTCTCTGGCTTGGGGCTGAGTTTGGCTTGAACACTAAAGAACTCATTGGAATGTTAGGTTTTCCTAGAAATAGCCAAAACTTTGGCTGATGAAAGAGTGCTATCCCTTTATCTCAAAGAGAAACACCTTATTGAAATATGCATTTTAAAAATATTAATTACTTTTGTCATTTTCCCTCATAGTACCAACATTTACAGTTTTCATTTCAGATTAGGGGAAAAAAAACCCTCAATTTGAACATTGAGATTTTTCTCATAGAAAAACCTTGTGATGGTATTTAGGACTACAGCTCTGAGGTTCATGAGCACTTGTCTCTCTCCCCTTGAATGGCCAACGAGCCATTAAAACTCAGCACTGTACTGCAGCTATGAATTACTCCAACTTCCCAAAGGGGAATGGGAGACAAGGGCTTATCAGGGAGCTCAGGAGGTGTCAAACTCCCACCATGAGGCCTAATCACACATTTCCTCCTCTGTAAACCCTGACTCCTTCATGACAACAATTTTAGTGTTAACTAATACAAAACCCAAAGAAGTGAAAAACATACACTTTTTCTTAGGAAAAAAGATCTCAGTTGCTAATATTCCATTACTTACTGATGAATGAGTATCTGCCATCATAGCTACCTCCTTGGGTTTTTTGGCCTGCCTTGGAAATAAGAGCTGAATTAGACCATGGCTTTACCTGTTGGATTTCCTAAAAATAGGTGAAGACATGAGCCAAAAGCTGTCTTGCTATTTTTGTCAAATTGTGCTTTTTCTTTGGATTTGTTTATAATTCTTAATTTGTATGTGTTTGGAGAGATACTATGAGCTTCTCAAAGTAGGTGGAGAGCAGTACTGCTGTAGAGATTGCAATTCAGGAAAAGTGTTGAAACAGGACCTGGACTAAAAGAACTGAGAGGCAGAAATTAGATTTTATTATCTTGTTAACTATTACCAGAGATTCTTGCACAGCTCTAAATTAAATGTGAATATCTTGACTTCTCTTAGGCCTTTGACACAGTTCAATACAACATATTAATCATTAAATTCTCTTGGTTTTTTTCCTTCAGCCAAGCTGCAGCTATTAAAATGTTCATCCTTGGCTGTCACCCTAAGTTTTTCTCTTTTAGTTCCTGACAAATTTCTCTTCCTAATATAAGTCACTCTTTGCCCTTCTAGTACATTAGGATTAAATCCTAGCTCCCTGTCTCAGCCTTTGGGTTTCCTCAAGGGCATCCCACAAAGCCTCAGGAAAACACTTGATATATTTGTCCCTCTTGTGGCTGCCATGTGGCAGAGAGGTATATATTTCTGTAAAGTTTAAAAGAAGAAAAAAAACTTCATGCTAAGAGCTGGCTGCTGCCTAGACTGATGGTCAGTATGTGATAATAGAGTACCTAAGGCACTGCCAAGCACTAACTGGCTGACTTTGCTTAGCCAGTGGCAAAAAAAAACCCAAAACAAACCCAAAAAATGTGCCCAGGGCACCAGTTTTCCAAGGCAGAAGAGGATATGTGATAATCTGTTGTGAGCAAGACTAAAACTCCTTCCTGACTGAATTAAGGATTCAGAAATCCTTCTGAGTTGAAAGATGTGGAGAAGAGGAAGGATTGAAACTAGCTAGTGTCCAAAGGAGGAGCACAGAAGGAAGCAAAGTCCTCAGGATCCATGGGAAAGAGCAGAGTGGAAAGAGCGGAAAGTGGATCATCTGCTAGGAGACTGCGAACATGTTACACCATGTTTTCCGTACCATCGAGGTCTCTTTGGAGCTAAGATGATAAATGTAGAGATATACATGGCTTTTGTTTCATTGCTCTTTATCAGCTTCTGTGAACTGCATATTGTGACAGGCTGAGCAAGTGCCTGGGGTTCTGTGATAACACTCTGGCTCTTTGGCCAGTTTTAAGCAACCAGTGGATTGAGGCTTCTGCACTCAATTGATGAATATTCAATTGCATTGAATGTCATCCAATCCTGGTGAAATGAAAGACAGTTTTCCCCTCTCACAATTCATTTGTTCACCAAACATTTCTGTATAAGAATTTTCATCTTTTTAGTATTAAGTATTGATGATAATAGTATATACTCCTCTGTCTGATTAAATTCAAACCTCCCTATTTGATATTAGAAGATGCATGAAAAGGTACAAGGCAAAAAAAATTCCTCAAATATGTTAGTATCTCTGTGAATATGTAATGGATGCTTACATATTTTCAGCATAAGACAAGAGACATTGTTCTCTGTCACATGCACCCTGTGCTTTATGGCACCAGTGCATGCAGTGAAAGGCATTAAAGGCTGGACCAGATTCTGGGGATGTCAGGATACATACTGCCCACAGGCAGACCATGTTCCAATGAACACCTCCTTATATCTGGTAAAAAAGTGGTTCTCAAAAACATAGCTGGGGCTTAAGGTGAAAAGGCTGATTCTGACTCTCTGTGTGCTAAAGACAATTGGCAGAGATTTCCAAACCAATGGTAGAGAGACTCGGCAAAAACTAAAGCCTGTATATGGAGAACTAAGAGACTCAGTTCTTGTTGGTACCTCCATATTGGTGAATAAAGCAGAACCTGATTTAGAGAGCCTTGGTGCATCTAAAGGTCACAAGGAATGGAACCTGGATTTCTGTGAGGTAGTTTGGGAGGGCTTTCTCAGCTGCCTTTAAGTGGGTTTTTGAATTGAGTGGAAGGAGGTAATGACTTCTGTTTGGGGAGCAATCCTCGTTACTGCAGACAGGTACAAGGGAAGGATGGATTTTTTGTGGCTGCAGGTGGTAAGCAGGGAAGAGGGTGGTAGGAAATGCTCTGAACCTGGAGGAAGGACTGTGACCTGTGGAGACAGCTGTAAGAAAACCAAGGGCTTCCTGATAGAATAAATGGGTCTGTGGGTTTGCACTTGAGTGTGGGGCTGAGGCTGCTAGAGGGGTTTAAATAGAACAAGCTAGACGGATTAGATTATGAAAGTAGGAGGCAGTAGATCTAATTTTTATTTCTAACTTGCTGTATGATTAGTGCCAACTCATCTAATTTCTCAGGGCATCAGTTTTTCCATCTGTGCAATGTGGATGATGTGACCATCATCAATAAATTGTACAATGCAAGTACAATGTGATACCTACCAGTGCCTTATAGACAGATTTTTATTTAGATACTTCACCACCTTTGAAATTACATTGAATAGGCAATTTGAAAGCTTTGTCATAAATCTAAACATCACTGTCACATTAAGAAGAATGAGGTGATCAGATGATGAACTGCATTAACAAAAGAAGCATGTTTAAATGTGGTATAAATGAGTTTGAACTGCAGTGGTGGTATGAAGGGATTTTTATTTCGGCATACTGCCAAAATGTGAGGCATTCACATTTTTATACTCTTCATGGATTTTCTTTGAATGTAAACAACATATATATTATTGTTACAACTTTGCAGAAGTCAGTGACTCAAATACAATTTGACTATTATTGATGAACTGTGTAAATAAGATTTGTTGTAGAGGAAGTAATTTTGTGAATGTAAAATGGAATAAAAAGGAGAGCTGTATGAGGCATCCATCACAGAATGTATTTTTTGCCTTCTCGCAATAAATAGACCAAAGGAAATGCATTTATTTTGTAGAAGACTGTGCACTGATTTGAGGATAGTCTTTGCACCAGTAATGGCTGGCACCACCTAGACTTTCCCAAAGTCCACCAACTTCATAATTTCAGGAGCTGAGTATGTCTTTCTGAGAAGGTAAAAGAAGATTCAGAGAAGAAGTGTAGCTTAACCTTTTCCATATAAACTATTTGTGAGTTTTGTGGAAGAAAAGCTATGAGATTAGTCCTAAAAGACTGAATTGCACTGAATTGCAACTTCAATTTCAGTGCTGTAATATAAACCATGCATTTTAATGTGTACATCGTGCTTGCAGCAGTATGATAATACAGAAGCAGAGCAATTACATCAGTAGAATGAACACATTTCTAATGGTATTTGTGTTATATGGATATATGGCTGTTGGCCTGTATGCTGATACTTTCATTGCTGCCATATACATGCAATCTACTTATGGTTAAGGTTGCCAGGCAAGTAATTACCAGAATGGAGTGCTAAGCAAGCAGTCCCGGTGTCAAAGAATCTGACCTTGTGAAGATAATGAGACAAGGAGAATTCAGAACAGATGAAAGCCAAGAGCACCTACTTTATCTACTGACAGCCAGAGAACACCTTCATGCTCAATCAGTTCCTGCTAATGAGACAAGATGGGGCAAGATGGTAAAACAGCAGTAACGGGCAAACTTTTTTTCAGCTTAATGATCTATAACTTAGTCAGATAAAATTGTCTTTTAAACCAGACAGTAACATAAGTATGAACAGAGAAGAACGAAGAATGTATTGAATACATTTTGGTTTTGTTTACATTATAATGGGGAATGATTAATGGGTGGGGAAATATGCCCTGTAGTGTGGCTGGGGGAAGCTTAATCCATTTAACTTATCAAAGGGAAGGCAAAAGGGCAATGCAATCACTCTGAGAGTCCACATCAGGAGAGGAGCACGGTAATGGAGGGCTTTTCAGCCTAGCTGGCAAACAGACACAGCATATACTGTCTGGAAGATGAAACCAGAGGAATTCACCTGAGAAAAGGAAAGCCTTTATCCATGAGGGTAATTTCTTAAACAACACTGTGAAGGACTCCTTCTTCCTCAACTTAAAAATTTCATTTAATTTATTTTAAATTAAGATTGGATACTTTTTGAAAGGTATACATGTTTGTGGTTTTTCATTTTGTTGTTTTTTTAAATGTGTGTAATGTGTCTAATGTAAACACTTGGTGGTCCAGGGGTGACTGTGAAGGGATCTTAGAGAGGTAACTCAGATGTGAATATTGCTTGTCAGTCTGCACCCAGCATCTTCGAATCCATTGGAAAGTTTAAAGGTATGCAAATTGTAAAAGGTTGAAAACTAATGGACTAGCTAAATTGACTCTTGGATTGGTATCAAGAATTAATGTAGGGGAATGCTCAAATCTCTCTTAAACAGAGTATCAGACTAGAAAATCACTCTGGTCTATTCTAATTTTGCAATCTATAAATAGGACTACTATTGTGGAGCCAGACCAAGATTAGGAAATTCTGGCATATGTTGAAGATTACCTCTTCCAGTGCATGTCAGCTAGGCAGCCTTACGAGATGTTTGCAGGGTAGCTAGCTGATTTTCTATGTTATATTCCTGCATTCTCCTTTTCTTGCCATTTTAAAGCTGCACAGGCATTACAAATTGTTCCTTATGCTTTCACAAAGTTGCAGCCTCATTCTTTCCATTCTCTGTTGTAATCCACTGCTTTTATTCAGAAGATCGTTGAAGTTCAAAAAGACTTCTAAGATCATTAAATTCAACCGTCAACCTAACACTGCCATGTCCACCAGTAAACCATGTCCCTAAGCACCACATCTGCATGTTTTTTGAACAATTCCAGAGGTAGGGATTCCACCACTTCCCTGGGCAGCCTGTTCTAAAAGGCCAGGTTCTCTAAAGCCTATTGTCTAAAAGCCACAGCTTGGTGAGAAGCTGGGGATATAATAGACCCTGAAAAATTGTTCACTGTGATCTGAGTCTTACTTGAAACTTCAGATAAAATTATAATTAAGAAGGATCTGTGGTAGGTTGATGGCAGAGGAAATATAAGCTGAATCGCTGTTTGAAATCCTTTTCCTCTATTATTTGTAGCAAAGAATTTAAGCCACCCAGCATGAACAAAAGCACATGTAAAACACAGATCAGAGTTTCTGAGGGGCATCTTCCACTGGGAGCATAAAGAAGGACACTGTCTTATTCTGTGGCTCCAGTGACGGGAGGCTGAGAGATTATAGAACCTCAGTTTTCCCAACCCCTTTTCATTTAAGGGCTGTCTTAGTTCCAAATACCAAGGCTTTTCAGTGACTGATGCTAAAGTTCAGACCCATCTCTTTACTTGGAGGAAAGGCCATGTCCTCCTCTCTGGAATCTGCCGGACAGAAGTTCTTCTCTTTCTGTACTGGGAAAGAACTAAAGCAGAAATCCAGAAGCCAAGATCAAGAAGGAAAGGAGGAGTGGCACTAGGGAATCTTCAGAATCAGTTTATCTGGCCAGCTCAGAATTTCACCAAGCAGTTCCTTTCCTGATCAGTGGTTGAACTTTAAATAAACCCACCACCTACTCTTGATTCAGTGTTTCAGAGCAACCACGCCATTCTTGGGGACTTGAGTGCTCTTATTTGATGCAAAAATCTAATGGTAGTTCCCAAATGCAAGTCATTCCTGAAGCTTGAATAAGCTGCATCTCCTGTTGCAAATCCTTCCCTCCTTTTCTTATCTCCTCTAATAAGCAATGCAATACCTTGCAAAGCGAAGACCCCACAGAGGTGGTGAATGATGCTGATTAATTCACAGGCCTGTCAGATCATGTTCCTAGCTCCTGTTTTGTTTTCTTCAGTCCTGCCCTACCCCTTGGTGGCTCATGATGGTGCCTGGTGGCCCTGTTCTGGCTGTGGCTTGGGGTGCCTGGTGCCCTGGCTTCCTGGCACTGGTGACTTAGTGGCCCCACAGGGCTCGGTGTTCAGGCTCACTGTGTGGGATAGCAATTGCAGAGCCCCAGGGAAGTGCTGCTGTTGAAGGTTTGCTCTCAGATCTTCACTGGAAGTCACATCTTCCAGCCACAGCTTCTGCCTCTGGACCCTTTCACCTCTGCTTTGCACAAAGTGTCCCATACATCAGGAGAGGAGATACTGAAAAGATCTGGAAGCAGTGTTTCTCTTCCAAACTTGTCAAAACTGAGGACTGCAACTCTGTGCCTAGAGCTATTCAATAAACTGTAAGGTTTTTATTTGTTTGTTTATTTTAATTGGCCAGCTTAAAAGTAAAGTCATGCAAGCTGGTGTGAGGGTTTTTTTCCCAGAAAAAGAGATAATTTGTCTATTCACTTTGTTCTGCCCTGTTTTTCTGCTCTCTCTGGTGCTGTTCCAGATTCATCTGACACAGCAGCCCAGGGCACCACTGCCTCAGATCTTCAGAGTTTATTATTTAAATCTGGTAAGAGTGAAAAATGAGGTGTAAAGGCCCATATTAGCACAGCTAGAAAAACAGACAAGTTTTTGGTCTCACAAGCCTGTCTGCATGTGAGCAAACCAGACTCATAGCTGCACAGTGAGCATGGAGAAGGCCCATTGCTGACTTGTGCTCCTGCTGACCCACATTTTCCCTATCTCCAAAAATGATATAGTAGCACCTGTGCAGAGCACTGCGAAAGCCAGATGTTAAGATGAGCAAGAACTAGGAAAGGGAGATGGACTGAAAACCACTTCCATCTCCCTGACAACAGTAGCTCAGCTGCCCAGAAAAGCGCCAGTTCACAGCAAGACTGTTGTGTTCACCAAAGCTCTGCTGCAAACTGGCTGTATGTTAGGTGGTTTGGGCTTTTATTCCAAAGGCTTTCCAGGAGGGCTCTTAGCATTTTCCTTTGCACCCATTTTCTTTAAGGTGAAAATAATTAAACAGCTCTTCAGTTATAGATCAAGTATGATTTCAGTGTAGATCAAGTATGGATTGTGCAGTAGCTTCTGGTTCATCTGCTTTCACACCCAGGGAATTGCTGAGAGTTTCCTGCTATTCCAGGGAATCATTGAGACTTTTCTGCTTTTCCCTCTCTTGTACCAGAGTACTGCAGCTGACAAGTCTGGCCCTTTTTTCTAACCCTGCTCCTGCATGGTTGTCCTGTCCCCAATGTGGCAAACAGACAATTGGATCACACCAGCCCTGACTCGTCCCATTCTGGTCCCATGTGAGAACTGCCTCTACCGCTGCTGCCCTATATTAAGTCAAATGTGAATCTTGCTTAACTGTGGAAAAAAAAAGAATAAGTTGGTGTCTCCCAGCCCATCAGTTATTTTAAGGTTTTCCCTATCACATTTAAAAGAGTGGGGGAAATGTGATTTAAGGAGAGATAGTAATTTGCACACCCACTCATACACACCAGAATGAGTGTGAGGAGTAATTTGCACACCCACTCATACACACCAGAAAAAAATGTTTTCCTCAACTTTAGCCTTACTTTTCTCAGTTGAAAGAGATTTAAAAAAAGGCAAACAATGAAAGCACTTGGCACCAGTATGATTTTTATTGCAGCTGTCATTCTTTTGTTAGAAAAATCTCAAGCAAATGTAACTAAATTCTGAAAATGAGCCCTCTCCTGTTATTTCAAACAACCTCTGAAATAATGACATCAAAATTATATTTGGAGATACAAAATTATGACTTTTCTTATATCAGTTGAGCCACTTTTAGGAAACAATAATTCCAATGTTAGTGTAGAATTAAGCAGAGAGATTTCAGGGGTTAGAGAAGGGTTCCTGTGCCTTTTAATACACCTATGCTGTGGAAGACAAATTTTTCTTACTATTTCTTTCTTTTTAAATACTTAATGACCAATTTGCGGAAATAATCTGATATTTCACAGTATTAAAAGAAACTGGAATGTATGTATGTGTGCATGGGTGCATATGTACACTGATACATAAAAATAAAATTTAAACAACCTTGTTGCATCTTGACTTTAGATTGTAGTAGATATAAAGTAGATATAAGGAGAACAAGCTTGCAGCATTGTCATGTTATTTTGTGTGGCCTTTTATTTCCCTTCCTGCTAATATCGCACTTTGTGTCTGATTAGCAGCCAAATGAAACCTACTTGTTAAAAATAGAGAGCAACACACATTTCTTGAGTCAGTCATGAGTCACTTGAGTCACACAGGTAAGGTGGCACAACAGAACCATTTTGGACTGTCATTGGCACAAGAAGCCAATAATTTGTGTGGTTTTTATGCATGTAGCTGACTTGGTATGAAGATTTTCAGTGCAAACAAGTGGTTAGAACCCACACATATTTTCTGCAAGTTGCAAAAGAAAATTGTTTCATGTCAAAGACAAAAGTAATGTTTTTCAAAGTACTGGACTATGCTGCAAATAGTTACTTAGGGTATTCTCTTCATTATGATATCATCACACATTTAATACTGTATCATTTTAAAAGCTGTCTTGAGCTCTACAAAATCTATTATGTTGGGTCACTGTGACATACAGCTCCAAGATAATGCAGAGAGGGTGGCATGGCTGGCTGCTTAGTCCTGGCAGTGTTTGGAGGGACAAAGATGAGATCTGTGCACCTGATTCACAGAGCTGAGGTAACAAGGAATCCTATGGTGGGGGAAAGGAAAGCTGGTACCCAGGGATCTAGGAGTGGAATAAGATCCTCTGTCAGCAGCTTGTGCTGTTCCATCCCTGCCTGCACTGCTGGCCCTCACTGCAACCTGCATTTTTCCATCACCAGGCAGCTTAAAGCCCCCAGGGTGTGAGCCTGATCTGGGGGAGAAGCAGGTTGGCAGCACACTGGGGCAGTCAGATGCACACACTGCAGGACGCCTGTCAGTCAGGGCCGTGGGGATGAGACACAGACGGAGGGAAATTCAGCCTCCTGACAGCTGATGCGGAGCTGACAGCTCTGCAACAGACACCAAAAGTAATTGTTAGGTGCAGCTTTGTGGAAGAAAACGATCTGAGGCTGAGTGAGGCACAAACTGTCACATGAGGACTAAGGACGGCAGCATCAGCTGTCCTGCTGTACAGATCCCTTCTGAAAACTTTACCTCAGATTCTACCTTTTATTTTTAAACCCACAGCAGATAGTATAAATTGGGAGGTAGGTTCCAGGCAAGCCTGAGTTCATCTGCTGTAGGTTGAATTATAGCTGAAGGATTGTCAGCTGAAGCAGTGGGTGGAAGAAGCCTTGACAGCCCCAATTTTGTACCTGCTTAGAGAGACAGAGCAACCTGTTTGTGCTGAGGGGGGTCCTGGGCAGTAGTGGGAAGGGAAAAGAAACCCTCAGGCTTGAGAGGTATGGGAAAAATGTAACAACCAGGGGAAGCTTCTATCTGCTGCTGTTTTACTAACAAAATGGAATGTTCAGTAGCAGCAACAGTAATATCATTACAGACAGGTACAATATAAATATAGTTTTCATTGAAGAACTTGAATTAGTATGTTCAGCTTGATTTCTCTTTCTTCTTATCCAGTGACATCCTTTTGTATCACTTTGTGACACATTTCACCTTGGTCAGATGTTTTCAAACATAATGAATAAAAGATTTCAATTTACATTAGCTGAGCAAATAATACAAGTCTATGATGCTTCCATGACCTCTAAAGGAATGAGCAACTAACCCACTTAAGGATCAATATTTTAGGCTGAAGTTCCTACACAGTCAATATCTTCACATTTTTCTAAGTCCACATTTTCTAGAGGCAAATTCCTGAAGTTGCACAAAGAAAATTGAATTATGGTATTGGATGAAAATTCCATGATTTTCCCGCTAACAGTTTAGAATTGGAATAACTGTTTTACTACCTCAGAACAAGAGGCGTGAGAAGCTGACAGAATCTGTGTAGTGTAGTGTGATGATCTAACTTTAGATAATATTTAGGTCTGCAATTCTGGTCCAGGTGACTTGGCTGATGTGTATGTTTTTTTTTATGTACTCAGATTGGGAATTTTGGATAAAAGCACAGAACATGTGACTTCTTGTTAAGAATCTGTTAAACCTTATGTTTATTGATCCATTGCAGTTTTGTTTAAAATAGAAGCATACATAAAGGCAATACTTATGTGCAAACAAAAAAAAATTAGGTTTTTTCAGAGCAATAAATCTGAATTGAATTTATAAATATCCATGAACAAAATGACATAATTTTCATAGAAGTCTCCCAAGTTTTCCAAATGCTTATCCTTTCTCTAATCACTGTCTGCAGACTGTATTTATTTTATTTTCAAAATGTGATGATACTACGTTTACAAGCAGAATAGCTATTTAGAATATCTTTCAAATTCAGCACATTTTTATGCTTCATACAAAATAAAGATTCCTCAGATCAGTAAAAGGGAAATAAAATTGGAGAAAGGGATATCTTATGTTTTTGGTGAAGAACTAAAGCTGAATTATGCTGTTCATTCTGTAATTCTTGAGCTTATCACATCTTCCTGTGTGTTGTCTGTCTTGATAGATAGATGAATGACAGGTGACATCTGCCTGCATCTGAACACAATGATAAAACACACAGAGGCACTCAGGAAGGATCCATTGTCCCAGTGAGGTGCCAGCTCTAGAAAACCTAATCAAAAAACAAAACAAAACAAACAAACAAAAAACCCCCAAAACCACAAAAAAACCCAAACAAACCAACACAAACCCTGGGGCTAAAACCAAAGCTTGTGTTTTAGTTTTTCTTTTTTTTTTTCCTTTCTTTGTGTGTATGGGGAGGTTTTTTGTTTTTTTTTTGGTTTGGTTTGTTTTCATGTTTGGGTTTTTTTTTGGTTTTTGGGGGTTTTTTGTTTGTTATCCCAACCAACCAAAGTAGGTTTTTGGTCTGCCACCCTCAATGGTTTCCTAGTTTTTTTTTTAACTGAAATATCTAAATTGCTTAAATGATAGAAATTATGTATCTGTATAAAGCAATATTTGAATGTTTTGCCTGATGATTAGACATTCTGGAATGACTGGATGCATTGCCAAAGATTTAGCATAGTCTTCTTTACATCTATTTTTTAAGTGTTTCTCACCACTGTTTTATCTGAAGCTCATTATCATTGCTTGATTCCCCTTACCACTTTTCTCCCCTAAAAAATTGCAACTGTTTTATTCTTTATCTCCTTCACTTCAGCCTTACACGCTCTTTCTCTCTTGCTTCATTATTTTCCATGGCATTTACTTTCTGTCTTCTGCTTTGACCATGTTCTTGAAGCAAAAAAAAAAAAATCCCAACCAACCAAAATTACTCAAACCCAACACCTTTTCACAGAATCACAGAACTGTCGGGGTTGGAAGGCACCTCTGGAGATCTCATCCCAGCCCCCCGCCCAGGCAGGGTCACTCAGAGCAGGTGACACAGGAGCATGTCCAGGTAGGTTTGGAATGACCTCCCTGGGCAGTCTGTTCCAATGCTCTGCCACCCTCAATGTGAGGAAGTTCTTCCTCCTGCTGAGGTGGAACTGCTTGTGGTTTTGTTTATGGCTCCTTGTCCTGTCACTGGGCGCCACTGAAGAGAATCTAACACCATCCATTTTTAGTCATCAGAAATCTCCATGTGCTCAATGGAAGTAGCTGTGGCATTATTGTTCTGGAATGGTGATAGGATGGCTGCTAGGGAATGATCTTATTGGATAATGTAATCTTGTATCATCCCAAGATTTTCAAGACCAAGATCTATGCTGCCAAATGTATGAAATTGAATGGATGTATTTTCTACACAGAATAAACTGTCTCTTTACTTGTCCATTTGGAGTCCTATGACATTAACAGAACTTGCATTATTAAATTATTATAGATGCCAGACTCATAATTAAATGATTATCATGGACTAGATGAAGGGAGACAGCGACATGCACCCTCTTCTTTTAGCCCTATTTCATGATTATGCAACCTGTGCAGATCAGGTAGAACATTATTAAGGCTAGAGAAGAAAACATAAGTTTTCTATGCTAAATGTTAATTGTTGATCTGGGTGCAAGATATCTTTGAAAATAAAGTAGAAGTATCAGGAATGTGGGAAAGAACACCTGAAGGTCATCTAGCCCAACCTGCTTCTCAAGACACTTTTCAAGAAGTAAACAAAACGGTTAGTTGCTGTTTCCCTGGTGACGCAGGCAAATATATTAAAAAAAAAAAAAACCTAGATAGTTACTTCATTATTTAGACCAATCTTTTCTAGTTATGAGGCAAACCTTAATTATAGCATACTTCCAATACACCTGGGCAGACATCAAGCAGATTAAGAGAATTTCTTCAGATTTTGGACACATTCAAAGGTTTAAATGAATACTAAAGTCAAAAGTAGATAAATATTGCCCAATTTGCAAAAAAATATTTGCCCCTTTTGTCCCTCATGATAAGATGGTGATCTGATTTTCACCTGCACAACCATATTTGATATTCAGGAATATAAATCAAATTTTTCTTCAATTATCTTTTGCTCTGTGGTTGATTTGCATCATCTGGTGCTGCAAATACTCTTTTTTGCATGACTGAAAACCAAAGCTAGGAAAGCACAACATTGCAAAGAAAACTTAATGCCGCATGGTACAGTCAATTAATGAAGTTAGGGATTCTGAGACAGGACTACACCACACAATATTTAGTCAACTACCTAAGACTTCCAAGGACCTCTTGAGCTCTTTAAAACATCTTTACCATGCCTGAAGACAGAAATATTTGACAGTTACCGATCCCAAATCTCAGGTTTCCTGCACTCAAGGTTGCATGTGATGGAGCTTTTAAAGATGTTTTAACCCTTATAGGGCTAATTTAAATTGAAAACAGATAGAAAAAACCTACTGCTAATTTTTAGATAGGTGTCCCAAAGAATTTTGCAGTAAATCTCCCAAAGTCTTTGTCTCAGTACCAAAGAGTGAAGACTCTTATGGATGTTGACAGAGTTGCTTAGCTTTCTACAAAATAATCCAGTGACGTAAACCTCACATATGCTCAATGAGAGCAGAACAACCTCACTAATGGGCCTAAATTGACCTGAAGCAATTCTGAAAATTTCCAGTTACCTAATAGTTCTCTTCTGTTTTAGTCATGAAAAAAATCCATGTACTGTGGTTTCTTGAGGAAAGAAGGACTCCTGATTGAGGTATTAGAAGTCAGTAATAATTCATAGCGAACTTGGAAAAAATCTGTAGAGGTTTTGTTTTACAGATTCTTCAGAACATTAATTTCACGTCCTGTTCTTTAAAACGTGTTCGCTTTTGTGGTGATAATTATTGAGGATGTGAGTAAATCAGAGTCTGAATCATTTAAGACCTCTACATCCATGAATAATGTTCACCAGTGACTATTTCTCAGGTCCATATTTATTCAGTAATTCCAACAATGAAGTCTTGTTGCGTTACAAGAAAATAAAAATTAAAGCAAACAGCTTGTTCTGTATTGAGATGATTAGAAGAGGAATCCAACAAAGACTAGACTTCTGTCAGTCCAGTTAGGAGTTTATTATCCAAAGCTGTTGTGATAACAGTGTTATTTCAGTGGATACAGGCTGTTCAAGTTTCCTGGGATTTTAGGGTGAATTCGGGTCATTCATTACTTTTGTTGGCACTATAAATGTGTAGCATTAGAAAGGAGTGGAAAGAGATAAGTATGCTACAAATAGTACAAATAAATATGGAAGAGATCACTTTAACCTCCTAATTCTTCCTGTATGAAAATGTGTCTGGCTTCTTGATAGGAGCACAAAAATAAGATGGAAGAAAAGACCACCAAATTTCCTTTTCCAGCCATATTGTGCACTCTTTCTTATGCATGCAGGACATTCTCTGAAGCCCTCAAGCTTTCGCACTCTCTAGGTGCCCTTGGTTCTTTGAATGGTGGAGTTCAACACCACCAGTGCAAACAGCAGAAACTGGGGACTTGCCTAATTAACTATTTCTTGTAGAATGTGATTTAAAATCACTGTAATATATACTGTAAACACCACCCAATTTATATGTGGAAGAAGCTGTGTTGAAGTTGGTGGTTCAGTTGCAATTGTAGTAGATCTTCTCAGCACCTTTGCATTGATTATAGCTGGACATTTTTCTTCATCTTGAGTGCATTCCTCTTCTTTTTATTCCCAAAGAAGCTGAAGGAACAAAAAAAGGCCAGTTATGCCCCCAGGTTTTCCAGACTGATAGTAGGATTTTCCTATTTCCAATTTATTTCCCTCAGATGAAATTTTTCATTTTGCTGTGAAAATTGTAGAAAATTCATTTCCTGTTACGTAATGTCTAAACAGACTAATCTTGCTTGTTCATTGCATTAATTGCTCTGTTTTGTTAATGCCTTTATAGTTAATCTACCTTTAATTATAGAATGAAACCTGTTTATTCCTTTTCCTCTGGTAGAGGAAAAGCTATTGTAGAGGCCTTACCCACTGTATTCTCTGTATCAGGAAGAGTTCTGGTGGTTTTCTTACTGCCTTGGGTGTTTATGGTGAGTGAAAAGCTGCGCACTGGAAATTTCATTAATGGGGAGGAAAGCTAAGCTACTGTCTGGAGCAATGTTAGAAGAACATCTCTGGTTTGAGGTCTCATCAAGCATCCTCAGATATGCAAATGGTCAAATGTGAGTCTTATGAGGAATGGAACTGAGTTGTGTAATAAGGGATTTGATTTGCAGTAAGTTCTTGCTTTTCAAAACTGGAGATCAACTTGAACCTTTTAAGGAGTTTTTCAGGGTTTTGAGGCTTACTACCATCAGTACTAAAGTTTTACTTAGAAATCTTGAAATGATCATCCTAGTTATTCCTGCTTAAATGTGCAAGCTCAAAATATCTTGCCCTATTGGGACTTATATAGCGTTTTCATGATCAGATTGTGATGTCCAATGATAGATTTAGAAAATATACTAATAAAAACATGAAGAATCTGTCCAAGTGGAGAGGAAATAGATGGATTCTTACAAAAAACCCATTAGAACAAAATCCTACAATGTCCTGCAATCCTTTCTGTCCTGAGCTGTTTTAAATGAGTATCCTTTCTAGAGGGGAATTTTCTTCTATTTGTAGGACCTGATTTGAAAACTCTTTGAGACCTTAATTTTACCATTATATCTCCTGTCTTCAGAATCTATCTTCTAAAGGCCCAAAATCAAAACAAGATGTTGAGATGAGGTGAGATGAGATGAGATGAGATGAGATGAGATGAGATGAGATGAGATATGAGGTGATGCAGCCAGTCACCCTCAGGAAATTATCAGGGGACACACTTTGGATGCTCAGATCTCTTCCATTCCATGTGCACAGAGCCTGGCAGATGACACAAACACTCAGCCCTGCACTTACAATTAAACACCTTTCAACTAACACAGGCAAAACCACTCTACCATAGTAACACTAACTCCCACTTCCAGTGGAAGGCTTTTGCAGTTATGAGGAGGGTGTGGGGAGCAGCACGTCCTCCTCTGAGCATCTCTGCTGTCAGGATAGCTCTGTGTCTCACAGGTGCTGGTGCAGGCTGCATTGCAGCACAGCTGGGAGTCCTGCTGCCCACTGAGCCCATCTAACTGTGCACAGCACAGGCTGACTGACACCCTTTAAGGCAAATGTAGAAAGTTTGCTGTAAAACCTGACATACTTTCTGACGTTGATGGATATGAATAGTGAGAAATGTCAGTGCAAGATGAAAAGCTACTGATGAAAGAGCATCCTCTGAACATATTCCTGTGATGCTGCTGCAGACTTCAGCAGCCTTGATTTTCTCGACACAGAAGCTGGTAACCAGTGGTCTAGATGTAACTTCAGTTACATTATTTTCAAGCAGCTGAAAAGGCTGTAGCCTGATTTCCAGAGTTCATTTTCACTCCTAATGTGGAATAAGGTTGTTTTTGCTGTTGGATACATGGAATTTAATATATGTACATGTGCAAGTTCAGGCATGTATGTGAGTCTGATTTTGACAATTATGCATATGGGAACAGGACATACTGCAAAGCAGCATTCTCTAGCATCATCTCACTTTTACCTAGCCAATAATCCAAAGATTGCTACCTTGCTAAGAATGCAGAAAGACACCAATTTAAAAAAGTACAGATTTTAATTATTTCCTCAAAATATTAGATTTCCTCTACAGAATTATACTCACTGACACTGAGAGTTAAAGGACTGTGTTAGCCTCTAGGTTCTGTCTTGGCTGATAAATTGTTATTTGTTTGTATAGAAGTTGATTGCATTTATGCTTTTCAAAAATATCTAGACATTGGCTCCTGACTTTTTTGCAAACATCTCTGATTCATGAAAAAAGTTTACAAAGACAAAAAATTTAAGCAATCCTACCTAAGGATATTTTAAATTTTGTTTTTTACATCACTTGTTCTTAGTGTTGTTTTTAAGGAAGAGATTTTAAGCTGCTATTTAAAAAAAGTTATTACTCTTCTTGGAAAAAAAAAAAAAGAAAAAAAAAAAAAGAAAAATAGCCCTCAGAAGACATTTGGAAATTTTTACAAAGCTTTCCCTGTAAATGCTGTTGCTACATCTGTTCCTTACATACAGCAGTTTGTACAACAGAACGAGTTTTAACAAATGTTGAAGATACGTAGAACTTACCACATTTGCAGGTCATTCATCAAATGAAAAGCTTTTACCTTAAAATTTCCCTCTATACCTCATGCTGTAGGTATAGTGAAAAGCTAAAGCCAACAGAGATATTTTATTTGAATATTAATAAGGAATATTCCTTTGCTGCTCAAGGTCTCATGTAATGCCTAATAAGGGGTGAGAATAAGCATTACTGGCAGTCATGATATTTCCTCTCTCACCCTTTCTGTTGTACTGAAATATTATCTATAACTGAACTATTGAGACAAAAATATTAAAGTTATTTGTAAATTGCCTGGTTCATCTTAGATGAATGACTTTGGGACTGTTGTCTAAGCTTGTTAAAAAGACACTTTCTAACATACAGTGAAGATAAAGACAATTCTATAAGATATTTCACAGAAAGCTTAATTTTGGTACACTGAATATTCTCCTTAGGATGCTGAAAATAACTAAAGCTTCTCAAGAACATTTTTGTTTGTTTGGTTTGTTTGCTTTTAGGTTATATTGGCATGTTTAGTGTTCCTGGGCTAAGAAGGACTTTCCATGAACATATTGATATTTCAAAGAAAATTGAGAGTGGTCTTGCAATGACATCATCCAGCTCCCTCAGAACTTGTGGGTGCATCCTGCCAGATCCCCTGCAGGTTCCACTTTGTTTAAATATTCCCTAACCTGACCCTTCCCTACCAAGAGTCAGTCTGCCTTGCTCCTGACTTCACTCAGGAGTCTGGGGTTCCAGAAGGCTGATCTTATTGGTAAAAGGGTGAGACAAGAAGCTGTTCAGTACCTTGGCCTGTTCCCTCTCCTTTGTCACCAGGTCCCCTGCCCCACTCAGCAGCAAGCCCACATTTTTCCCAGTCTTTCTTTTGCTCTTTCTGTACTCATAGAAACACTTCCTGTTGCCATTCACATCCCTCAGCAGATTTAACTCCAAAGGATTTTTGGCTTTCCCAACCCCATCACATGCTCAGACTGTGTCCCTATATTTCTGCATAACTTGACCTTACTTCAACCTCATATGTTTCCTTTTTGAGCCTGAGTTTAATCAGGAACTCCTTGCTCAACCATGCAGGTCTTTTGCCACCTTTGTTTGACCTCCCAACCATGGGAATAATAATGGGGATAATTTCCAAACCTGTAGGTGATTGTCCCCCCAAATCACCGAGTACTCCTGCACCTCTCTTCTCCCTAGAGCTTTATCCCATGGGATTATCCAAGTAGTTCCCTGAACAGGTCCTAGACTGCTCTCCTGATGTCTCCTGGGAATTCTATTTGTGTTGCTTCCTCCCCTCAGGATCCTGAACTCCAGCATCCTGTGATTGCTGCAGCCAAAGCTGCTCCCAACCTTCACATGCCAAACAAGCTCTCTCATTTGTAAGCATGAAGTGCAACAGAGCAAGTCCCCTTGTTGGCTCTGTGATCACCTGTTTTAGAAAATTATTATCAATACCTTTCAGAAACCTCCTGGATTTCTTGTGCACTGCTGTGTTGGCCTTTCGACAGAAAATGGGATAGCCAGGAAGACCAGAGTCTGTGAATGTGAGGATTCTTTGAAGGAATGACCATCCTATGCTTTCTAACAGTGAGGTTGCACAGTCTTTTTTTTTTAGGTCAAGGCATGTCTGCAAAATATTCTGGGTTCAAGGTAGTGTATTTGGTTTTGCCAAAAATACCATGCATGTCCAGCTTTGTATCTGGGATAATAAAGTTCTTGTTGTGTAAAGAAATGTAACTTTTGGAAAGATACACAGAAATATTTCCATATGTGGCTGGCCTTCATAACCAAGACATCAGTGCTCTGAAGGTAATCTAGAATATTTTGGTCCATAAAATTCAAGGTGTGAAGGACAAAACTTATCTGTGATTTTGAATTCCCATTTGATATCTCTCATGTCTTTATTGGACTGCCTCTCCTGGACAACATCAAACACCTCTGCTCAAACCTTGTCCTTTGCTAAGCAAAAGGATTTTATAAGAATTTACCTAAATCTCCTTCATTTAGTTTCAAACTCTCTCTTTTTTTTCTTGGATAGCTTCCATCCCCTAAATGAAACCTAAATGAGGTTGAGAGAAGGTATGGACTGTCTCTTGTTTTGTGTTGCTATTTTCTTGGAGTAGTTAATGAGTCCTTTAATCTGCAGGATTAAACCTGCATTTCTGGTGCCCACCACCCCAGGCCAAGGCTAATTCCTGGGACAGAGTGTTTGGGTCACACCACTTTTTCCAGCAAGTGTGGCAGTGCACCCAACACTCTCAGGACAGGATGTGCTCAACCCTGCCACCTCTTGCTGGGGTTCAGCACCACTCTGGCTTGCATTTTAGGCTAAATTTTTTACATTTCTGTAAATGCAAAGCAAAGCCTAAATGTCTCTGATAACATGCAGCAAGGGGTTTTTTGAGGACATCTTCTTTTTTAATACTATTTTAGAATTTTTTTTCATTCTGTTGTGCTATGAGTGATTTCATTGCCTACCTTCCAGCAATATAATGTGGCCTTACGATTTCTCTTGCAGCAGGTTAAATATCTTTTGAAATTTGTTTGTAATTGTTAGCTGTCTATTCATTTTGATTTAATGTTTATTTTGAAATAGGATTAATTCAGAGAGAGATTTCATGTGAATAATTTTTTCAGGGGATTAAATTTGCTTTTTCAGTTTTTTTTCTCTAAAATTTTCTGAAGCTTAAACTGCCATTAAATTTAATTAAAATATGCCAGTAGTGTGACTGGTATTTTTAAAGACAGAGAAATTCAGAAAAAAAATCTATCTGTCCTCAGTAGTTAATGATCAAATAGAAATAATCTCATTGATTCTGAAATAACTAAATTAGAGTCTTTGGATTTTGTGCCCTCTATTCAGATTCAATTATCTGTAATTTAAACACTGTTTTTAATTCTCACTGTGTTGATCCCATGGCTTAAAAGCACATGCTAATAAGATACAAAAATGGGAGATTATGCATCCTTTAATATTTCTATTGATGCATTGAATGGGGTCACTTTTGAGCCGGGTCACTTTTGATGCAGTTCTGATTTCTGTAGCTGCAGTACTAGGTTTTGACCACTGAGTGTCAGACACTGAATAATCTTTTGACATTTTTTACCTTTTGTTTCACCCCTTTCCCTCTGCAGCACAGTGTTAAAAAGAAAAAAGTTGTGGCAGATCTTCCTAGCTCTGCTTTAACCACAAAAAAATATCCTGATCGTTTGATAGATTAAGTTCCATCTCTCAGACAGAAAAAGAACAAATTTGGGCTTGCTAAAAAGCTTTACAGCACACATTACAAGTGCCTTGCTATATTTGTTACTGGTGGCACACCATTGCAGAAGGTTGTATTTTACTGATAGAAATTTGTGTGGGTAGATAAACTCCTTTTCATGATGCCTTTGTTACATACAAACAGAGGGTAGACATCACCCTAAATTACTTCTCAGGTTTTTTTCTGGGGTTTATTTTCTGGGACTGTGAGATGAGGATACTCCCATGTCTGTCTCTGTTATGTGCTGAGGGTGTGTCTATGTGTGCTAGACAGCTTTGGTGAGAACTTTGAGAACTTTCTTGGTGGAGACACAATTTAAACAAATCAGAAATTTCTTAGTTAGCACATTGAGTTTCCTGTTCCTCTGACCTTTAAACTATTGCAAATACACAGATGAAACATTGACACATAGACCTAGCCTTATGGCACTGCTGTTGCTGCCTTGGTGAATCCATGGCCAGAGATGTAAATCAGGCAAGAGCTCGGTATCAGTGAGATAATGTTGTTGTTGTTGAGAAAAAGTTATTATTATTATTATTATTATTATTATTATTATTATTGTTGTTGTTGTTGTTGTTATTATTATAGATAATAGTTATTGTTGTGTTAAAGGACACAGTTGAGGCAGCCACCACTGCCGCCAGAGCTGCTACTGAAGTCTACTTCAGCTTCTCTAAGGCTTTTCATTGTAAGTCTCTGGCTTTCAGCTCATCATATCTGCTGAATTTACAAGCCTATCTTGCTCTCTTGGTGCTTTCCCTTAACATGTCTGCATGATTAAAAAAGGGATCTCTCACAGTGGATTGCAGAAGAAATAGAAAGGCAGAAAAACATGGAAGAATTGGTAAGGACTGAAAATCTGAGCTAACCTGCAGCAAAGATGCCAATGACTGTGGCTGGGAGCAGAGGGAAGGAGAATCTCAGGTGACACAGGGCAGAAATAGGGGCTACAGGGGTAGGGGACATAATTGTTATGTGTGTCTGCAGTGGACATACAATCCTCAGCTTTGTTTCAACTTGTGCGGAAGAAAAAATTACAGTTCTGTGCAATAAAGCTTAACTACAGGGAAATAACTAAATCAATATTGCCTTTGCAACCTTACTTCAGTCACTAGTGGATGTTTAGAAGTCTTGGTAATGGCCACTTAATGTTTTTTTTGTAAGATCACTTCAGGAATCTGGAGAACTAGGTGGTGTAGGGGGATAGAATATAAGAAAATAAAGATAGTGTAGAAAGTAATCTCACCCCTAAGGTGTTGCAGCTGGGGCAATTATCAAAGATTAGGAACAGGCCTGACTTTAACAGGCCACAGCTGTAACCAATGAGAAGAAGAGTGCTATAAAAGAGTGGGGTGGCTGTTGGCTGTTTTGTGAAGAAGAAAGAGTCAGTGCTCTGAGGAGCTGCCCACAAGAAACACCAAGACGGTATGAAACATTTGCAATAAGGAGACAACAGTATGGAGCCCCTGTGATAAGATGACAACAATGTGGAATCTCTATTTTTGCTACAGAGCTAAGATGCTATGCTCCC
The DNA here is from genome assembly GCF_000277835.1 of Geospiza fortis. Classification (NCBI taxonomy): domain Eukaryota; kingdom Metazoa; phylum Chordata; class Aves; order Passeriformes; family Thraupidae; genus Geospiza; species Geospiza fortis. The sequence goes on from NW_005054346.1 coordinate 3,598,707, forward strand.
AGAGTTATACATATGATTTTTTTTCTAGTTTTCTCTGCTACATGATGTTATAAAGTGTTAAGCACTTTTTGGAAAATCACTTGAAAGGCAATCAACTAAACTGGACCCAAATGTCTCTGTGCCTCAGCTTCCTTCCCTGATGCAAAGTGTCCTTGCTCTCATCTCTCAGGCATACTAGAGAGAAAAATTCATAATGGTTGTGGGTTAGTTGCTGTGAAATGACATAATCATAGAAAATTCCAAGAGGTAATGAATAACTTCATACTTGGTAAAACATTGATCTGTGGTGCTGCAAATAAAGTCTGAGCCATCCCTTGAAAAGAGGTACATAGAAAGATGGAATAAAAGTTTGCACATCAGCTGTTTTGCACATCAAATGAGTCTGGGGTATGATTCTGTGGCCATATCACATTGTGTACTCTGCCACACAATAGAGTATTTCACCTCACATTGCTTATAGACAAAAGGATTGGATAAAATTTAGGCAGATGGGGTTTTTTTCCCTCTCCTTTTCTAACTTATCTTAAAGTTTTCTTTGAACATGATTTTAATCTCACAGCCCAACTGTGAAAGGGCAGCTCTTGCTTCCCTAAGAACAGGGTGTTGGTCAATTCACTGTCCACTGAGAACAAATGTTTCTGACAATGCTCTCCTCAGTAGTGATCGCTCTTATTTTTTCCTTTTCTTCATCTATCAAACACTAGATAAATTGCTTTTAGAAATGCAGCTTTCAATTTTAAACTGGTTTATGCAGCACTTTCATCACAATTCAGTCCTTTCTAATTGGATCACTTATAAAATTACCCAAGGAGGAACATTGTTTCCAAGAAGTATGAGTAAGGTGTCATTATGATGATCTAATAACAAAACCAAGAGTTTCTACTCAAAAAGGAATAGTCTGACCTGGCCTGGGAACACTGTAGTAAATAGATAAAATTAATCTATTGAGTTTTAGGCTTCAAGGTAGTAGGAGAGGACAGAGAGAAATGTTGGACTGCAGGTCTGTCTCCCTAGTGAGAAGAGTTTTCCATATTGCCTGCTGCTCACATGGAGGCTCAATGTGCTTATTTCATTCAGGTAATTTTGTGGCTGTCAGCTCTATGAGACAGTTTGTATTTTGCCTTGATATTATTTGTAAAAGCTTCCTGCACAGTGCAAGGTAGACTTCAAAATACCCTGTGCAGACCCCATGAGGAAACTGACCCTCTGTTGCAAGCACTATTTAGCTTTTTCTCTTCAAGAAAAAGAGTGGAGCTGGGGCAAAATGTAAACCTTACAATGAACAAAATAGTTAACTGAACATTTAATTAGACATGAACAGGACCTTAATGGTGAAAGCCTTGCCAACTAGCACTTCTTCTGTCTTGGGTGATGCTGCAGCTCACGTCCCTGGCTGTAACAGGTACAAACAAGAAGTCCACAGGTAGAAGCAGATTATATAGACTTTTAATATCTAAAATTGAATTGAAATGCTTGATGCCACAGGATCCAGTGTGTTTTCAGAATGGGCTATAGAGATAATAATAGGAAACTTGCATTTTTCTCTAGGTTGTACTAAGCAGGGCTCAGAACTATGCAGATGCAGGCAGCTTTTGGCTCGAGGCTGCAACTTGCTGGATCTCACTGTGTGGTGTTTGAGTTTGTGAGGGTCCACAGGATGAGGTGAGAGATGAGAATCTGATTCCATGTTTTCAGAAGGCTGATTTATTATTTTATGATATTATATTATATTAAAGAATGCTATACTAAAATTATACTAAGGAAAGAGAAGGATACAGACAGAAGGCTTAACAAAAATGATAATGAAAAACTCATGACTGGCCCCTCAGAGTCTGACACAGCTGTCTGATGGTGATTGGTCAATAATTCAAAACAATTCACAGGTTTGGATAAACAATCTCCAGACCACATTCCAGAACAGCAAACACAGGAGAAGCTGAGGCTTCTCATCTTCCCAGGAGAAGAAGTCCTGGCAAAGGGATTTTTCAGAAAATATGACAGTGACACCACCGAGCTTTATTTATCTCAAGGTTTTGGCGGCCAGAAAAAGGCAATTCAGACCACTGTCCAGAGGGTGGCACGCTTAAACAGGTGGTAGAGAGAATCTCCTTTCCTTGCTGCTCCATCCCTTAAATGTCACATCTGGCTAGAAGTTCTGCTGCTCTCTGCAGGTTTGTCTGGGTCTGCCAGCAGAGGCAGTAGCTCTTGGGAGACAGGAAGGCAAATAGTTGAAACAGTGAGCACAATAAGCTCTAATCAATTTAGACAGGACACTGCTGGTCTCTGTGGACTATTTTGAAGAGATCTCAAAGGAGAGCTTAAAAAGGCAGCTTTATTGCCTGGAGGCTTGACAGAAGTTAACACTTCTCCTTGAAAAGCGCAAGTCAAAATGGATGAAAATTGCTACATCTAAAGCACGGATGAGTTTGGGGGATGAATCACTAGGAAAAAAACTTTACAAACTGCTTTGCAAGATGACAAGCCTAGAGAGCTCCCTACTGGTCTTTAAGTACCTATGAAGACGTTTTTTCAGTATTGCAGTAATTGTGAAAACCAGGACAATGGTGTTGAGCCAGTTATACATTTTGCCTTGTTATAGAAGCCATGTAAATCTCTGATACTGAGGTACTATGGAATGCCAAAATCTCCTCCAGAAAAGCAAAAAAAAGGTAGTTAGCATCAGATCAATTAAAATGTGCTTGGATGTTGTTTTTTAAAAACTTTTAAATTCTTTGTGATGTAAATAAAACCAAGAAATTCTCTTTAACTTGGGAATAAAAGTATTTTACTTTAAACCCCATATAAATAAGATCTTGGAACAGTTTCAAGATTGGCATTCTTTCTGTGATCAGAAAATTTATAAAATTGTCTCAGGCTCAGTTTTGACTATTCAATAGTTTAGAAACAAAACAAATTGTCTTAACAGCCTCTCAATTATCTCTGCTCACCCTTAGCAGCCAGGATGATTTTATTTCTCCTAGTAAGTCTTGCAGTTGAAGGTGAGACACTGTTAAGCTGCAGGCAGATGTTCATTGTGGCTCACAAAGGTTTTTATTAATATGAAGCTCCTACGTAGGGAGAGCACAAAATGCATCCTTCCAGTTTCCATAATAGAACCCCCTTCTGAGCAAAGGTAACATGCAGAAACGCCACTGTTTGTTATGGGCCACAATCAGCCAGACTGACCAGACAAAAAGGGCTTATCTTGCAGTAAATTAATTTGAACAGAAAACTATTTTGGATTGTAATCTAATCAAGTGTTTGAGACAGTTCTGTTTTGGAAAGGGCAGATGATTTTCACTTTGAATTGCTTCATTGCAAAATCTCTGCCAAATTATCTTGCTGGCAAGATGGAGCCACCTGGCATTTTTGAATGGCTGCTGGGAGTGGCTGCATGCCAAAAATTTGCCAGACTGTGGCGATTAGTTTTAAAGAACTTGGCCTATGCTGTTCTTTCTCTGTGCAATGTCCTCAGGTCCCTTGATCCAGGCAGATTCCTGCACACTTATCAGGAAGGATGTGGAGCTTTTGGAGTTAAGAGAGGATGCTCTTCCATCTGCAGTTTTGGTCACCATGATGTAACGTGGCAGATTTCTGGTGTTCCCAGGAATGTCCTTTCCTTTTGCCTTCAATCTTCTGCTGGGAAGTATTTGCTGAAAGGCAAAGGTTGTGCATAGCTGCCTTTCAGTTTTGTGGAGTAATTATACTTCTGGAAATGAGAAGGTTGCTATGCTGAGTGGCCACAATGGGAGGCACAGGCATTTTTGGCTCTATTTCTATTGTGAACATCCACAATGAAGAGGCTTCTGCACCACTGATTAGGAGTGACCTTTGTTACAGGACATTTTTTCCTTAGCAAATATGTAGATTTGATAAAGCGCCCACATGCTGAATAATGACCCAGAGCCAAGCACCAATTAATAATCTAGTTTATAAATGGAGAAGGAAACAGAATCTGCCTTTTAGCCTTTAAATAGCAAGCCTGTTTTAAACAGCTTGACTGTCATCTCTTTAAATTCACCTAGAAGATCTGTGGGCTTTAGCTCATTGCCTTTGTGGATCTCTGCACTCTCGGGCAAGTTTTCCAGGACCTTGGTGTAAAAGAAGCTTAGTCCTGCTATTTGTGTGTTGCTGAAACTTCTTTCAAAACTGCTGTGACAAGTAGAACAGAACCATTATAAAGCAAGAATTTTGGGAAATGTGCCTTTGGAACTTTTTAGGAAGGAGGAGGAGAGACCATCTGTTTTGCTTGTCACAATTCTTGTTTGTTTAAGATGTGAATTGCCAGAAATGTGGAAAGATTGGGTACAACGACAAGTGATAGAGTAATTTTCACACTGGACTTATGGGAAGCATGTGTTGTCCATCTGTGTGATTCTCATTTTATGCAAATTTAGGAAATATAGTCTTATGTCTAATTGTCCAAAGGTAGTTCTGAACATTGAAATAGAGGAAAGATACCACGCCATATCGTCAGTAGGCCTTTCTTTGGCTCTGTAACACGCCAGTGCAGAATGCTGCTTGTTTGAAGCTACAAATCATAATAAACATTTATATTTAGAATCCCATAAAATAATGTTTCAGGGTCTGCAAAACACTTCAGACCCAGGCTTGGGTTTTCCTGGAAGAGGGACAGGATGTCACAATTTTCCTGACCTTCCTAAGCAGGTGTTACCAACCTGCCCTGAGTCATGTGCTGAAGCCTGCTGGATCCTGGTGCTGGGGGAATACCAGGAGAGGCTGGTGAGGGTCTGTGGGCTAAAAAGCACATAGTTCTATATGGTTAAAGCTTAAACAAGGCATATCTGAACTTCTGGGAAGAAGCTTTAATTTAAGGTTTGTTTTGGGGGAGGAAAGTGTTTATTTGCCTTCTTAAAAAAGAAATCACACTCCATGGAGGGTGATGGAAGTTTTACCTGGAGCATATTGCATTTTTCAGAGCTCGTGAAAATGATACTTCCCATTATCTACCCTAAGCAGTTTCATTGAATATGTCCCAAAAGATACACTTTTCACCCCTATCTTTTCCTATTTATCATTTCATGTCTACAAACTGTAAATGATTCTGTATTTTTTTTTGCTCAGTGTGACATCTGGAAGTGTGACTAGAAAGAATTCTTAATTCTGTCATTGAAGTGCAAGCATTCCCAATCTAAAATACACTTTTTTGAGAGTGTTCAGTCGAGGATTGCTTCAGTGCTTGATCTTGTAAAAAGACAAAAGAGATCCACATGCAGTGAATATGAGTTTCAGCTTGGAATCTCTATTGGAAGTACCCATGAGATATTTTCCTTTGTTGGTGATTCTTTAAATGGTACAGTGCCAGCAGTACCCAAGATTTAGGTTTGTGCCTTGTTGCTTACTGAACCCTCTTTAGACAGACACCTATGTTCTACATACAGGCTTTTAGGATTTTTTAACTGTCTATTGTTGACCTTTGGATGATTTCAAGGTGAGTCCCGTTTGTGAATTTTAAAATATTCTATTTATAATATGGTGTATCATTAAACCAGAAAGAAACAACCATGCAAGAAGAAAAATCTTTGTAATAAATGGCAATATAGTGATGGTAATTTGTAAACACACTGATTCTGACTCCCTGCAATCTGTCTGGCTTTTGAGGAGAGCTCTGTGGTATTTGTGAGCAGAATGGAAATCTTGTTTATAATGCCTGTGGGTCAGTTCTGTGATATCTGATGTCAGAAAGGCTGTCAATGAATATAGGAAAGACAGTGTAGAAGGACTCCAGGTTTTGGCTGGGTCAAGAATACTGCTATATGTAATAAATCTCAGACACCTTTAGGAATATGAAGCAAAGTATAAAGTGTAGGAGAAATTGACTGACTAAAGGGAAGATAGGGACCATCACAATGAAAGAAAATGAGAGATTTAAGCAGAGCCTTAGCTTGCTGTGGGTCTCACATGGTGAAGGGACTGAAACTAGAGAAATTAGGTCTTGTGTGTCCAGCAGGAGAAGAAGGAGAGGCAGGGAAAAGAGAGAAATCTATATTATATTTACTGAGGTAGAAATCCATATTTCATAGAGCAGCTCTTTATTCAGAGAGAATTCTGAGAGAAGGGGAATGGAATATGGTTTTTTATCCGGCAGGATTATTTAGTAAGTAAGTTTGCTGGTTTCCAGGTGGGAGAGGCTGGGGAGATGTTTGAAGTCTCTTTTGGGGGCAATATCAAGCTCCTGGTTTTGGTGGAGATTGGAATCAAAGATGAAGGAGGACAAAAAAACCCAGAAAAATTAAGGTGACTGAAGAGAGATGCTCCTGTGCAACTCAAGATGAATGGACTCCAAAGGGAGGAACTGCAGCCTTGTGAAACATGATGTTTTTTTTTTTCTTTGTGTCTGTTTGTCTCACAAGCTGAGCTCTTTGTCAGCCTTCTACTGAAATGTGCCTTACCTTGAGGAAGGACTGCTCCAGACTTAATTGTCTTAGGAAACTGGGAACACATTTTTTTCTGTTTTAGAGTACTTGTTAAATGCGTCTCCATGACAGATGAGTACAATAAAGCTTATGAAATCCTTAGATATGTGTACTTTGAGCTATAAATAGTAAGATATCTGAATACAGTACAACTGTCTGTTTAAAAACTTTAAATGGAATAATCAAGTGTATTTTATTTGCGGCTGCCCAATAGAAGATGATTCATAGTTAAGGTTTTTCTCTTGTCAGTGTATGCAAAATACATTTAGAAAAACACTTAAATGTAATTTTATAGATTCTAGGTTTGAAGAGAAATTTATAACTTTAAGACAATCATAGCAGCCAATTTGCAACAAGCAATAATTTATTCATCTTTTGATACTGGAAACCTGGTGTCTGAAGGAGTGAACTGCAATACTAGTTCTGCTTCCTCTTTCTTTTGGTTATGTAAGGATGTGTTTTAACTCTAGCTGATTTGCTGAAACCTCTGTGCTTTCTTTTGATGCTTTCATCAAGCACTACCTTATTCATGCAAAACAAGGAATTCAGGAGATTTGAATTAACAACTTGTAGCTGTCCATGTTTTCTGCTAGTATGTTTTAATCAAACAATGTTGAGCTACATGTTGCTATGTTACTGCTTTGTCTTTGTCTTTGCTTGCCTTCAACAGAAATAATTTTTCCCAAGGCTGCACCATGCTGCTGCCACACTGCAGTGTGCCACATAGATGTGTCCTATAAGCAAGTTAGCTGAAGTGTCTCTGTGTTGCAAGCTGATTTAAGGAAGCAAGAAAGAAGAGGTACACCTCCTCTCTTCCACACACAAAATATTGTGGAATCTGCAACAACTTCAGAAATTCTTGCATGTTGCTGGAGGTGGTTTTAGTTTTCACACCAGAAGTAATTTAATTTCAGCACTTAAAGCCCAAAAAGCTCCAACATATTGCTAGCGTGCAAAAATTCCATGTGTGCTAAAAAACAACAGCATATGGTTGGGTGGGGTGTGACCAAAATGAACATAGTTATCACATTGTGAACTTTCTTTTTACAGACTTGATTAAATAAGGAAGAGGGGGGCAAAAAGGGGGCATCTAGGACAAGAACCTGGAATCCTCTTAGAGCCTGTCCTTTCAAGTGCTGTGTAGTGAATGGGAAGATTCATCTTGCATAAACTGGTTTAAAATAGGAGGCTGGCATTTCATCTGAACATGAGCATGGAGACAAAGGAGAGGTGGAAAGAAGGCAGGGTGTCTTTGGGGTGAATCATTAGGGGAGAATGGTAGGACATGCAGGCCAGAGGAGAACTTCAGCCCTCCCTGTTTGCTCTTAGAAATTAGGTAGGTTGAGATTATTTGGTTTGAATTGGGTAGAACAAGTTTTAAGAGGGTTCATTGCTGGGGCTATGTGTTTCAGGATGTTTAAACCTTACCATCAGTTCTCTCAGCAAAATTGTTTGCTGAGGTAATTGTAGAAACAACTTAAGTAATGTCTGATTGTGACTGTACGTACATCTACAGTCTTTTTTTTTTTCTTTTTGACTCATTTGAGTGTTAGAGCCCTTGTCAGGTCCCCACATAGGAATATCTAAAAATTGTACAAATCAAAATCAGAAATATTTCTGGAAATTTGGGTCCAGACTTATCCTTCTAAATCCCTGGTGGTGAGGTTGAAACCCTTTAAGACAGTAATATCAAAAACTCAGATGACTAATATTAATATGCAGTTGTTTTGTGTGATTTTATGGCTGCGCCTAAAACCCCTCCACTGTGTGTATCTCTCTTGAGTCGTTGTTAGTGTAGGATGCCTGCCTAGTTTACTTTTTTGAGCCTTTTCTGCCTTTTCTGTGCTCTTCTAGGTGTAAATACATCAGCAGAAGCTGAATCCTTATTTTCTGGCACAGCACATACTATTTTATCTGGGTTTCAGGTGTGAATACGATGGCAGCCCACCTTTGCCAGGAAGTGGCCCTTTGCAGGTTGTTTTACTGCCCAGGGCTTGGCTCTCTGCACAGCCAGCACTGTTGTCCTCTGGCTGGCCAGGGAAGATGCCCTCAATTCATATTCCCAGTCAAATGATGTAATTTCTGCTGCAGAGGCCAAACACCATCACTGGGCCAAATGAGCTATGCAATGCAAAATGTATCTTTGTTTTCTGCATGCAAGTCTGTCAGATGGTTAAAAGTTAAAAGCAGTCCTAGTTTGGCTCTGTTGTTGCATAATTGGTGATTTCTGTGAACTCTGTAATCTATTCTGGTTTCTAATGGTGATTTTTTTCCATGCTTTTTGTTGTTCCCTTTGTCTTCTCAAGTGAATGATCATCTTTCAGCAGCCTTAAAAATTAAAGCTTGGCCCAATTTTCTTTATGTTCTTGCAAATGACAAAATAACAATTCGCATAAAAGTCTATTCTTCCAATTTGAAAGCTAAGAACAGAAAATTACTTTGGATGACCTTGCAACTTTGTAAGGCCTTCGATTTTTGCCCAGAAAGGCCATTGCTCATGTTAATTTTGTTGGTCGAGACAAAGTATCTTTTTCAGAAAAAAAGCCCAGGTTATTCTGTGGAACAATAGGGTCTGTCAACATGTGACAAGGCTTCCATATCTCAAGGGGAGGATCCAGTTGATGCAACAAAGTGTCAATCAGGATGTGGAGCTGCAGGAAGTTAACTCATGCGTACTCCAGGGTTGTCCAGATCAGATGAAGGAAGTGCCAAAAGAGCTCACCCATCATAACCAGCTGAGAGATGAGCTGTGTGTGAAAGACAGGACAGCTTGAAGGGCCCTGAATGGTGATCTCAGGAGATGTGTCCCTCAAGGGACAGAGACATGCTTCATGTCCAGTCACTTGAAGCAACTTGACATGAAAATACTAAATAAAACATACAGAACCCTCAAGAGGGCATTTCACCAAAGAGCCCGAATGGGAATTATCCAGCCTTTTAGCAGGTGTAGATCCCTGCCTGAAAGTGGCATCATGGATGTCTCCTGAGTCTTCCCAGTAAGCCAGTAATGGATCTGCAGCTTGCCAGATAGTCTGTCATAGGCTGTCAGCCACGGCTGGGAGGAGGGACGGCAGCCTCTTTTGTTCCCATGTCAAGCATGCAGAGAAGGGACTCCTAAGTAGATAATTCAAGGGGAAACAGCTGCTGAGTTCTCAATTCTCCACGACTCTCTAATTTTGCTTTCTTCTCTTAATGTATTTGCCTGCCGCTGGATGAATGTTGTGTGCTGACAGTCCAACAAATAAAGAAATGCTATAAACTTCCTTGAAAAACTGCTGTGAAGTGTAGCTATTTTGATGCTTATGGGAGAAAAAGTTGAAAGGCTTTCTTGAATATGTGGGGCCATGGAAGGATAATTTTAAATTCCTGTAAAAGGGCATGCTCACTTCATTTCCCTCGTCCTGTTTTTTAAAATGCAGTATTACAAACTCTTCTGGTTTTGTGATTGCGAAGGAATTTTTTTCCTCTTTTAAAAAGCCTCAGCACTTGACGTCACTTGAATACATGAATATGTAACATTTCACTTAAAGAAATGTTTGAATTGTGGCTTGAAAATGCAAATCCTGTAGACAAAAAAAAAAGGCAGACTGCTGGTAAACAATCCTACCCACCTGATTAATGTCATTTAACTTTTAGGCTCATATCAGGCTTCTCGCTAGTAGGTTTCGGATATTTAGGTTGAGAGTACTTGGGTGTTTGTATCACTTAGCAAACTGCAAAAAGCGGTGAACTCCAGTAAGAAAAACTTGTCTTGGACAGTTTGTCTCTGGGAGAAACTGACTGGCTTAGCGAGGGCTATGTAAACATAACTCCCTCTTACCTTCTCCTGCACCTTTGCTTCAATCCTGCCTCTGAGTGTGTAAAATTTGTGATTTGCAATTGCTCTGAGCCTAGACAGCCTTGGCACTGGGGTGTTTCCGTGGTTCTCTTTTAGGGTTTTTTGGTGGGTTTTTGGAGTCTTTACCTGCGTGCCGTGTCCGCTGGCTGCTTTTGGGATGCCCCCGCGCGGTTTCGGTGCCGCCGCCGGGCGGTGCCGCGGGTGCGGTTGCGCGCGGCGCTCAGCAGGTGGCGCCATTGCACCGGGCAGCGCCAGCCCGGCTCCTGGGATGCGGGAATATCCCACACCGGGAATATCCCACACCGGGAATATCCCACCTCGGGCTCACTCCGAGGAGCCTGGACCGTGTCCGAGCACCGCGTGCCTGGCTGTGGGACAGCCTGTCAGAGACTTCCCGCAGGACTAAACGTGCTTCTTGCATCCCCCTACACACCCATCACAAAGGTGAGGACAGGCACAGCATAAACTGGTTTATTTATGTGTGTATGCTTCAGAGGAGTGAAGGTTGACAGCCAAGGAGTACGTTCATGTTGTCAAAAAGGTTTCTTGTTTGCCCCTACTGACAGGCTGCAGGACAGGAGCCTCTGTTCCAGTGTTTCAGCTTGAATCAAGAATTATGCTATGACCTAAGCACCACAGGGTGGTCTCAGAGCACACAAAATTGTTTTCTTTAGGATGAGATCAAGAAATCCATATGCAAGAAGCACAGAGGAAAGTCACACTCCAAACACATCTGCTGCAACTGTTACAACCCTCAGACCCCAAGGTAAGATTTGAGACGTGACTGAAGAAACATCCCCCGAACTTTCAGTGTGGATACTCTTGGCTCCAACAGTTTCACTGCATGGATCTGCTCCTTTCAGGCTGTGATAAATCTAATTTTCACAGAGCCTAAACTCACTGTAGTGTCAGCTGACAGAGATAGCGGCCCATAGGGGAAAATGAATGCCTCCAGTTGTGAAACCTGCCTTTACATCAAGTAGGTGACGTGGTTAAACCCCATAGTGATGAAAGGCTCTGGTTTCCATACACACGGAGGCAGTGTGGGCATCTTGCTGACTGTGCCACTTGTAATTTGCACTACTGGTTCTTCAGAGAAGAGATTCAGGAAATAAATTCTGTTTCTTCTTTGTTGTTTCAGTTTTATGGCATGGTCTCAGGCTTCCTACAGACTCAGGCAGGTGTTTCTGTGTGAGTTATGCTGAGTTATGCCAGTTTTGAAGGCTTTTTCACCCCCACCTTAAGCTTGTTACCATTCCCCACCTTAAGCTTGTTACCATTCCTCATTTAAATCCAAAGCAAAAGCTGTGGAGACACATCGAGAAATTTGTTCTCATCTGCACTCCTTTGAAAAAAGCCCTCAAAGATCTAGAAAATGGTGGTGCTTTCATTCTGCAAGTTGGCATCACTTACTAACACTGATATTTTTTGTTATAGTCAACCCTCAAATATGATATTTCTGGAAATGAAAGTTTTAGTTGCTGGGTAGAAGAGAGTTAATAATCCTGAATTTATTTAAAGGTTATGTTTTCTATATTCATGTAAAATTGTACTCAGTGGTGCATAGAGATGAGTGGTAAAATCTGTGAAGCCTCCAACAACTTGGTGAGTGGGCATCCAACACCTCCTTGCTAGAACATATTCCAGGATCATTGCAAAATACATTTAAGGTAATTTGCAAAGTCTAAAATCCTGGAAGCAGGAACTACCAAATTTGGGCTTCCTGTGTTACTTCTACTCTTGCTGTCTGCTGCAGTCATGGCTGGGGAAAGAATTAATGTGATTTTTCTGTGACTGTGCTGCCAATGCTGCAAGGAGGATGTTTCCCAGAAAACTGTGATTCCAGCCTACCCCAACTTCTTCAGGTGTCTGACTTCTTTACTGTAGCTCTTAATCCTTCAGTTGAGGATCTTTGGGTGAAATGTCATTGTGCTTTTATGGAAAAATTGAAATAAGCAGTAAACCAAAAATTTCCATGAGAATTCCCCAGGATTGCTCATGTGCTGAAAAGCAATCATGTTCATAGAACATTTGAATTTAACCTTGTTTTTATTCTGTGAACAAGATTTTCATTTGAAACAGCATTGAATGAAATTTTACCAAATTATAGTTTCACTTAACTATTACTCTGCTTTCCTATCTAGGTATTTTGAACAACCGCAGAAAACCTGGAAAGGAGTCCTGTGTTAAAAATTTTACTTAAATAGTTGTGTTCCTTTATTTTACTGGATATCTTATCAAAGTGGCTTTAAATTACTGGAAAAAATACAGTCATTTTTCAAAATGCTTTGCTTTTAGTGAATATAAGTTGCCAATGAAATGTTAGCCTCTGAACCTAATTTGTAATAGTTAAGAACATGTGGCAAAGAGCTTGTTTAGAAAAAAATGTTTTTTGTTTTATTCTTAAAGATGGATTGAAGGAAATATGTTGAAGGCAAGTTGTGCCAGCACTGCTTAACCTGCTAGTATCTTGGAGATTATTTCTGCTGGCTTTGTGGGCCTTTTCAGTGTGATCCTTGAAAATGCTAATTAATTTTGGGATTGCTGTGTCTGTGATATGCTTTGACATACACAGCAAATTAATAATAATATAATAATCTTTCTAAAAGAATTTTGAGAGCAATTTATAGTTCATGCCAGATGTCAGTTGACTGAGTAATTTAACACACTTGTGTAACTGAAAAGTAATAGCTTTTGCAAGCCTGCCATGCTGCTTATGGATATGAATGACAAAATTTATGGGTTTTTAGCTATGTGCATAATCCCAAAACATTCCCTCCCTCTTGCATGGAATAAGCAGTACCAGAAGTGAATGTGTTTTAATCATCTGAAACATATAGCCCAAATGCCATTTTATTTGTTCAAACCAGGAAAAGACATAATTCCTCTAAAGGAAGTGCTGTGAATGCAAGACCAAGAAAATTGCTCTTGTCCTATCAGTAGCTGCAGAGACCACATCTCCATAAAAGTCGTTAAAGCAGCAAAGACAGCACTGTCAGCTTAGAAATTGTGCTAGAAGACACACTAAGCCTCTGGCCCTGGAATATAAAGTGCTTCTTCCTATGTTTGTGCCCAGTGTAATGCTCTTGAATCTTGCAAGTTTTAGATGTAGATGTGACCCAGGGATTTAGGGAAAGCATCAGGATCCATCTGTCCAGACTTGAGCTGCCTGGAAACCATTCACCTGAGATGGAGTTCCTCTAGAGCAGATAGAGAGAGACAGGCAGCTCTGGGAGGAGGTTCTTCCCCAAAAGGTAGGAGGATTAATTGCTTCTTGTGGGGAACCAAATCTAAGTAAGATCATTATCTCTGTCCTTTCATGCTAATGATGGAAAACTACAAAACTGAGTGGAGGGTGTTTCCTTTACCACCCCAGAAAAAGACAATTTCACATTCATCCTGCAAGTCATGGATTTCTACTGAGCATTTCTAATTTCTCCCAATTTTACAAAAAGTGCCATACATATTTGTTTTTCTTTTGATGTCTAAAGATTTTTAGGGTTTTTTTTTCATACATGTGTATCTTTGTAGATTTTAATATATAGTTGTATTATTTCTAGCATTTTCTTATTTCTCACACTTCAGAACAGCAGCTAACCTTTTATGTCACATTCTTGAAATTCCGTTTAGTCTTAATTTCAAGAAAAGAATTTCTTACAAGAACTCCCTGTTTTGCACCAGGACTTGAGAGACAAAACAAGGAATAGGGCAAAGAAGCCCCTGGAGAATCTCGAAGGGGCAGACCCAAGGGTGGGTTACCAGGGCAACTGTTCTCCTATTGGATGTACCTGATAGATATACTAATTAATTAGGCTTATAAAAATTGTGACGATCTCATGCCATGTGTGAACATAGTTATATTTGTGCACCTGCAAGCTTTCATTAAATAACTGCTCTTTATATCACCACTTTTAATATTTTTGGAAAGTCTTTCTTTCAATTCTAGGCAACAGTTTCACCACTTAGAGCAAAACACCTCCTTCAGATCTGGGCTCTTCATAAATTGTTTTGGAAACTCATGTCCACAGTGGTCTATGGTGATGGCTCATCCTAGGGTATTGGAGTGTCAAAACACTCCCGGCTCTTCACACTGCTGCCAACTCCATCTCCATTACCCCTATTTTTGTCTCTGAGAAAGGATAAGCCATGCAAGGACTCATTTAGGTTAACAATTGTGGGGCTTGTTGAGTTAAATCAAATGGGATAACCACTTTGGAGTGTAAGGAAAGGAGCTACAAGCCTGGTTCCTGCCTGCCATCACTTTCTTAAAGCTGAGACTCTGTGATCTCAGCTCCAATAGAAACTGAGTGTGCTGGGTTAAATATTGGGTTTGTTTTCTTTTTATGTTTGTGTTTGTTTGTTTGTTGGTTTGTTTGTTTTAAGGGTCTTTATGCTTCTCCTGTAGTCTTAAAAGTAGCAACTATCTTACCCTGATAATATTATAACCAGGAATTTCCCATGCATGCATTTAGATGCCCAGATACATCTTTGAATCAGAGGTCAACAGGCATAAGCCAGGTGAGGTGAGAGGAGGAGGATTGGAAAAGGATTGGTTTAATCAAAAAGGGATGGGAAGTTGGTGAACAGTACAAGACCACATTATCTGCTTCACTCAGCCTCCTGCACTGAAATCCCACTGATCTAGAAGATCTGCTACTCATATGCAGAAGAAAGAGGGTGCATACCATCAATGGCATCTCCAAAAAAAGGTACAAGGATACTGAATGAGCTGGGTTATGATTGCTACACACCATAATTTTTTCAGCTCCTCACAACTTTGATATCTATCAGTTTTTTCATCTAAAGATAGCAGTCAAGAAGCTGTTGAGAGTAACCCACATATGCAGTGCCTAGCAGGGAGGGACCTTGGCTTTGAAAGACCTTCCACAGCTAAGATAAAAAAAGAGAGTTACAGCTTATGCTGAAGTTGTTTTATGAGTAATTTTCCATTTTTTCATTGGGAGTGTTTGGCAGGGTTATCCTATTGACACGTAGGAAACTGCAGGACTCTCAGGGAGCGAGTTAGGAAGCAGTTTTTGTCACCAGTAACCAGCTAGGAGCTGATCCTCTTTAAGGAATCCCAGTCCATACATGCTCCATAAGCTGATCACAAACAACACCTGGACTCATTTTCCCCTGCTCAAAAGCACAGGGCTGATACTGGGAAAGGGAGGGTAACATTGTAAGTGCTGCTCAGACTTTATTGGCTTTTGCACTAGCTGATCTCAGCACCTTGACAGCACACAGCCTGTCTTGCTTTTTCTTCTCGAAAAACTGTGCTCCAGAGAATGCAACTAGGCCCTGAGCATAAGCACTGTAGCTCTGAAGTGCCTATAAACCTGTTTGTTTTCATCATATTCCATAGGCAGATTTGGGTGGTTTTGCGTGAGATTAGTTGGATGTTGCAGCTGTAATTGCTGCTAGTAAAGTCCAGGGTAAGGAAGCAAAAAGGGCCTTTGTATAGTATCCACAGATGCTTAATTCATCTGCCCCGTAAGATGCTCAGGATCCAAGGCACACTCATGGGGAGCCTCCAGGTTCCTCTGTGTCCCCAGAGGTCTGGGCTAAACCGTGGTCTCCGGGCAGTACAAAGATGATGGCCAGTGGGGGAATAGGGAGGGAGTGGCTGAGGGATATAACAAGGGAAGGAGGCAATGGGTCCCAACAGCCCTGGAGGGAAAGCTCTTGTTCCTCCCCAACCCAGGGAATGCCTCCCAGGGTCCCCATAGCTAGATAGTTTAGGCAAGAGGGCTGGCTAATGCTCTGCCTCTGTTACCTTCATCTGAGGAGGTTTCCCATTTGAGTTTGCCAGTAAATCTGAAGAATATCTCTGAGAAAGATATTTTCTCTGATTTTGATTGAAAGTTCTAAATCCAGTTCACAGGATTTCATCCAGGCTTCTCTCATGAAAATAAGAGAGGAATATTGCTTTTCTGTCTTTTTGAGACCAAAATGAAGCATGGAGTAGACTCATGTTCTACAGGCAAAACTTTGGTTAGCTCACTTTGCTCCAAACAACCATTATCTTGTTTACATCTTCCTGCAGATTTGATTGAAGTCAGGAGACCTGCATACAATTCACCAATGCAAACTTTCTTCTGCATAACAACAACAATTTAAAAGCAATCTGCATTCCTTGTAACAGTAACTATGTTCACTTAAATTATAATGTTGCAGGATTCTTGTTAGACAAGACATGATTAATAGTTTTGATAACAGGCTTAAAAATCTGCTCAATATAAGTCATGCCTTCTACATTATTCTGACTGGAACCGTGTGCTGTGGTTCTAAGAAGTAATTTGCTTATTTATTTTAACAGCCCATTTAATGAAACTTTAATGAAGAGCAGTCCTTATGGCAATCTTGGGCTTCGTGTGTGTGGGAGGAATATTGGATCAACGTCATCTGTAACATTTTTAGCTTGTGATTTTTATTGGTGTGTTAGTAGAAGGTCTGTGTTTGCCATCTACTTTTGTGGCAGTGCCACAAACTAAATGCAGTTTCTCAAGAGACAAGGACTTGCCAAATATTGCCCTCTTCACAAGAGTCTACACGAGTAGCTACAACATCAGACTAACATAGCTGCAATGGCTTGGGGGATTTCTTCCCTTCTGAGAGAAGGAGGCTGCGTTGGCTTTGAGAAGACTTTAGCAGCAAGTCTGAGGAGTCAGATGCTCTCTTGGGTGTGTGTATGTCTGTATGGTAGCTCACTCCCCTTGCTACACTGTCCCCAGTAATGTATGAGAAATCAATTTTTTCTCCTCTGATCTGAAAAGGATGAATTTGGAAATCTTAGTACTTTTTTTAAAAAAAACTTTCTTTCTGGCCAGCCCTCCTTTATTAAATTAGCAAATTTATACCAAATGGGGAGCCCTGAAGTTGGCTGGGGATGTCCCTAAGATCACCACTGCCATTATAAAGCTAAAAATATCTAAAAAAAAAGAGGATAAATCCCTTTTGTATAGCTCTGTAAGCAGCTCTGCTTGCTGGTTAGATTTACATATCAATGCATTTCGATCTTTTTTCCTTCTGAGCGGTTCTGAATTAAGCCTGTTCTTAAGGGCATTTGTTAAACCATGCCACTTAGGAACTTGCAGATATTTCTGGGCCATTTTGAAGTGTGAACAGTTATCAAGCTTTGTACTAAAGTCCTATGTGCCTTTTCTGAGTAACAGTGTTTCTTTTTCTCTATCCTCCTATGCAGTGTCCTGTTGTTTATTCTTTCCTTGTGTTTTGTCCTTGTGTGAGTTCAGCTTGTTGTGGCAGTATTTACTGAAATGTAGGAGGAAAATCTCTGGGTTTCACTCAAGCCCTGCACATTATGAGTTGGCCCTCAGGAAAGGAGATTCCCATTGCAGCTCCAGCACTGTCAGAGCAGTGGAAAAGAGGGGGTGTGTGGCTTAGGGAGTTGATGGAGAAAGTGGAAATGCCCTCATCCTCTGTCAGGATGAGAATAATCCCAAGACCTGTGCTGGAGCACACCAGGGATCACTGGGTTGGGCATCAGACTGTGAGGCTTGGTGGATAGTCCTCCTCCTTCCTGCACTTTTCTTGGACTGGACTGTCTCCACAGTCCTTCTGCTGAAGGACTTGGACACAGAATTTACTCCATTCTTGAATTTAACACACATGGTTTTTGCAGGAAAGAAAGCAAAGTGATGGAGGGTGTTTTAGGAAAATCTGTTTACTTATGAAAACTTGTCTGACTGAGCCTTGGGCAAAGGGAGGACGCCTCACATCAGCAAGCACTGTTTTCTACCTTGTACTCACCCACCCACCCACACAAAACCTATGCATGCTCATATGCACAGACCACTTGTTACCAGTTCCAATAACTACTCACAGCACAATCCATGGTTAGGAGACCACAGTGTCAAACTGGAAGGTACTGTGTGTTGATTTGAGTATAATGGCTTGCCTAGAAGAGCAAGTCAAATTTTCCCAAAAAATCACGGATGCAGGGTCTCAAACTTGGTTTTCTGAAGTTGTGGGCTTCAGAAAATGAGGGTCTTCAAAGCCATATTAAGCCTTGACTATCGAAAACATGAAGTCAACTTTTTGCATTCTCTTATTACTATTACTATTAGCAGTAAAACCAGAGAAACATGTGAAACTATATAAAAGCAGTACTACATTATGAATGCATAGTAAATGTAATTGTTTATTAAATTATGTTTATTTATATTACTTTAAATTATTCAGCTGATTCAAGAAGTCACTTACCATTAAGAATATCCATGAGTGTTTTTCAAATGATTTTGTGAACTGATTTGGTAACAAAGAAAATTGATTAAAGAACTTAAAGTAAACACCATAGATGTCTTCAGGCTTTAGTAAGTTAAGTATAGTGGAAGCACTTTTACTTCAGTGAAAGGAGCAATAGAAGAAAACTTAGAATTGAGTATTTTGATTTTTTCTTTTCTTCTACAAATTCTGTATTTTAAAGCTGCGCTCTTCTCTAGGTCCCTTTGCTTTAGTAGATGTATTATAAAGGTATGTGTGTATATAAATATATATGCACAAACACATCTACCTATCTATCTAATTTATCTATCTATATTATATGCACATGATGTCCAAATGTAACACCTGGGAACAAATAAGCACATATCCTGCCAACACACTGCTGTAGCTTGAAGAGTTGGGCCCTGATAGGAAAATTTGGCTATAAATAGTACTTCCCAATAGCATGCTTGACCAGGTTTTTAAAGTCTCCCCTTTCTGAACTACTTTCAGACAGACTAATAATGGAAAAAGGGAAAAAGTCATAGACTAAGAAGTTTATGGCAATGCTAAAGTGAACTGGCAGAGTTCTTCACATGAATTTCCAGATTTTCTCATTATGCCCATCTAATACCCAAGACTGTTCTTAGAAGTTTATTAGCAGCTCTGATTCTTATGGAGCTCCTAAGATATCTGCACATATAAAATTTAGAAAATGTGTCACTTTGGACTATTGCCCATATATTAGACTGTGCCAATAAAGTAGTCCCTACTGCCTCTGCTTTGCTAAAAACACAATTGTATCACATAAGTAATAGAGTGCAGCAGAGAGAATCACATGAGTTAGTCCTGAAAATGTAATGTTTGTAATATTTCTCCCCTGTCCTGCCAGGGCTTCACCTGCAAAAATGCCTTTTCACTTCAAATAAGAGAGCTTCCCTAATAACCAATTCTGTGGTGGTCACAGCTTTTCTACACTGGGAGCTGAGAAGCTGTTCTGGGGCTTCCCAAACCCTGACCCTGGGGACACAACCTGCCCAAGGGCTGTGTGATGGGTATTTAGACATGTGCTTTTCAGCTCCTGCCAGGGTAGGCAGCTCCTGCCAGGGTAGGCAGATCTCCCTAGGACTTTAGATAGGGAGTCACTGAAGCCCAGACTGAGTGCTGAAGTGTGGGCTTACCAGCTAAGTGACTATCTTTGGAGTTCTGCATGGTGAGAACCAGCCATTAGATGGAAGACTGTAAATATTGTTGAATTTCAATGCCAGTTTTCTGGGAATTGCTGTGTCTGAGGCTGGCTGGTGGTTCTGCAGACCCTGCTGTGCCATGTTGTCTTCACAAGCCCTTCTGGGAGCTGTCTGGAGGAGGGGTAGTCAAGCCTATTGCACTGCATTTGGATGAAAAAAAATAGAAGAAAACTGGATAAATAAACTTCTTAAAATTACTTTTTCTTGTTTCAGTAGCTGGGCACCCCTGAGATGGTATATTGAAATAATAAATTAGGATCCTGTTCACAAATCTGTGATCCCTTTAGAGATGCAGATTTTTTTCCATAAGCAATGATGTTTTCCAAACACCTTCTAAATAATTCATAACCAGGAGCCAAAATGTAGAAGACTTTTAACTACAGAGTGTCAAGTCACTTTTCTTATTCATCTTGATCATATTCTTAAGTTCTTTCTGGGAATTTTCCAGAGTTTTGTTTTTCTGAAGCTGCTTGTTTGGGAGAGTTCAGACAATTTTTGACCCCGTTAACATTCCTCCATAT
The DNA here is from genome assembly GCF_000277835.1 of Geospiza fortis. Taxonomy (NCBI): domain Eukaryota; kingdom Metazoa; phylum Chordata; class Aves; order Passeriformes; family Thraupidae; genus Geospiza; species Geospiza fortis. The sequence goes on from NW_005054346.1 coordinate 3,618,973, forward strand.
ATCACTGTATATTCTCTCACTGTTAGGCAAACTGAAAAAGTAGGAAATTCAGTTCTGCTAAATTGGGTCCCCAGAACTTCTCCATCTCTCCTTAGTTTTTTCCTACAGAACCATCAGAAAACCAGATCTGTTAGTGTGATGTCAGCTAATCCTTCTCTCCCAATACAACCACTTTCTAATCATGTCAGCTCTCACTAGGGACGGGAGGGCATGGCAGATCTGTGTGCAGCTTGGGCATTCTAGCACCAATCCATCTCACCTAGGGATGGGGTTCATCCCTCCCAGCTTTACTCCTAACACTGAGCAGTGTTGATGGTAAAAACCCCACCTTGTCCTTCTCAGCCACAAGAGCAGTGGTTGCTAGTATGACCAAGTTGCTAGATTTTTAAAATTAAGGAAAACATAAAATTAAGGAATCACTTTCTATAGGATGTAAGGGTTGAAACATGACAGGGAAATTTGGATGAGGAATATATGATATACCAGTGTGCATTATATTGATTTGTGTTGTATTAATTAAGGAGTCGATATGTAACACAATAATTTAGTGTTGCCTTGAGATTCTAGCAGATTCAAATCCAGCCTTCTAGTTTGGTAGGTATTTTCCAAGCATTTTAAAACACCAACTATCTTTATCTTTCACTGATAAGGCCTTTCTGATTTAGCTCTGATATTTGAAATTGCTTCACAGGTGTTGTTACTGCCTTTTCCTGCCTGGACTTAGCTACTGCTTCCCTTTGATGGTGTTTCTAAATTCCAGAGCTGGGCATACATAAGCAGAGTGAAGGATTTGCCCTCCTGTTCCTTAGCAGACTTCCATATCCCTTCCTTCAGGGCAGGCTTTGGGCTGGAGTTTCGGTCCCAGGGCTCAAGGTTTATCCTAAATGACTGTTTTCTCTGCCCTTCATCCTACTTCATGAGATGCAAGAAAGAAACATGCTGCAGTCAGGAATCCAACACAGATTCTGCTGACAAGTTTTCTTCAGAAAATGACTCTTCAAAGACATGCCATAATCACTTGGGACCTGTCAGTGGTTCTTGCTTGCTGGGCAGGATTGCTCATACTTTCTGAGAGGGTGAGTGCTTGAAAAAATTGAACAAAACAATGTGTGCCTGGAGACATGAAAATCTAGTGATTTTTGTGTTTGCCCACAAAATACTAATGTCTGCTGGAAAGAAGCTGGCTTGCACAAATGTCTTAAGCTGAACACAAAACAATGAGCATAGACGACTGAAGGAAACGCATCTTAAGGTTAAAAAAAAGTGATTTTCACAGTTCTATTGTTCTTTGAATTATTTGTCTCCTTTCTGTGCTTCTCCATATTGCCATACAAGCTTCTGAAATTGCAGAATTATTACTCTTCATTTGACTTTGTAGGGAATCTCAGTCTTTGTTCCTACTCAGCATCAGCTACAACCTTCCTCATAAATGCTCAGCTTCTATATTCCCCAAATTTTCCAAGCAGTTTCACAGTTTCCATAAAGATGAGCTTGGGTAGTCTTTCATCTTTGCTCTTCCACATCCATGTGAGCCACAGAGCAGCCTTCATCTGGCAGGCTCCTGCGTTGTATCTGAAAAGGCAGCAGTGTTTGTACTTTGAGATGGTAAAAACAGTTACACGTTTTCAGTTCTAACCTCTGTATTTAGGATTTCCTTACATTTTTGCATCTTTACGTGGCTTTTCTCTCATGTGTGCTTTGTCTGCAAAAGGGAGAGAAAATTATAATAAAAAAATTGTATGAAATGTATATATTGCTGAAATGTATGCCATGGTGTAACGTAACTTTATGGACTGCTAATGGTTTGAAAATGCATTAATGTTAATGTAGTTGATATTTGGGGTAGATTTATTGGTCCATATTTTTTAGTCTATATATACCTTTGTGTAATCTATATAAACCACCTCACTGACAAAAACACTGTGTCTGACCTCCGATGTCTCTTTAATCATAAATATCCAGGATCTGCCCTTCTTTGATTGCTTGCAGTTAGTATAGCATAAACCTCATTAAATGTTCTTCTGTCAAACCACAAAATCTATAAACAAGTTATCTTTGCATTTTCCTGATCTCTTTGCTTAAAATCAGAAAAAATAATAAAGAGAAAATCTTTAGAATCCCTTGATTTAGAGAATTTATTTCCAGCAATGTTAACAATGCCATAACATACCTGGATTTTCTGTTCCTGCAAGCTTATGATATTATTGATGTATTGATGTCTATCTTATTATGCAAGTTTCACATAATAACAGAAGGAATGCTTTAAAGAAAAACAGTTATTTGTATAGAACCGCATTTAGGATTTTTAAACACTATTTGTAAGAAAGAAAAACTGGTTCATTGAAACAAAGCAGTGAAATCGTATGTTTTGTTACATTACCCAAATAAATAAACCCTTGAATAAATTAATTTAAAAACCTTATTGTGAACATTTTCTTTTCTTTGAAAATACTTCTCTTTCCTTCCCTTTCTCACTTTCTTCCTATCTCTCTTTGATTTCCCTTTTTTTTCTCTGTCTCTTTGTCTTTTTCTATTGCTCTCATTCTTTCTCTCTTTTCTCATTCTCTTTCAAAACAATTTTTTTTTACAACTGTACTAGATTTTAGGCTCTGAAATATACATTAATCATTTTTTCTTGATCCGGGATAAGATCTCTTCTATTTTTACCTTTTTTTTTTCTTTTCTTTTTTTTTTTTTTTTTTTGAGATTTTGACGTGTTAGAGAAAACAATGAGGATACTCTTCCTGGTAATTTATTTCAGTTACTCAGTCTTAAAAGATTTCTTTTCCTGTCTTCCACCAGCTGATGAGAGCGCTATTTATTAATTTACATTCCTTTATGCCTGTGGTAGTGTTGAGGTCTTTTTTCAAGATAACATTAGTGGTAACATCCTTGTCATACATTACTTCGCCTATCCTAGTGTTGAATCTTCTCTGGTGTTTGCCACAGCTGTCATACTTCCCCTCTGACTACATTTTGCTGAGCTGACAAATCAGGTTCTTGTGATCAGCTCATGACTGGACATTACTCACCCTCCTTGCTGAGCCCTTTGCCTGACCACCACTGATCACACTGTACATAATCCCAGTGCAGGCTTGCCTACACCAAGGGTTATAACAGAAAGTAATTTCCTCTAATAGCATCCCAATGAATTTTTTTTTCCCCTCCAGGGGAATACCACACATCTGGCATACAAATACTATGTAACAAAACAATATTCAAAGTCCTACTCCTCCTGCTGCCACCAGCCACTGCTAGTCCTAACTTACAACATGGAACAGTTTCACTAATTCCAGAGTATGATCTCCCACATTCACAAGCAACATTAAATCCCGTTTCTATTATTCCCAGTCTTTAAAGTCATTATATTTTTTTTCATATCATGTTCCAGAAGTCCTGCATTTTTTGTAGACAAGGAAAAGTGTTTCTGGGACGTCTCTTCAATTATAATGTGTTTCTTCTTTTAAACCAGGATTAATGCTCTATTTTGTGTGTATATAATTTTAGGAAGGCCCAGGATGCATTGAATTGACTGCCTTAAGTGTATGGAGCGAGCACTGACCTTGCTCATGTGTGAGTAGTTTGAACCTTCAGTTCAAGGGGTCTCAGCAGTCCCAGAGCATCTGTCCTGTCCCAGTGGGGTGCTGAGCACACGGGGCTCTTCTCTTATCCCAGTATGGAGCTGTGGGGCTGAAGCATGGCTGGGAGTGCAGCGTGTGCTGCAGCCCATCTTAAATCCAGATCTCATGCAGGGAAGGGTGGGATTGCTTTCCAAAGGTGTATTGCATCCTGCATTCTTCAATGGTTCACTGCCTGCATTTAAACCTGGCTCCTGGTCTAGGACTACATCTTACTAAAACTTAACCTTACTAAAATTAAGCTTGCAAACTTATAAGTGCAGGAGATCTAGCTGAATGGGCACATATGTTGGCTTGATTTTATATTGACCATGATAAAATTAACGTTTCTTTTGTCTTGCCTGACACATTTCTGTGTATTTCTTAAATACTTGTGACTGATAGCTGGTGTCACCAGTTTGATTAAGGTGAGGAATCTGACATTTTAATTGTTTGAAATTGAGCAAAAGAATTGCAAAAAGAAAAAACCACTGATTTTTCTGTTTTCTTTTGGGGTTTTGGCATTCTTTTAAAAGAAAATATTTCTTCAGATTGACTTTTAGAATCCTCTACAGAGGAGAGATGAAGAACTATAAAACTTTAAAATGGGTCAACATGTCACTAATTATTGCTTTAAATAGTGACAGCTACATATTATTTTATACTTTTGTTCAATTTAATAAAAGTCAAATATATCCCAATTTTTCTAGCTTGAAAGAAGTAGTGTCCTTGATTTTTAGTGGACATTACCCAGTCTGTAGATTACTTGGAAATGCCCAGAGTAAAAAATGTAAAGGTTGTACCTTTAGATTTGCTGTCTAGATTTGTGAATATAATGAAAAGCTGCTCTTTTCATTTTATCCACAAATATTAGTAGACTGAATGCAAATTTTCTAAAGAAGAACAAATAGCAAAAAGTTCTTAATTAGGTTTGAAAAACAACAGTGTGAAGGTAAGAGCCTTTACAGAGACCTGCACATTCATCAAAAAATGTTTCTTGGTTGAATGTCTCACACCCAGGATGTAGAACAGTAAATAAAATCATAAATCTCTAAATGGTCCAAAAATACTTTCAATAACTCTAATAGGTCTAGTTTGTGAGACAGGAATGATGTATGGCATAAGTTTTAGGTTCAAAAATACTGCAGAGTTATTTTATACAGATTGTGCAAAATGATATAGTGTTGAGCTATAACCCTCTGAAGTCAGGAAGACCTACATGTATTAGTCATTTCCTTGCTCCAAGTAAGATACTTCAGATAATTCTGTAATTCTTTGTTAAAATTGTTAAGCAAAGAATGTTATTGCCTTGCTTACTAACTTCTTTATCAGCTGCATTAATTAAGATCAGTTAAAATGCACACTAGTAAAATCCTCTTTACAGAGTATTTTATTTTTCACCTCCTTGTACAGAAAACTTAGGCAAAACCTGTTAGTGATGGAGTTAAAGAGCTTAGATTGCATTTGAAGTACTTTTGTACAAATATTAAGTGCGTATTTTAGTTAATATTATTTAAAGTGCAACCTGTACTTAATCTCTTAATGAACAGAATTACTCCAATACGGCAAATGATAAACCAACCTTAGCATGAACAGTACATCTGTTAATTTAATAGTTCCCTGATGCTAATTAAATAGTCCTTAATTTACAATTTCAAATATTTTATACTAGCAGTGTATTTAAGATTTGGTATTTCTTCCCTGTTTTCTGATGGTTGGATTTTTCTAGTAAGATTTTCTTACGACTACTTCAGACGCACACAAATATTTAGTATTGAGTAGCGCGGCGCTTTGAATGCCCACCGTGCTATTAAAGCACTTCCAGATTAAGTGAAAATTAATTCACGTTAGACTGCAAATTGCTGTCTCTATTATCTCACTCCTGAGTTATTGTGGTAATTGATCAGTATCAGAGGAGCTAAGTAATACAAAAAGAAATGCGAGGAATTGTGTGCAGAGTGTGAAAACGAGTCTTATGTCATACCTTTGCTGGCTGGCTCATTGACTGTCTCACCCCGTGGCAGTCACCGCCGTGCACCAGGCCTTGAAGCACCAGACGGGTCACTTGTCCTCTGCTTCTCTCTTGGACAGGGGAAGGTCCTGCTGCTGGCACAGCTCTGCAGGATGGAGGCAGCGGGACAGTGCTTATTCTGCTGGAGTGCTTGCTTTGCTTATTGCCTGATTTACCTGTGCTCTACACCTTTCTTAGCCACCACCTTGAGTACGGGAGGACAAGTGAAACAAAATGAAATGTTGGTATTTAATCTTCCTAATTCAAAAACTAAATTAAAGGCTTTTAACTTTTTGATAAACACTGTGTCTTAAACTGGACAATACCTTGACTGTGCCTCTTGCTCTAATTTGTCCCTGAGTGAGACCGATGTCCCAGACTGCCTCAACAGCTGCAGTAAGCAGGTAGTAGCTCATTTCCCTTTATATTTTCACGCCACAGATGATACTCTATAGCTCTGAATTTAAATGAGACAGATAGCCTCGATTCCCACCGGGAAGCTATGAAAACATCGCTTCTCACAATCTACATTGCAGAACACTTAGGATGACGTGTGCTTGACGTTTTGAAGTTATTTTTTATTCGGGACGTTGCTTCAAGATGGTTGATACTCGCAGTTTCCCAGGTTCCGCCGCCGAGGCAGCGCTGCACTGCGCCGCGCCGGGATTGCGCTGGGATTGCGCGGGATTTGTGCTGCGCTGGGATTGCGTGGGATTTGCGCTGCGCTGGGATTGCGCGGGATTTGAGCCGCGCAGGGATTGCGCGGGATTTGCGCTGCTCTGGGCGCGGCGCCGTGAAGAGAAGGAAGATCAGGAGGAGGAGAAGAAGAAGAAGGTGGCGGATCGTCCCCCTGCCCGCCCGGCCCCGCCTGGGGCACTCCCGGCAGCCCCGGGGACAGGCTTTTCCCCCGGGATTCCGGCTGGGAGTCGCTTGAGGAGGGAAAAAGGAAAAATAGCGGGATTTTTTAAAACAAAAAAGGCGTGGGGGAGGGGGGGATATAGCTGTCTTCTATCTCAAGGGGAGGCGGGCAGGCAGCATTCACCACTCCTCTCTGTGGAGAGCCGTGACTGAGGTAGTCTCGGAAATGAGGCTACCCCCTAGAAAAATTGCTGAGAGCAGGGGTTTCATTTCTTTTTCAGAGCAGGAAGGAAAGTGGTGAATATTAAATGTTGGTTACTTTCAGATGCAACCACCAGAACCTCAATGTGCCTACAACAGCAATATGACATTGGAAGGGGAACTCACGTCTCTAGATGGCACACTTCATCACCTGGATCTTCAGATTTCCATCGCATCCATTTTTTTACATGCTCCATCATCTTCATCACCACTGCTATCACTGCTATTGTAGTTTAGAAGGCAAGAAAGGTTCCCTGTCTCTGGAAGCTTTCCAAAAGAAAGCTTCACCCATTCTAAAGAAAGTTCCATTTCTTTTCAGGCATTAAGAAGTATCTTAAAAGCCACATCGAGGGATTGGTAGTGGAAAGTTCACTTACATATTCATGTTTCTTTGGCTACAGAACTATAGAATATTTATAACAAATCTTTAGCGCTGATACCCAAGGGGAAAAAAAAAGTAAAATGTGGGCAAATAATACCTCAGTGCAGGGGTGGTCAGCTCATCCTTGTGATCCTGCAAACAGTTTAACTGAGTGGTTCAGGTCGCTCAGGATACAAGGCATTTAAAATATTTCCCTTCTTTCTACCTGTGTGAGGGTCAGTTTCTGCTGTGCATCGTCCTGGCTCGCAAACAAGCAGGCAAAAATGGACTTTCCTCTGTTCTCTGCTTGGCTTCCCTGAGATCCTGTGGAGTGCTGGGTCTTACAAAGGACATGTAAGCAAGGAGCAGTGATGAACAGAAGTTGTGACAATGTGACGCTACATAGAAAACATGAAATGTGCTTATACGTGTATAGGTAGATGTGTATATCTCAAAAGAAGAAATGAGAGCAGCTGTGCGGCATGGCAGGAGCAGGCAAAAGATTCAACCCCAACTCAGTGAGCTGAAGGGAAAGAATGGAGTAGCCCATGCGCTTCATCTGTCTGCTGGACAGTGTAAGGGTGACTACACGGGGATGAAGAGGTGACAGGCTGCTGAAAGGACAGGAATTCTCCCCTTTTATCCCTTTGCAGAGAAGGGTGATCAGTCCAATCTGCAATCCATTTTTTGGTAAAAAAAAACCCCAAACACTGCTGTCAGGCTGTCTGCTGAGACCAATCAGAAAGAGGACAGAGCTCTATGACCTTCAGGCAGAGAGTGTTGTTATCATTACAGTTCTTGTGGTTACTGCTGTTACTTAGTTGTTTTGCCTTATTTAGCCTTTGAGAGCATCCCCTGCCCTGGCTGGCTGTGGCCGCTGTTTGATGGATGAAGAGCAGAATTAGGCCGCGGCAGATGGCTGTGGACGGAGTTGGGATAGGAGCGGGACAGAGCCCCCGCAGGACTTGCTTCCAACCCGGCTGTTTCAGAGGGGGGGTGGGAGGGACTCGGCGGGAAGGATGCGCGGGGGGAACCCGCT
>NW_005054346.1:3627786-3630628 GCF_000277835.1 Geospiza fortis
CGGGGCCCCTCGGCCCCCCCCGCCCCGGCACCAGCTCCGCACATGGCTCTGCCGCTGCCCCCCGCGCACCGCGCCGTGACCCGGGCTCGCGTTCCTCGCTCCTAGAGGAGCCCCGCAAGAGGAGGAGCCATTATCGAGCGGGCACTCCTAGCCACCGGCTGAGCGATGCGCAAAGAACAATCCTCGCGATGATAATATTAGAAAATATATTTATTTCCCATTAATCGACTTTACATGGTTCAGCCCAAGAAAGCGAGAGGTCGAGTCACCACTGCCTTGAAAAACCACCGCGGCTCCCGCACCGCTCCAGTAGCCCCCCACGGCCCCGTTACCTGCTGCTGACAGCTGCCCCCGCGGGCCCGTCCCGTGGCAGTGGCATCTCCTTTCCACCGGGCTGAGCCAATCAGTCCACCAGTCCTAGTTAGTCTCGGTTTCCGTAGGTGAGTACAGGTTGTCGAGATCTTTATTGCTTTCTCTCTCCTTTTCTCTCTTTCTTTCTTTTTTCTTTCTTTCTTTTTTTTTAAAGCTCATTGCGATTATTTTTGTTACTAACATTATTGTTATGGTATGCTCAAGCGAGATCTTTCATGCTGCTTTGAGGATCCGCTCTTGGCATTCACCGCGTGCCTTAATTGTATGACATTAAATCAAGGTCCGCTGTGAACACGGAGAGTCAGAGCCTTAGAGCGCTCTCTCTCGCTCTCTCTCTCTCTCTCTCTCAGCAGAACAGCAACTGATCCCCGAAAAAAAAACCCGGTAATTTCCCTCCGCCCTAGTCCCATTCTGGCCCAGGCTGCATATAACTCACGCTCGAGTTTTCTTACTAGCCAGTCTGTTGTTTGCAATGCTCAGGAAGTTGTTAAATATGCATTTAATCGATTGAAAAAGAAAAAAAAAGAAAAAAAAAGATAATAATATAAGCGCGTGCCTATTGCACAATTCCAGACGACTGCTTTAATTTCACCAGCGTCTTCGAGGGATTTTAAACACAGGAGCTGACTCTCCCCGGCTCGACGTCTGTCATTTGGCATCCCTGGCCGGGAGGGATGACCATGTCTTTCCGGCTGTCTCGGTCCGCCTGGTCCTGCGGCTCCCCCGGAGCACGGGCGGGGGGAGCCCTCACCCCCAGAGCATCCCCGCTCCCCTCGGCCAGGGGGAGGGCGGGTGGGGGGGCAACAGGGGATCTTTCGGCGATGAAAAATGAAAGGGCAGGATGTGTCATCTTTCTTTGTAAAGCAGAAAAAAATTTGACTCACTCGCACCTGCCCCTTTCCCGGGAGGGTCTGGGCAGCCCATCTGGCTTGCCTACACTGAACTGGCGAGTGAGGAAATGAGGGGTGAAGTCATTACAATAATTTTAAAAAAATCAGCCTAAGCTTTTATTATTATTATTATTACGCTTTTTGCCATCTTTCACGGCTGAGGATCGGGACCATTCATTCCTTTTCGGTGCCGACGGCGCGCCGGGAGGAGCGGAGCGGCCGGGCACCTTGCATCACCCTGCGGGCTCCAGCACGGCCGGACCCCAGGAACCGGGCAGCTGACCTCGACTGCTTCCTCGGCGCCAGGGCCCGCGAGAGAGAGAGGAGGCGAAGCGGGATGTGCTGCGGCTGCAGGCGGCGGCGGGCGGGATCCTGCGGCGACCTGGGCTTCCCAGAGACTTTTCCTGTAGCTTGCCGGGGCATCCGGGGGCAAACTGAGAAGGCGGCTCCGGGCCCCCTCGGCACCGTAGCTCCTGCGTGCGGCCGCCTGGAAAACAGACAAAGCGAGAGCGTTAGAGATGCAGGCGGGGAGGGAAGGAAAGGCAGGCGGGGAGGGAAGGGCGCCGGGAGCCCGCACGCCGCGCGGTTGCCAATGACAAAAGGGAGAGAGGGGGGAGTCAGAGCAGGAGAAGGGCGGGGAGGGAAAGGGGAAGGGGAGGAAGAGAAGGGAAGGGGGGCCACACGGACTGTCGCGAAGCTGGGGTCGGCCAGACCCGAGCCTGTGGGGCTGCTTGATCCGCGGCCGAGGACGAGCAAGGCGGAACGCCCATCACCGCAGCGCTAGGGCGAGGGGGCATCTGGGTCCCTGCAGCGCGGTGGGAACGGGCCAGCCGCGGGGAACCGCAGAAAGCAACCTCCCTGCCCACCGCTGCAAAAATCCCCCCAGAGCAAGCACAGAGGAAAGCTTAAAAATATAGAAGAAAAGAAAATAATAAAATTAAGGGACTGTGAAGGGGGTGGGGAACAGCAGTTCCCCCTTCTTTTTCGTCTTGAGGACAATACTAGAGCAAAGAATCATAGGGAGAAATCCAAGCATCCAAATAAAAATAAGAAATAGGAACCCACTCCAAATACCAAAAAAGAGAATCACAATCAAAAAGGAAATGGTCAAACCTGCCGAGGGCTGGCGGCTCCTCCACCCAGTCGGAGCCGGGGAGCTCAGGAGAGGAGAGCCCCTCTAGCTGCTTTCGGGGGATAGGAAGCGGTCCGGTCTCTCCCCCTCGCTTGCTGCTCCAGAATTAGGGATTAATGCCTCTCCAGCCAAACAAATAAGGCATCTGCCTTCAGTACAAGAGGATTACACGGGGTTGCTGACGTCACCAGCCAGGCAGATGTTGGCTCCCAAAGTCCCGATCATCTCCCGTGTCCTTGAAACCCGGCACAATCCCAGACCCGCGCCGCCCGGCCGGGTCCCCGCAAGGTCGAGGGGGACCTGGTCGGAGGGGACCCCGCCGAGCCGCTCTCTCCCAAAACGTCCTCACGCATCATCGGGAGAGAAAGGTGTGAAAAGCCGAGCCCGGCAGAAAGTTCAACCCTCCCCCTTCCCTCCGGGTCCTCTCCCTCCACCCCCCCCGCCCTCC
>NW_005054346.1:3631006-3631712 GCF_000277835.1 Geospiza fortis
GGCTTGTCGTTCCCGTGGCTCAGCCCCGAGTTTGCTGGAGCTGTAGGGTGGGTTGGAAGTGCCGCAAAGTACATCTGAAAGGGGAATCCAATTAGAAGCGCGATCAAAATAAAAAAAGAAATTTGCCTGAGAACCACGTCTGTTGCTTTTGCTGTGGCATAAAGTCCATGACTCATCATCACTACTCCCTTTGCATCAAACAATGGTTTCAATCATTTCGGTACTGCAGAAAGGCAAACTAGACGATGTGACATAACGGAGCAGGATGAAGAAGAAGGAATCGCCAGTATCTAGGCTCCTGTTGGGTTGATGTTGTTGTTGTTCAAAGGAGCTGTTTTATAGATCTGTTCCATATTATCCTTGTCTGTCAAAGTGGCATTTAATTTTTCCAATTGTGGAACTTGGTCACTGATAAAATCAATTTAATTTACACCACTGTCATTCAGCCGATCCGAGCAGTAGATTTATTTTTGGCTCGGAGTTGAAGGGAAAAAGCAATCGTATGCAGAATGGAGAGATCCTTTTACTTCTTTTGCGAGCAGTAAGAAGAGAAACCACTGGCATGGCATTTTAGCAGAGCTTGCTCTCCTGCAGGAGAAATATAAACGCAGTTTCTCAAGTCTTTTGCCTAGAATCTTGAGCAGGCACATGAGAGGGATAACAAGAAAGACAGAGCAGCTCGCGGCCCCGGCGTTCCGTGGGGGCC
>NW_005054346.1:3631799-3633161 GCF_000277835.1 Geospiza fortis
GAGCCGTGGCCCTGCGCGCCCCTCCGCGCCAGCGCGGCCCGCCGCCGCCGCGGGGCCGGGGAGCCTGCCACCCCTCCGCGGCAGCTCCATCAACACCTCTGCTTTGCTCTTGTTGTTGTTGTTATTATTAATACTATTTTTTTTTCAAATTCAGCACCTTGGAAGGAGGTGGTGGTGGCAGTGAGGATTTACCTTTCTTGGGCTTTATTTGTTAGCTCTCCTTTTCCAAAGAGCTTTTAATCACTGGGGCCTGGGCAAACCCGCATTCTAATGTAAAGTGGTTAATATCGGACAACAGTCTTTAAACCTCGGATTCTCATTTGTTTCCTTAAATGGATTAACGTGCAAATTCAGACGCAGTTTTTAGTAACCGATACCTACCTACGGGATGACCTGACGAGAACTGACAACATTGGAAACTAATTTTTTTTTTTTCATTAGAAGTTGTAGCGGGAATTACTTGCACACGATAGTTAAATATCCTCTAAGATATCACTTTGCACATATATATGGCCTCTTTCTGGTCCTAAAAGAAAGATCTTGCTACCTAGCTCCATGCATGCGCAGAGATACACTCTCTCTCACGTACACATACATGTATATATACATAAACTTTAAATAATTTAGTGGAAAAGTCAGGCGTCGCCGTTGACAAGTCTTTTCTCAGATCACACACACACACACACACACACACACACAATTGGCTAACGCTGTTCCTTAGCATTTAAAAGCAAGGACAGGTCTCGAAATATTATGTCTTCAGTCCCCTTCTTTCTCTCATAACCTGCTCCCCCGAGTTGAGAAAGTCGGGCAAAGAGCCGCTGAAATAGCCCCTACGCTGCAAGAGGCTCTGAATGCGGCAGCTTTAGAAATTGTGCACTAGCCCTGCAAAGAGAAATGTGTGGGCTCTCTAGAATGTGATGTGCTACCGGCTGGGGAAAAGGCAGAGCTGAAGCCATTCACACTTCGTAGGCTGGGAGATTTCTTTCAAAAGAGCCCTGAAGTATTTAGGATTTGGGGGGAAACCCTTGTACCGGAAGAAAATGGCCTAAACACAATAGGACTCGCCATTTTCTCCTTCCAAAGCACAAAGCAGCTCCGCGGCTTCAGCACCACACAAAGAAAGCCCGGACCCTCTGAATTCTCTTACATTTTCCCCCACGATTTCAAAAGCCTTGCCCTCTATCCGATCCGCTTTCCCAGGAGCGCTCTCACAGAAATAAAGAAAGAAAGGAGGAAAGGGAGGGGGAGAAAAGCGACTAGGCTAGGCGCGAGAGAAACAGTTTTGCTCTTAGTTTATTTTAAGCAAATCCTGCCACGGAAAAGTAACACCATCACATGTACACTTGAGGAGGGTGTCTG
>NW_005054346.1:3633239-3702664 GCF_000277835.1 Geospiza fortis
CGGGGAGGAAAAAAAAAAAAAAAAAAAAAGAAATTCAAACCATCCAAGCCCACAAAGTGGTGCTGAGAAAAGCCCTCTGTCCCTCTCACTGCCGGCACCGGGCGCTCCTCCGCGCCCGCGGAGCCCCGCACCCCCGGCTGCTGCCCTGCTTCCGCACCGCGCTCTGCCCAGCCGCCCGCCCCTCTCCCTCTCCCGATTTTATTTTCTTATTTTAGCAAACCGGCAGAAGACTGAAAAAGAGGGGATGGCATATTTAAGGCAAAAAAAAAAAAAAAGAAAAAAGAAAAAAAAAGAGGGAGAAAACAAAGAATCAAAACAAACCCCAGCAACCCCAACCTAATCAACAGCATGTCACTATCGCCCTGAAATGCAGCAAGAGACTTTGTACTTACAGGCAGCGCTAAAGTGAGTAATCCTCATCCCAGCGTGGTTGGGTTTGTTAGGGTTTTCTTTCCCTCTTTTTTTTTTTTTTTTGTCTTGTTTTTTTTAAGTACTTTTTTTTTGTTCCCGTCGTCCATGGCTCGGAGTGGATTCAAGCAAAAGCGGTCGGTTAGCAGGAATAAAAATAGAAGTGATTTCATTGTGTAAATGCAGCTAAGACACAAGAAGCCGTGTTTCTCCTAATACTTTCGGCTTGGGAACCAGCAGCTCTCAGCTCAGGAAAGCAGGACTCTGTGAATCTCCCCCTCCTCTCTCTCTCTTCCTCTCTCTCTCTGTCACACACACACATACACGAATACGCACACACACACACACACATACACACTTACTTTTCTTCTTCTTCTTGCTTTTTTTTTTTTTTTCAAAAGAGGGCAGGCCATTCCCTGAATCCCAATGAGTTAAGTCAGTCACTTTCCTTCACATGCATCACAGCCTCCTTAGAGCTGCAGGCACAAAAGAGCATTTAGCTGCCTCCAATTTGTGTAGAAGGCCTGGCCTTATTCTTATTTATTTATTTATTTTTAAAATATGTTTAAATAGTGTATTTCGCCTAGTATAAAAATACCACGTCCCCAGCTTTGACGACTGAACCACTAATTGTAACCTTTTAAATAAATTCTTGAACTTGTATGCATACTTAGCTGGTCTGCAGGGGCTTCACAAGAAATTGATGCACAGTATTTCTCAGCTGTACAGACCCACACCCTGCTTTCTGTAAAGGTCAGAGCTGTACAATCCACAATTACTTTCCAATGAAGTCCTATATCAACAAAACCTCCTTGAAAAGATTACAGGCCTCTAAAAATAAAGCTTTAATCTTAGATATACACGGTGGCATATTCCATTTCAATCAAATATGAGGGATTGTTTTAAAAAATGACCGCACACACAAAGGTGTGTTTTCATGCAGGGTTACTTTTTCCAGGTGGACAGAGATAAGCATAAACAAGGCTGTACTCGCTCCACATCTCATCGCCTATTTTATATTTATTCTTTATTCTAGTGGATGCAGGAGCATCCATTCATGTTTATGTGTGGCTATATATGTATAAATATATATAACTACATATTTGTGTATGGCGGTGTGGCTCGTCAGAGAGCTGCAGGGCTGGCAGAAGCCCGTCACCAGGCAAATGAAGCGCCAAAGGGACCCAGCGGTGGCCCTTGCCGCCGCGGAGCCACAGCGAGAAGAAAGGCCAGTCTGCGCCGGGGGCCGGTGGGCACTGCCCTGCCCAGGGCCGCCCCCATCACCGCCCGGGGTGTCCTGGGGGACACCAGGGTGGCCAGAGCCACCCCGACGTCTCTGTCACCTCAGGAGTTCTTGGCACTTTCTTTGCATGCTTGTCATCCCCTAATTCCAGATGCACTTGCTCAAATGGGCGGTAATCCGACTCTAGAGGAGATTACGGAACCAGAGATAGCTGCATTTAGGATTACCAAAAGGAAATGAAGGAATCTAATCCACTCCCACCCCTTACGTTGCTGGGTTTCAATAAGACCTTATACCACCTTTTAGGATTTTAAACAAATGAATTTGCTTGGAGAAGGGGACAGAAAGAGACCGAGTGATGGAGAGTGTGTTTGCCCATTAAATGAACTGAATAGGAGAGAATAAATTGAATTGCAAAAGCAGCCAGGGCCGATCTGCTTTTTTTTCTGCATCCCAATATGGGCCCAAGGCTTGTAGCTTCCTCAGTGCTCTCCTCAGGACCAGGGCAGGTTGAGGAAGCCACACTGGAAATCCATGTCTAAACTGCAAAATCAACCTAGTACTGACTCGAACTGCAATATGACAGTCCCCCACCACATCACGCACCTCAAAAGCCAAAACCCGACAGCATAATGTGAAGCTTTAAGTACGTCGTTTCCAGTCAATAAGAATTCCAGTCAATCAGTAAACCATAGAAAGTGCCTATATTCAGAGAATTGTTTCTGCTCTATTTTGGTTGCATAAAGCCAAGCAGAAAATAACTAGTGCCTGCTACAGTGATAAAAGTAAAGCCCTCTTGTTTTTCTTAGTTTCACTTGCAGCCAAAGAAACATCATATACTTTTGTTTCCAAACATACAGGAAGTCTGCAATGACAGAACTGAGTTACCCTAGTACTGAGACCCGGTCCTTCTTCTGAGGAAAAGCTATAAGAAGAGTAATACAGAATTAAAAACCAAACCAAATAAAAAAGAAATATCAAAACCCCCAACAAACACCACCACAACAAATGGAAAGCCCGTGAAATTTATAGAAGTTTTCTTTTTGTAATTTCAAATATGCCCTTTCATTTTCCCAGAGGATTTTTATATTCAAAGTGCTAAGCTGACTACAACAAGCCTCTCAAAATAGCATTTAATATGAATATGCTTAATTGTACTGAGCTTCTTCATATACTGATTATCCTCGGTGCGTTATCAAGGTAGTCTAAAATGCTCTTTGGTTGTAAGAAAAGAACATTAATGTGAAGGGGAAAATGGCTAGTCATCCCTGAGTAAGGTTTTGTTTTGTAGAGGGCTTGTCATGGTCCTTTGCAATCCTGGAAGCAACGTGAATCAAAAGCCTCGGAAGAAGACTTACGTCGACAGAGGCTCCGTATATAGCAGGCGCTAATTATTAAAGCTCGCTCCCTTATTTAGGACTCTATTTTCCTTAGCAAGCCCATCATCCTGACACAACGCAGCTCAGGATGTTTGTTCAAAGCTTATGAAAATGTAACCCAACTCATTGCTAGAAGTTGTTGCTAATTAGTTGATAATAAACTTCTCCGTCCAGGACACAAAAGTCTTTCAGAAGTGCAAGGTGTTCTTTGTGATGCCCTCACAAGGGGAATTAGCATATCAATTCGGCAGGGGAACAATGCAGCAGGGCGCTCGCCTTCCCTCCCTCCTCTCCTCCCCCCACTTCCCCCTTCCCCAGGCTGATGCGGTGGGCATGAAGCCCACCCCTCCGCACCGCTGCCTTTGCGACCCCTCCTCTGTGGCGCTGACAAATGGAGATAGCTGGGGGCTTGCGAGCCCCCGCCCTGCCTCCCCCTCCCCTCGCCACCGATGAAAGGGTTTCAGCCTGAGAGCCTTTTGCAAATGGATGTTTTACAACGCCTCCCGCCCCCGCCAAGGTAATTCTGCTACCCAATATCCTTAATAAAGACTGTTGTTACCCCTTCAGTTGTTAGAGGTTTCTCTGACAGGCTGGTCTTTTCTTCCTCACCTCCAAAGGGTGGATTTCTAGACCTCCCTATTCAGGTGTAAACGCCAACAGAGAAAGCAATGGTCCTGATAAAAATGTTCAGTCAGTTATAGATTCAAATAACTGAGGGAGAAGAAATCCCATTCTTAGCACTTTAGCAGAAGTTTGTCCTATTGATTGCAACATTCATCTGCTCTTTTTTTTTTTGTTTGTTTGTTTTCTAATGCCTAATAAATTGACAGGAAGACACAAAACCTGCAAATGCAAGGCACAACCAAGCACCCTATCCTAGCCACTTGGTGACGTGTAAGTGGATACTTCAGAAGAATGGAAATCCATGTATAACAGGCCAGAGAAAGCAATTTAAAAAAACTCTGCGATCCTCAGACCTCTGATCCCTCTAACCGTGCTCCTACCCAGAGGCTCAACAGAAGCAAGGGTTATTTATCCACATGGTTAGATAGCAAATAAATGCCTAGGTTGGAATAAGAAATGTGGTTTGGACCCTACAGGTAAATCAGAGCAAGTCTATGGAATGGCATGTGCCCTCCTTGGTGGCTGCAGATGAACTCTTTGTGTGGAGTGTGGGGAAAGGGCCAACCTTCGAGGAGATAAAAGCTATGCTTGCCTAATCAGGGTAGAAATAAACCAAGATATTTCAATCTGCTTTTATTTAATTTTTTTTTGAAAGAAGCAGCACTCTCCAGTTGGCTCCCACTCAAACAGAGACTGCTTCAATACCGTTATTTTTAGGAATAATATGATATGTAGTGTGCATTAGACCATAGCAATATGCTAAGAAATAAAAGAAAAGAAACCTCTATTTTCCCCTTAAATCAGTAGGGAAGCAGTACCCCAGGAAAAATGTGTAATTAAAAACAAAAAAAAAAGTATTTATTAAGAGAAAATGTTTGTTTTCTTAGGTTTGTATAGAAAGTCTTGAGCAAAGAGAATAAAAGCCCAAATCCTAGGAGTTTTTCTGAATTTCAGTTTAGGGAAAAAAAAAACTGTTAAGGATGGTTGTTTCCCCAAATGCAAAACATCAGGGAGGAATCTGAAGAGAGCTTTACTTTCTGTGCAAAATCTCCATTGTTGCTTGGCAAACAATGGGAGCTCTGGGCGACTGGAAGGCTGTGAGAATGAATAGGGAATCCGCAGGATGTGTGCGGGTCAGTGCTTGGGGTCTCTGTCCTAAAGCCCCTTTCTCAGCTTGCCACAATAAAGTAGCACAAGGTTTAGTCTTTCCTGGGTCACTGGCCATCTTCTATTATTCAACACTTCACAACAAAAAACACTTATTAATCAGCGCTGACCAGAGGCCCCTTTTGAAACAAGAGAAGGGGAGAAAGAGAGGGGGGAGAGAGAGAGAAAAGAAGATTGAGAAACCCTGAACAGACCCTCCCAATACAAGAGCAACCATAGGCAGTTTCTCAACTGGCCAAAGAGATTTTTTTTTTCTTTTTGCCACAACAAAGTTTCCAATCAGGTCAGAGAGGACTGGACTTTCCTCCCCTACCCCCACCCCTCTTTTGCCTCTCACTCTCTTTCCTTCTTGCTCTGAAGATGATGGAGACATTGTTTTGCAAGTAAGGATGGTTTTAGGTCAAATTGCCAAGGTCTGATCTTAGAGGTGTATCCTTGCTACTCTGGAAGATAAGGCTGTTTCTCATCTGGGCCTCAACTCTGGAGATGGCGTAGGAGAGAAGAGGTTTGCTTGTGGGGTGCTGCTCTTGTGCTTTAAGAGCTGATGGATGAGGTGTCAGGGCAGAAGTTGTGTGAGGACTTGGTTCAAAATGGTATGAGAGAGAGTCAAATGTGCCATTTATTGACTCTGCTGAGGGCAGTCATAGGCTTGTTGTTGTTGTCCTGATTTTCTAGCAGTATATATGGCTCAGGGCTAAACGAAGAGCTTTGGAGGGAAAAGGAACAAATAGATTTAAGATAAAAACTTTGTATTCCTCTGCGCAAAAAAGGACTCAAAGGCAGCACTGAAAAGGAATCTTAAGGACCTAATACGTGATAATTTAATTTGCAGGGGGAGGTGTTTGCTTGTTTCTTTATTTTTCTTTGTTACCTTCTGATAATTTTTTTAGGATTATTCTTAAATAAGTTGATATTTCTATGTAATGAAATGTGCATAGATTGTCACACAGCACATACTACGGTGTTCATGACTTTTACCCCACTGAAAATGATCCAAACAACTTTTTACAGAGAAGTTTTGTTTGTTGGCTGGAACTATTTTTAAATAGAGAACACAAATGAAAAAATGAAGTAGTTCAGACTTTGTTAATGGTACAGGTACAGATGTACCTAAGAGAACAAAACCATTTGTACTATTTTTTTTAATTTAGCAAATGCATAGAGACAGTAAATATTGAATCCCCTGTGGATTACCAGGGAAAATGAAATTGTTCTCTCAAGGAAAAAAAAAAATTAGTCCACAAGAAAGGTAAAAAACTTCCTTTTTTTTCCCTTTTCCCGACTAAATCGTGTGTGCGTTGTGTCGTGGTGGTGGGGGGTTGTTTGTCTGAAGTCGATGTGGACATTTTAGCTAGAGTATACAACAAAATATTATAAACCTAAGGAGAAGCTGTTCCTTAAGCCTTCTGAATATCATGCTTCATAGCATGTAAACTGTGACTAGTGCTTCATAGGACTCCTCAATGAATGGTTTTGTTAGTGGAAACTGGAATAAAGTGTTATTTGGAGGGCAGCATCAGTGGTGCTTTACCAGAGTTTGCATTGCAAACATCAGGCTGCACTTCCCAATTTGTTTGCAGGAAATGTGTTTTACTTAAGTTGAGTATTCTCTCTTTTCCCCTCAAATATTGTGTTGCTCAGATTTTGTGGAGCTTGATGTTCCAGCAATGGAGTAATCAAATGTTACCTAAATTATTTAAAGCCTGGGATTAAAGGCCTTAGCTCTGAAGCGCTGACAAGCTTTCAAATGTAGCCTGGGAAAAGTTTTGTATCCTTTCCTGTTTGTGTACACTTTGAAAATAATTTGGAAAAGTACAGTGAATTATTCTCAAAATGTATGCACAGAGAGAATGAATAATTCTTTTACAAGTTGTTCTCCAAAGGAATGAGTGACTATTAAAAATACAGCAGCAATATATACACAATAATATTGTGGCACCTGCAACGTTATTTTTAACAGATCAGTTTCTTTCATGGAGCTTGTTTAAAGGAGCTCTTTTATTTTAGAACTTTGGTTTGGTCTGAAATGCAGAGAATGCATTAATTCACCATATATGACCATTTAAAATGTTAAATTCCTGTATGTTTCGAGGCCTTACCTTTCATTTCTCACTCTTTAGGATTCTCAGCGGCTTGAAACTTCTGTGTGCTGAAAATTAATGGCTTTAAAGTATAATTACCTTAAAATGTTATATAAAATACATAGACATGCATTTTTAAACAGCAAAATTTTATTTCCACCTGTATGCGGATTTGGTGAACTGTCTTTATTCATGTTCTTCATCATAGCTTTGTTTTGTGAATGTAAGGATTGTTGGTGTTAAACGGTTGTAGACAATTTATTTCTTCTTTTAGATAGTGTACAGTTTCTGCTATACAGAAATGTAAAAGCAGATGCATAGGTCTGCTATATTCTGAGCTTTCATTGCATCACTGTGATATACTTTGGATGATATTCTTTAAAACTAATATGACTCACAGAAATGAGATTTTTCTAGTTTATTTAAAATATAGCAAGGAGAGTTACATTTTTGCAAAGGTTTCATCATTAGTAGGTTGTTCTGTTCCATCAGAAGACATACATTAGAAATGTTACTATATAATGTTAGCTTCTCTTTCCATTCTTACTAATGGCTGATTGTGTGAATAAGTCCCATTTAAATCAGTGAGACTATTCAAGGGCTGAGATCCTACTCTACATGACAAAGGGAGTGACAAAATTTGGCCCACAGAATTGAATGGGACTGTTGAAAGAATGAGATAGAGCTGGGAGTGAGGAACGATCCTCAAATCTATCTGTAGTATAAAGCATCATTTTTGCACAGTGCTTTAAAAACACTGACACTTCTGCACATATTACTTTGAAGCTTCAGCCACGAGAGGCAAACACGGGCTGCTGGGGATAAGTGAGGCATGTGAGACTGGCAAGGATGGGAACTGGAGAGTCTGGGCTGCAGGCAGGAGTGCAGGGTGAGGCGATGGAGATCAGAAGGGAGGGGACAGCAGCACTTTGTCCATGGGACACATGTGCCAGGCTGATGGGCCAGTACAGAACTGGAGAAGGGTTTAGGAGGTGAAAATAAGCTTGAGGTAGCTAGAGTAAAGTACGCAGAACACAGAAGGTGTATTTACCCAAGTTCTCTGATTGTAAGGGATTCGTATTTGCTCGTAAGGTAGAAAGATTTTTAAAATGTTGCCTCATCTGTACAGTACATCCTGGGTTAAAAAATGACTGATCTTATAGTAACTGTTCCATGTATCTACTTGAATTTGGATGCTCTTGTAGTAAATTAAGCCAAATGTTAACCTGGTATAGATATAAGAATCTGTCTGACATATCCTTGAAAAGCTACACAATTTGCATTTGTTTTCACCTGTGTCACTATAGATTGATGAAGAAAAGGTCTTGCTTACATATCTGTTGTGTTTTGAGTCTGCAGCTTGGACATGTGTAAATATCTGTATGTTTATTTTAGTAAGTCTTCTTGATATTGAATACCAACATTGTATTCATTTATTAGAAACTGTGATGTATTTAAATATAGGGAAAAATGACATGTATTTATTTGTCCACTCCAGAAATTGTAGAGTTACTATGAAGGTTTCTGCCAAAGACAAGGGGCAAATTATCAGTTAAAACTGTGGCAGAAGCATACAAGGCTTTGTTGAGTGAAAACGTACTTTTAATTAACTCAGAGCGCAGAAAATGCAGATCTGTGTGGGATACCACAAAACCTGATGCACACAGCCTCAATGCACGTTCACTCTTACCCACCCCATAGATTTTCCTCCTGTTCTGCTCTGCAACATTAGACATTTGTGGAGATTTTGTCCCACATTTTAATAAAGGCATTTTTTTCAAAGGCCTGTGGCATGTGGTTCCATCTAAGAGGAGGCTGATGACAGCCTACCTGCTGGAAGGTCTCAGCTCATTGTAGCCCAGGAGTTTGGGACCTGCAATCTCAGCAGCTGATGAGCAGAATGCCAGCTGGGAGGGGCAGCAGGGAATAAAGAGGTGAAGGTATTGGTCAGTTTGAAAGTTGCCTTTATAACATTTTTTTTTCTCTAAAGTGGAATCTGAGAGGTGAAATGCTCACCAAAAATAAGTATTATTTATCTGAAGAATTCAAAACTAATGAGTCATTCCTTCCAAGCCTTTGATTATTTTTTAATAATACATTTAGGGCTTGTTTGCCTGTTTTTGAGCCTGAGGCCCTAGTGCTTTCATACTTTTTATCTGCAAAGGCTGGAAATTTACTGTAAAAACAAGATTTGAGCTTCCCTTGCAGATATCTTGATTTGAGCAGCTGGGGCTTTATGAAACACTGTTCATGGAAGTGAGAGAGCTAGAAGCCTTAAGAAGCTAAGGAAAGGGCCTGAAATTATTGTGAAGTCTTATAGCTCAGAGAGATCAAATAACTATTCAAAAGGCTTTAAAAAGCCTCTGTCATTCTGTGTGTGAAGGGGTTGTTTGTGCAGGGGGGTGACTTTGTTCACAGATCCTCAGTAAAGGACTGCGGAAATGTGGGGAGAAGATGCCAGTGAGGATGAAGTTGGTTGCTGACGTGTTGGGGGTGAGGCTGTGTATGGATGAGCATCACAGAGGAGTGCAGGGGTAGAGGTGGTAACTCCTTGCAGAGGCAGGAGCAGGGGTCTGGGAGGAAAGCTGCAGCTAGTTCACTCAATGGCTAGTTTCTTTAGCACAGAAAAACTGATAATCTCTGCAGTAAAAATTCAGCTTTCTGCATGTAAGGACTGCTTCAGCTTGGCTGCAAACACTTGAACTCCATGCAAAGTTGAAATAGCTCAAGTATGTCTTTCATGGCAATTTTTTTTTTTATGATTGATATCATAGTTCTGGTAAATTGTACCAGTAGATGGCGTGCAGAAATATTCAGCACTGTTCATAGGTTTTATTGGACAAATGCAAGTTCTTTTTATTGCAACTGGATTTGGGTGCAAAGAAATGCAAGAAATGAGTTAATGAGGTGGTTCCCAGTAAGCAGGGAGGACGTCCACATCAGGGGAAAAAGAAACAGAAGACCAGTGAGATTAATTTAATCTATTCTTCATCTGTTTTCAGAAATAGGTTTTTAACTGATGCTGCTTCTTTTTCAACGCTGTCAAAGCATGCCCTCTTCCCCAGTGGTCATTTCCTCCCTGGGTTTCACACTACAGTCCTCTCTTCTCCAGGGCTGACCAAAATACATGGTTAGGCTTTATCTTGGAGATGAGAACATATATATATGTAAAGAGAAGGCCTAATTTCTTTGCATTTTATTGAAATTTAAAAATAAAGACAATTGCAGGAAAGATCAAAATTTGAATAACTCACAGAAAAGTAGCAATGGTTTGGAAAGTTATGGGTTCATGAAATAGGGGCTGTTTGGTTTTCTTAATTTTAGTTGGTGGTATTATTATTGTGTGTTTATCTGTTTAATCTTGTTTAAACTTTCTGCAGAACTGGAAATTATCACCTGAAATAGGACTTTGTTGTTTGTTTTTTTGGTTTTTTTTTTTTCTGTAATATAAAAACCCTAAAAGACATAAAATAATTTATGACAGTAGGTTTTGATAGCTGCCAGCTGATACTGCCCATTTACAGAGGTAAAAATGTGAATTTACTGCCAGTATCTCTTATTCCAATATGGAAATGTTCTGAAACTGCTTCTAAATATAGATGGTCATGGTTGTGATTACGCATACATAAAAACAGTGTTTAATAAATGTATTTGGTTGTATCAGCAATGCTCTGCCTCCTTTGCTGTAGTTCTCTAAGAAAGGTTTTGAGGTTGGAAGTGTTCCCTATGTGCTCCACAGAAGGAAATTATATAATGTTGTATGATAGAAAGAAAGAAAGAAAGTGTGATATGAGTGTCAGATGACTACAGGAAAGACTTGAGTTGGTTGGTAGCCTGATATCTGTTTAAAAATTGGGAGTCACTGATTAAATCCCCTACTAATCAGCTTTGTTCAAGCATTTATACCAACCAAACACCTTTGAAGATGCAGACTTAAAAAACTTCTGAGAAACATCCTCCCTTTCTGCCTTTCCCTATTTACTGGGGTTCACTGAAATACCATGAAGGCATATGAGAATTTGCTGAGACAAGATTTCTGTTACAAGGCCATGATATAATGTGCCATGCAAAGGACTGAGAGAGAAAGCTCCATTGGACAGCAGTCTGGAATGCACTGCGGTGCTCTTAGGCTTTCTAACTCCAGCACAAACTGCTGTTCATGGAGCTTCAGAACAGAAAATATGAAAATCTAGATAATTGCTAGGTTCTATCTGTTGTTTTACAGAAGTGGAGGCAGGAACCTGCATACACTGGAGTTTTTTGCTTCCAGGAGAGTGAGATGGGCAGAATTTTCTCCTTCTATAGGATCTTTGCAGTCATAACAGACTTGTCAATTAGCAAATGCCTTTTGGAAAGTTTTGCTAATATTTATAGCTCATTGCTTCTCTGTGTCAGTTCTGCTTGTTATTTGCACAGCTATCTTTATAAGTGGAAAGATATAAAAACAGCCTACTAAATATAAAATGAAATACCCTGTGATGGTTTTTTTTATTAGCTTTATATATTTTATGTCTTTCTTGTCTTTCTACAGCATTCTGTCCTAATTAGAGCTCATTTGCAGCAATCTACATAAGCTGCCTGTTTCTCATGACAGTACTACTATTTAACCCAAAACCAATAAAACCTTTTCATCATGCCATCCCTTCTTGATTTCTTGTTTCTATATATATGATGGTGATTCTTAGATGAGATTACAGTTTGAAGATGTAGCATACATATAATTCACTTAATTTATACTGTGCTCCAGTACATTTAGATGGCCACATCTATTTTATTTTCTTGACAACTGAGTATTCTGTGTCTAGTGGTATCATCAAGTACACTATGATGAAATGGAAATGGAAGATGCTGAATTCTGTTCTGTTGTATACTTTCCTCCCTGTTTTAAAGCAAAGCATGTAAGTATCCATTCTAGATGAAAGGTTAAATGACAAGATTTTAATTTTTTATGACTCACTTGCCCTTTTGGTAGTGGAATTTAGTAGGAGTTAATGATCTGAGGTTTTCAGTGTAAAGCATCATTCTGGTTCTTTTCTCTTAATCTGTACTTATTTTTAAAAATAATTTAAGTATTTCTGAAAACGAAATGCTTTTTCTGTCAGACCAGGAACTTTCTGTGGGACACAAAAGCTGATTTTGATGACTTCAGATTATTTGGATCAAGACTAAGTGGTTCAGGGTTTTTTCTGGAACACAATTCTGTGGAATGAGGAATTCCACAGGAACAAATAAACTATCTATTAGTAATTAATGCTTAGCTGCATTTATTAATGCAACAAATATTGTATGGATTTTATGCTTTTCAAGGGCCAGTACTTACAATATGAACTAAGAATAATTTTTTGTGTTTCCATTAAGAGAGACAATGTGATCTATTGCACGTCCATTAATGGCTTCGCTGGCTGCCTTGAGACATTTATTTGGGAAACACCACATAACAGTGATCATAGTATGTGTGAAGGAAGATAAGCAGTGCTCTAAAAAACATGTAATTTCATGAATCTACTTAAGTGGAATTTGAGTTTACCTGCTTTTTAGTAATACCAAGCCTAGCCAAATTTTATGGAGCCTTTCTTCTCTCTCTAAAAGCAGCCAGTCAGCTGCTTGTGCCAAATAATATCTACACAAAGGTTTCTTGAACTCTGAGTAAACAACTCTTAGCATATCCTTTACAGCAGAGCAGGTTTCTGTGAGCAGACCTGGGACCAATGTTAAGAACAGCAGCCTTAATTCCCAGAGACCAGTTTAGAGAAGCAACCAAGCCAACAACAACGGAAGATACAAGGTTAGAAAATTAATACTCTACTGTGATTTAAAATAGTTTGCAAGTATAATGATATCAGTTCCCTTGCCTTTGCAAGGACACTCAGCTATATTTTATCAACCCCAGAGACCAACTCACCTCTAAAAGTAATGGTTTCAGAGTTCACAGCTCTGTTTTTCTTCTTTTATCCCTTGGGTTGATAACATGACTTTGGACAAGAGGATTGAAACGAGTGGGTGGATTGGCATTTTTCAAACATTTCCATGAATGACTGGGGTGCATTTTAAATTTTGCTTCCAGATTACTCAGGCTCAAACCCACTTTATTGTCAAAGGTCCAAACCACCACTGTTATGTTTAAAAGCTACTACTGTGAAATTCTCTACAACTTTAGAAAAGATGTGAACTTATTCCTGTATTCTTGCTGTGAATTCCTGACATAACTGCTACTCAAAATTAGGGTGTTCACTCTTCAATATCTTTCTCTGGGTTAACAAACATCCTTGACTTTTTCCTGTATCCAATTGATTTTTTTCTGTTCTTGCCTCACTGCATATAATATCACTTTCTTGTCACATTTATTTTACCTATATAAGGTTTTTCTTTCAAATTATCCTCTGTCCTCCCACACCTTCAATTCTATGGTTTTCCCAAATCTTATGAATGTGAAGATTGATTAATCAGAAGCAGGTTTGCAATGGAGAAGGGAGTATTCTCTCTGCTTTAATTTAATGGAGAATGAGAAACAGAGGTTAGAAGACCTGGCTGGCAGGAGAAGAATTTTGTTCAGGGGTTTGCTACTTAGATGTTTTTTTTCCCTCCCCTGGACCCAAGTACATAGTCTGACAAGGGGAAACTTGGTAGAAGATTTAGTTGCATGGTCTACCCTCTCTACAATTTGAATATATAACGCGCTTACAAGCCACAGTTTCCACAAACTTTGGCATCCAGTGTCCTATGGGGTGCCAGGGAAGGTCAGGTCACCAGGCAGGAGAAAGACACCCTGTGAGCTATCACAGAGGAGTGTGGCTATCTGGAGGGTTTAATCTTTGACCTCATCTGTGATGTGAGCTGTAGCTTTTCCTTAATTCTGAGACCTGACAGACACCATCAGCAGGGCTGAAAGGGTCTCAGTAAAGGGAAGCCCAAGTGCAGCTACAAACCTGCAAGAG
The DNA here is from genome assembly GCF_000277835.1 of Geospiza fortis. Classification (NCBI taxonomy): domain Eukaryota; kingdom Metazoa; phylum Chordata; class Aves; order Passeriformes; family Thraupidae; genus Geospiza; species Geospiza fortis. The sequence goes on from NW_005054346.1 coordinate 3,647,077, forward strand.
CCTGCTGCTGGTGCAGCGTGTGTGAGCTCTGTGCAAGCATCCTGCCAGCAGCTTTGGGCAGGGAGAGTCCCTCTCACATTGGGTTCAAGGTTTAGGGTCTCTTACTAAAATGTCTCCCACAGCAATTGTGTGCTGAGCAGTAAAACCTGGAGAGCTGGCTCCCATCTCAGCATTACTCTTTGCACTCCATTTGCCTTACTAGGGTGCATTTAGCTGTAATTAACATTGGCCAGCCTGCTGTTTGCCCCTATGATGCACAAAGGCAAGGGGCTGCAATGATTGTGTATAAAAGCTACATGCATTGGAGGTGCTAGATCTGGCTTAAGCTGCAGGTTTACCAGAATAAGGTTTTCCTTCTCTTTTAGGATGATGTGTGCTTTAACAGTAACATTAGAAACAAGCTTGAAAACTTTACTTCAAGTGACAATATTTACCTAGTCACTTAGTCAAAGATCCATTATGGAATGTGTAAATGGACTGCGCTGAAAAATACAGTCCTTTTCCCCAAAACCTCTAATTTTCTTGTAAATGTTTGTAATTTTTTTTGTTAAAAACTCATTAAAGTTTAAACTAAATCAGTTGAAGAAATTGTTATCTCTTCTGCATTAAAGAAGTGGACAAATTACAGGCCAGTGAGGAAGGAGCCTACCTCAGTTTTGCTTGTGCAGTTGTGCTGTTGGGAGTAATCATAAGTAATGATCTATAGATAGACCATTGTATTAATGACATAGGCAAAGGAATCGAGTACACTCTCAGTAAATTTGCAGATGACACCAAGCTGAGTGGCGCTGCTGACGCACCTGAAGGACAGGATGCCATCCAGAGGGAACTGGACAAGCTCTAGAAATGGCCACATAGGAATCTCCTGAGGTTTAACAAGAGGTTGGACATGACCCAGCAATGTACACTCACAGCCCAGAAAGCCAAATGTGTCCTGGGCTGCATCCAAAGGAGGTCACCAGGGAGAGAGAGGGCATTCTGCTTCACTCCTCTGCTCTGTTTTGGTGAGACCCCACCTGGAACATTGCATCCAGCTCCGGAGTCCCCAGCACAGGAAGGACATCAACGTGTTGGAGTGATGGTTCAGAGGAGGCTATCAAGCTGATTAGAAGGGTGGAACACATCTCCTAGGTGGAAAGGCTCAGGAAATTGGGATTGTCTGGCCTGGAAAAGAGAAAGCTTTGGGGTGACCTTCTAGTATCTGAAGGGAGCCTACAAGAAAGTTAGAGACTATTTAGAAGGCTATGTAGCGACAAGGACAAGAGGGAATGGATTCAAACTAATGGGTTTAGATTAGATATCAGGAAGAAATTCTTTACTGTGCGGGTGCTGAGGTACTGGAAGATCTTGCCCAGAAAAGTTGTGGATGGCCCATACCTGGAAGTATTCAAGGCCAGGCTGGGGCTTTGAGCAGCCTGGTTTAGTAGAAGCTGTCCCTGCCCATGTCAAGGAGGTTGGAATGAGATGATCTTGGAGGTCTCTTCCAATCCAGGTCATTCCATGATTCTATGATATAGATAGCTGTTCAAATATGGGGAAACAAAAAGGGAAAATTTTTACATATGTAAACTCTGTCTTTCCTGAAGATGAACACATTAGTTAAAGAGATAGATCTGGCCTGCCTATGGTGGGAGATTTCTAGGTCTGATTCTGCCCTAAATAAAACCCCTTTTCTATTGCATTGACAATGTCCATTCAGCATCTTTCCAGAGCAGTGTGAATATGTGCAAGATGTTAGTATTTTTCTGAGAGGAAACCATTATAGACCACAAATCCCATGAGGAAGATTTTTTTCTCTTTCCCCTGAGGTACCTATCCCAACTATACTTCATCATAACATAAATAATATTAATAATTTTATTTGTTTAAATAGGAAATGGTTTCTCAAAGCAGGAAAGCAAAAGAGGCAGAATCAGAAGACAAAATGAAGGTTCCACCTTGATACTAACAAGATTGATTTTTGAGTGTCCTACAACTGTTTATCCCCATATGATACCTTTGGTAAATGTGGTTACTTTATTTTGTACAAGAAATCATACTGACTTCAAATGGCAGCTAATAGTGTGAGTAGTCCCTACAATGTTTTTAACACCTAATCTATTTTAAGACAAGCTTTAGTTATAAATTATTCTACAATATTAGGATCTATATAGGAAGCACTATTTCTTTTCGTTATCCGGGTGACTGCTAATTGCTGCATTCTGCAGTAATAATAGTTTTAATTTGCTCGTGGTCATACTAAATCATAAAGGGGACATTGATAACCAGCAATGGCAGCTTGGTATGACTGAAGATAATTAATATGACGATGTCAAAAGGATCAAGACTCCATCATGTCCAGTGGTAAGTGACAAAATGAAACCAAGCAGGGACTCTCACACCTGAAGTTCTTCCTGGTGTCTGCTGTGGGTGAAAGTTGAGTTTAAAGTGATGCACACTGAATTGATAAATAAAATGTTATTGACTAATTAAGATTAATCCCAGGTTCTGAGCAACAGGGCTGTATTTGTTGTGTTCAGCTTATACATCCCCAGTAAGCACCGTGTGTAGGTCAGGTGTGCTGCATGGTTATTGTAATGGCCTGCCATCTAGCCAGGTGTTGCTGTATGAGGTTATTATTGACTGAGGAAATGGTGGTGGCTGGAAGCTGTGTCCACCTGGGGTTTTCTAGGAATGGTCAAACACAGGGTCTAAGGTTGAATAAAGGAATTTGCCATCTTCTCTCTGTGGGAAATACAATGTGAGGTGAGCCATGCTTGAAGGTTGACAGAAATGAGGTACTGAATGAAGGGCATTTGTGGAAATTGCTACTGTATGAGAATACAGGTTTTAAACATATGCCCAGAGCAGTTGTAGTGGCCTAAAATCATGAGACAGCATGAGAGCCACCTATATCCCTGAATTTCTGCTTGAGTGCTTCATCGTGTCAACTTGCATTAAAAATGGTACTCTTTCATGCAAAGGATGTTTGTCACGGACATTTTATGAAAAAACCTTTTGTTAAGATCTTTTCTCCTGAGAAGCTGAGAGGCCTCAGAAATGAAATGTAAACAAAAATTACCTGCTGCTGTGGAGTGCAACAGGTGCATCTTTGATTGGTCTCATGTGCTTGTTTTTCATTAATGGACAATCACAGTCCAGCTGTCTCAGACTCTCTGGTCAGTCACAAGATTTTATTATCATTCCATTTTTTCCTTTCAAGCCTTCTGATGAAATCCTTTCTTCTATTCTTTTAGTATAGTTTTAGTATATAATTTTCTTTTAATAAAATATATATATTAAAATAATAAATCAGCCTTCTGAAACATGGAGACAAGAGTCTCATCTCTTCCCTCATCCTGGGACCCCTGTGAACACTACCACAGATGTTAGTGTGACTTTGTGTTGGAACCTCACAGCAGACAGTGCAGAAATCTCACCCTAAATCCCTGTATCCATCTTATAGGATGGAGCCCCTCTCTCAGACACTGAGAGTCTCAGAAGAAGTTGAGTGAGGTCATGCGGGGTTTATTAGCTGTATAAAGCCACATATGAACTCTGTAGATTAAATTATCTCTGTCATATCACCAGATAATCTCAGTAGAGTGAGCGTCCCTCGGTGCAGCACCTTGCTCTGAAGGAGGCTCCCATTCAAACCCAAGATGAGTTCCAGAAATTATTTTGTTAACAGTTACAACAGAAGCCCTGTAATAATGTTCTGTTTCATTCTACTGCTGTAACTCCTCCTTTGAGACCCAGGGGTGCTTTAAGTCATGGTGTCACACAGGGAGCTCAAATTGAGCTGCACCAGGAAGTGGCAGTAGGGAGATTTTCAAAGTATGGCATGAGAGTAAGTGGTGCATCATTGTTGCCTCTTCTAGGGATCCTCTAAAGCAATAATTCTGAGAGATATAATTTTTCCCCTTTTAAGTGGGATTTAACGTAGTCCTAAAGATGAAAAGTCATTTGTCAGAGTAGTTTTTCTATTTCTTATTTTCTTTTTAATTTTTAAGCTGTTATCCAGCTATTGCACTTATCCTGGACTCATTCTAGAGTCTTGAAAGTCCATGACTTTCTGAGTGCACAATTCTCAATATGTTTATTAATTCGAAGATACTGCAGAGCTTCTAACAAGTGCAGTGAATTCAGGGGACAACATGCAAAATTTGGGACCAGACTCAGCAAAAAAGCATGATAACTTGTTCATGCAACTGCTGAAAATAGGATGAGATCTATTTTCTGGTGAGCTGGGGTAGAGCTTTGAGCCAAAAAGTGCTGTGCTGGTGGTAGGAGAGGAAAGTGTGTATGAGAGTTTCCTATTTCTCAACAGGGTGTCTGTAACACTGGAATTGGCACCAGAATTAAAAGGAGATTATTAATTTTGTAGGCCTCTTCCTGGAATTTCTCTGTTGCTCAAATTTGTCCCCTAACTGAAATAATTTTGTGAGCTCTACTGAATTCAGCATGGATGAAAAAACAGTTTTGGTTTACGGATTGCAGGCTGAAGAAAATTCCCCTGCTTGTGCACCTGAATAATTGGCATATCCTGCTCCAAGGAGAGCCAATCAATGGAGCAGAGCAACATTACAGAATAAGCTGCTTTTTCTGGAAGGAGTGGGAAAGGAGTGGTATGATAAAGAGATTGCTTGAAGGCTGAAGCTCTTGGACTTTAGCTACCAGATAGATCTTGTTTCACAGGGGAAATATGGCAAATATATCGATTTTGAGAGATCTACAGTCTACTTAAAAGACAGGACACAATATATCTTTGAGATCTAGATGTTCTGGATGCATTATTTACATGGTTTATGGCTATAAAAATGGATGTAAATGAACATTTTTTCCTCTTCCATTCCCTATAAAGCAAATTGATGGAAAACCTGTAGAGATAATTTGGTATTATTATCTAGGTACATCCTTCCTTGAAAAACAAGCTGTCCTGAGGAGAGAAAGACTCTTGAAAGTGATCCATTCATAGCTCTTTTCATCTCATCTGGTTTTGTATCATTTCAATTGCCCTAACCTAAACCACAGTTTCTTAACAATTTCCAAACAACACAGCCTCTAATATGTTGATATACTTAGAGGATGAGACTATGATTTCTTTCACAACTGACATCTGTATTGGATCTGTGAAAATTCTCCCACTTTCTCTTTGACATCATCTCACCCTGATGAGAGTTGTTTATGGGAGGTTTAACTATTTTATTATTAAAATAGTTTATGATACAACAATAATATCAGGTGATTGCCCTTTTGGATCTGAAGATGGTAGCAAAACTCATTTATTTTCTAGATATTTATTTTCTGACACTCAAAAATAAATAAATTTTAAAAAATCATCTAGCATTGGAATAAAATGGTTGTTTTATTCCTGACTATTGTTCACTTTTCTCTTCCAGAATTGGACCCTTGTAAAGGTGCTTAGGTGATTTTAAGGGCATAGAATTCAGTGGGGAACAGCCTACAATGATCATATAGTCCAACTGCCTGACCAGTTCCGGGCTGACCAAAAGTCAGTGCTTGCTGTTTTGGGGGCATTGACTACCTCTCTAGGGAGCCTTTTCCAGCGTTTGATCATTCTCTCAGGAGAGAAATGCTACCTAATGTTAATTCTAAACTTCCCCTGGTGCAGCTTTGAACCATTTCCTTGTGTCCTGTCCGTGGACACCAGGAAGGAGTGATCGGTGCCTTCTTCTCTAAACTAGACAAGCCCAAAGTCCTCAGCTGCTCCTCAGGAAACATTCCTCCAGGCCTCTCCCTACCTTTGTTACCCTCCTCTGGACACATGCAAAACCCTCCAAATCCTTCTTAAATGGTGGGGCCGAGGACAGCCCCCAGTAGGAGAGGCTTTTGTCACATAAAGGTGTGTTTTAAAAGTTGGGTGATGCCTAAAAAAAAGCATATCTGTAACTGCACAAAGAAATGAGGTATTGGTTTTTAACTCACTGATTTAAAAATATTGTCCTTCTGCATTACAGCACCATAATTTTTTGGTTGTTGAAGATAAGTTGGGAGAGGAAGGAGTTGTAGCTGCACAAAGCATTGAGGTGAGAGGAAGGAAAGCTGGAGAGGGGACCACAGAATCTAGCCACCACGAGAAAAGGGTGTGCCCCACTATGGGATAAGTGGGTAAAAGACTTGGGGTCCCTCCTAAAGAAAGGAAGATTAAAAAAACTAGGAAAATAGATTAAATAGGATATTTTAAGACATAAGTGAAAAATATTTTAAGGGTTAAGAAACTATAATTTAAAGAACAGTAAACTAAGTAAAGTGTTGTGTGCACTCTGGTGCTAAGGTTGTTCCAAGCATAGGCAGGAGTTTATTAGTTTTGCAGAGGCCCAGACAGGATCACTTTTCTTATTCTTTTTGCTTTGGTTTCTGTATATTTTTTTTAATTTTAATGAATCCCAAACAAAATGTAAAGTAACCCAAAATAACAACAAAACCAAATTTTTGTACCTGCATTTCAGACACAAGATCTTATACAGTAGAAGGTCTGATAATCATGAGAATGTCTTCATTAGGGGGTATCCCTTGAACCTAGTAAGTTTTAGGTGCCTGAATTCCTTTGAGATACCCAAGGGGAGGTGAAATTTAAGTTGGGTGCCTCTGTCTCCAAGACCTTTTCCTCTCTGGGACATAGTAAAATTTAGGGGCTATTAACCTAAGAGCTCCCTAGTTCAGGAACCAAGGAGAAGCTGGGAAACCTCATACCCAGCTGACCCAGAAGGGTAATATAAATAATTATCAGATTTAAGCTAAGAAATATTGATGTCTCCCTCTATTTTTGTGTTTCTCACTCCTTTCTTTTAGGTTTTGGTTGAAAGGAGACGTCCCAAGATTAATATTTTACTGTCTGGTTGGGGCAGGTAAAGAAAACCTTGGTATGCCTCTATGGTGAACCAGAGCCACACTTCACCTGGAGGATTATATTCAAGGAAGGGGCATAGTGCAGCTTTCTGCTTCTTTTGTCCCCCTTTTCCTTTGTACTTGGGGATAAGACTCTGGAGCACATGGTATAATAGAAAACTATTCAGAGGAAAACTATAGATATTGAAAAAAATATGCATTAAGTTATTGCAAAGGCAGAAAAGATGATGTTAAGAGTTGTCACTCTGGGAAAAAACAAAAAGTTTATCTTATGAAACTTTACACCATGCAGTGTTTCAGTATATCACCTGGCAAGTAATCTCCCAGTAAAATGTAAACCAGAAATTGTCCTTGTCTCACAGAGACATGTGCTAAGAGAGCCTGAGGGCCTTGCACCAAGGCAGGGGTGACTAGGGAGGATCGTCTGAAAGCTCAGAAGACAAGTGAGTAATGCAGAGCAATGCCCATCACCAGGGACCCTTGGTACTAAACCAACCCAAAAAATCTTATTTACTTCTTTAAAAGGCTGACAGTTATGTTAGTGAGTCTCTGTTTTGAGAGGAGATTCCTGGGGTCTTCTTCTGTAACTTGAGAGAATGTCCTGCCTCTTGTTATACTTTGTTTTGTGGGTTTTGAAAGCACTGAATGATGTGTCTTTTAAAAACAAACAAATGAGTAAAACTGGCAATTCCTTGTTGTTTTTTCCCTTAAATACATAAAATGCTTTGTTTTGCTTTGTTTCTTAATAGCTGCCGACAGCAATTCACTAGATGAAATTGGATTCTTTTTCACAGAAAATAGCGTGCAACCATTGCAAATCTGGGTGGTGGTTATGGTGGCTACCGATGACTAGACTCTTGTGTGGATTTCACTTTGTTCTGGCTGCATGAGGGATTGTGTCTCTACGTGAAAGATATACAGAGTGAGAAAGGATTTATTTTTCTTCTGAAAGAACATGGGAAGGTGGATTAAAACTGAGTTTTTGTTCCTGATGCTGAGACCAATTTTCAGAAGTGACCTAAACTATGCTGCCCAAGCTTAACTAACCAGAATTCAAGTTACTCCTGGGAACCCCTCTGCACTGAATATAGAGATATTGAGACCTCACTTCAGTATTTGGCTTTATCTAAACATAGACTGACTAGTGGCTGCATGTTTTGGGGTGACCTGTGCCTGGTTTCCTGATCATACCTGTGCTGCCCAGGTTTTGGTCTGGTTCCTCTTTGGGTGCTCTTTGGGTTTGGCTCTTTGTGACCACCCACAGCATCCATGTGATGACACACAGCACTCACACAGGGCTCCTCCAGGATGGGCTCCTCCTCTGCTTGCCCCAGTGTAAGAGAACAGAGGGTCTTCACCAGGACTAAAGAAAGTGCTCACACCTCACACACACAGCCCCTGCCATGTCCAGCCCCTGCAGAGGGTGAGGGATGGAGGATGCAGCACCAAATGTGAGAGCAGGCAGGGGAATAGAGCAGCAGAGTTACTTGCATCCTCTAACAATTTTTTTAAAAAATATATTAAAGGAAGAGTTTCATTTTGCAAAATGCAGGTCTCTATTCAATGTGACCAGGAGCAAATTTATCTTGTTAGCACTTATTTACAACTGACAATTCTCAATTAGCATTTGAGCCTAGATTCTCATTTCTATAAATCCCTAATGAGAGTATAAATTACTAACGAAAGAGCTAAATCTCAGGGCCAAAGTCTTACTTCATTAACACACTAATGTAAATCTGAAGTGTTTCTGTTCTTCTGAGCAGAGTTACTTCACAAGAACACTGGTTTAAGTGAAATGAGAAAGAATTCTCAAGGCTTTTATAGTGGGCAGCATGAAGTAATATTCTGTTTGATTTTCAAATTCTGTTTCTTAGGAAAAATATCTCCAATGTTTCTGTAGTGCTGTGCTCAAACTCATTTGTCTGACTTGTCTGACTTCAGACTCTTTGATTCTTTTAAATATAATTTTTCTTTTTACACCTGCTGCTCAGTGCATAAAGACTGTGGAACCCTAAAATATTTGCCACTTTTTGGCGTAATCAGTAAGAATATTATATTTATTTCAACTAGTATTCAATTTCCAATGACATAGGACTCATAGGAAATAGCTAACAATTTAAATTTCAGAAATAATAGGAATTATGTAATTTTTGATAAATGTTTAAATTTCTCATTGAATGTATCATGCTAATCTGTGATAATATCAATAGGCTGCTGTAGACCTAATGGTAAAGTCACTGTACTGAGTATATTCTTGATTTGAACATCTAAAAAGAGTAATAATATTTGGTCAGGTAAGGGGTTTTTTAACCCCTGTAACCACTAGAAATAGAGCCATGTTCAAAGGGTCTTTTAGGAATGATTTTTAGAAAAGGTCTTTTAGGAAATCCTTCCTAAGAAGTAATATGTGTCCTATCAGTGTCAATGATGTTGACTTTGACATAAATATAAAAAAATTCAGTCTAACGTGAGCTAAAAACTCTACGATGCAGCTTCCTGTGCAATTCATTGTGTTTGATGTTCAAATTTTAAAAGACCGTAAGTTACAGCAAGAGTTGTATTTGAAGGCCAAACAGCAATAAAATGTGGATTTACAATTTTCTCTGTTATGTTTGTAAGCTTTTTATCTTAATGGTCTCCTGATCTCCAGGCTCCTTAATGAGCCTGTTCAAAGGGCTTCTTGAAAAGTATTAGGTAATTAATCAGAAATCCTAACAAATATTAAATGGATGACAAATTATAAAGAAAATGTTATTATATTTATGAAGAAATAAATCTAGCATTATTGTTTTGAATCAATAAAAATTTTCCTATTTCAAGTAAGAGAAGTTCACACGTATGTTTAATAAAGGAGAAAAGCCTACTAAATATTAAAATACTGGCATAATTACAGTAAAAAATTATTCTACAGCTTTTTTATCATGGTTTATATTAGGATTCTAAACTATGAGCTCCAACAGTTCTTAAGAGTACTAGCACTCTACCTTGTAGAATATTGTACACTACAAATGATTGTGCTGGATTGCAGGCAATAGGAAAGCAGGAAAATGTAAATAGATGCTTTGACTATGCTGAAATGAGATGAGAGGCACACTTTTATTAGATCTTAGGATCTCTTGTCAACCTAGGAAGGAAAGGAGGAAAAACTTGCCAAATGTTAGCAGAAGTTGCGTGTATTTACGATATAACACAAAGCTTTAATACACCAATCATAAACTGGTTTTCTTGTCCTTAGGAAGCAATGAAGCAGGTAGAGTCAGTAAAGGAAGTTATGCTTAGCAGAAAACTTTCTCATGGAATACTTAAGATGAGATTGGTCATGTAGGTTGTAGTTTTTGAAGCCATTGCTGTGGCCTTAGGTAAGTTTGAACTGTTTGTGTAAGGGCTCTCTGTGAAGTTATGAAGCAATGCACCAGCTTTTCCTCAGAACAGCACAAAATATTTATTTCAAACCTCTCCATGCCTGAAGATAAAACATGAATTCTGTGTCACATAGTTGGCAAAGGCAGTTTCAGAATTAGACATTCTGAATCCTACGTGGCATGCTTCATAAATGGCTGGTTTTAGTTTAAAAACAGAGTTGTCATCTTGCTAATATACCAATATGTAAATAAAAAAGATGATGTGCAAAAATAGAAGAACAAATATAAAACATTTTGTAACAGCTTACTATATTTCTTGTAAATACTTCTTTTTAGGTGACACACTAAAATAAACAATCGTAAGTAGAAGTGTAGCAATTTTTGTGGTCACAGTGATATTGGAATAAAAATGACGACTGGAATTGATTGTCAAGTCTAATGTTTGCCAAGAATTTGTGTTTTAGGGGTGTATGTATGTGTGTATGTGTGTGTGTTTTGTTGTGTTTTTTTTTTGTTTGATTTATGTTTGGTTTTGAGGTTTTATTGCAGAAATACACTCTGTTCAACACATTATTGTTTTGTGATTATCAAAATTCAGACAGATTTGAAAATTGAATAAAGTTGTTGTTTGGTGCCTGACATCTATTTTAGTTTATTCATATAACAAGGTTTAAAAAAAAGTGCAATTCTGGTCTTTTCTAGTTAAGAGACAAAACCAAATTGTAAACAACAGAACAAAATAAGGGCAATTTTAAGAAATATCCAAAAGAAAAAATCCAGTCAGTAAAACTATATGTAATTTGGTGTACTGTATGTATATTTTACAGGAGGCCTTTTAAGAGTGTACAGTTTTGCATGTAGCATAAGTAAATAGATGAGGAAGGATTTCTGTCAGATACTGTTGTGACAGGCTTTAGTTTAAATCCTTAAGACAGATAGATGGAAGCAGATTAACTGGCCTTAGCTATTCCATGTTCCCTGTCTGAATGGAAACATGGCTCCATGTTGTGCTTGCATGTCCTAGCAGCCTGAAGTTTTAATGTATTTACTGCCTTTTTGTGCATCTTGTTTAACATTTACTTAACATATTTATTCAAATGAGGCTGGGCATTTGTTTATTCCTTATCAAATGAAGTGGGACAGCTCTAGGACAAGAGATGGTATCAGCAGAAACACCTTTAGGCTTCATTTTTTGGTTGTGGTGATAAGATGGCGCTTAGAAAAGAAAATATCAACACTGGAAGATATGCTTATGAAGTAATTTCTCAGCCAAACTTTGGATAATTTTGTTTGTTTTTTTTTTTTTTTTTTTCTTAACATGTAATATACTTGAAATGTTGCAAGGAAGGAAATATTCAAGAACCAACCTTAAATGTAAATCAAACTCCCATCTTCAACCATTAAACAAAAGAACTAGCTCAACTCTGGGAGCATCTAACCCAATCAAATAAATAAATAAGCCTAAGGATAAGGTTTCTAGATGGACTATGATTAGAGTTTAATTCAAGCGCTCAAAAGATAAAGCCCCAAATAATCTATCCTGACTGGCAGTTGTTTGGGTTACCTTGAGTAAAGAACAGTGTGTAGCGCAGCTTCTAACGGGGTGGCTACACATGGAGGCTCTTGTCCATTGCCCATTCTTACTTCCTTTCTCCTGTTCTTCTTCGTATTGATTTCTATTCCACCCTGTGGTCATCATTGTGATTTGTATAGACAAAACCTGTACCAAATCAGTAACAGTCTTAATCACAGCGGATACTTGGTTCTGTCCTCGTTCTTCAGGCATCTTCTGTCGCTTATTGTGATCTACTTTAAGGATTAAGTGCCCAGACTTGCCCTTAGATCTGCCCAGCACATTCCCACGACATCAGTAAGTCACACAGGTGTGTCCTGGGATGGCTGTGGAAGATAAATGCAGAATACCTTTTTATTGACCCTGGGGAAAAATCTGTCCATGTAATCACAGTAACTTCCCATGTGATTTTTTGCTTTGGAATGTTTACCATAAAATCTATGCTGAAGTGTCCCGAGTGAGTGAAATGTGATTTTAAATATCAGAGGGAGAGTACTCCCTTAGAAATTACCTGCTAACCCTATAGCAGTGAGTAGTCTCACATAAACACGCTAATCTCCAGAGAGCATGAGAGGAAAAGATGTCTTAAAAATTATGGTGATTTAATTTTATTTTGCCCTAGAATGACATTCTCCTGAGTATTTGTGAAAATGAAGATGAATATGCAAGGCTACATTTGGTTGATTTCGCGCCAGATGGCCAGTTGCAGAGGCTGAACTAAGCTGAACTGATTGATTCATTTTTGCCATATTGCATGCTGGCGTTTGCCAGAGTTCACATCATTCAAATACTAACATTTTTGGTGATTCCTCTTTTTATTTATTTTTTTATTTTATTTTTTATAATTTTCTTGGTATGACCTCTGCTTTCATAATGGACTCTCCCTGCTTTCTTTTCTGCCCCAGACTTTAATGGTATCAGTCTTTTCTCTACCATAGTGTTGTTTGGTTGGATTTGGTTTTTCTGGTCTTTTGGGGTTTTTTCTTTCTTTCTTTCTTTTCTTTTTTTCTTATAAAGATTTAATAAACTGCTCACCGAGACAGGGAAAAAGGAAATACAGAGGGCAAATATGCACTATGGCATTTTTTTTCCTCCCCAGAGGCTTAGCTTTCTCTTGCACTTCTAATTTATTATATGTGAACAAAGAATACAGCATCTTGCATTAAAATGGAATTCTTAAAATTCTGTGGTTTCAAGTTACCTGTTATTTTAGGCACTGTAGAGCAAATAATTTAAATACCCAATGTTCTAACTCTCCTTCTTCTTAATGGAGATATTCCATTAAAAGCGAATGGAATTTATATCAATAGTTACACTGAAATTGCACCAGAAACTTTGGGAAATTAACACATTAACAGGGAAAATAGTTTCTGTATGTTTTGAGACATTTTTTATATATACATATATATATAAAATAAAGAATACATAGGGAGTAGCGTACCATGTGTAGATGTGCACATATGGATTTTATAAATCAGAATAGGTGTACTTTAGGGGAAGATTTAAAATACTTAATGAACATGGGTTTTCCTAGTGAGTTCTGTGGACTTTGGAGACATTTCAGTAAAGTTTCAGGAAAAATAATATCTGAATGTATACTAAGAAATAAATAAAAAGAGAGCAGTCCTTTGGCAAAAGAAGATGTGCACTTGTGAACTGAGTCTTCCTTTCCACTCAGTTTCAGCCATAATTCTTACGTGTAATGTTAGGATCCACCTTTGTTAAGCTGAGTGATTTGCAAAGCACAATTCCTCACTGATTTCCTATCTTAAATAATGAGAGCTTTGTAGGGCCAGAAGAGAGGGGAAGAGTGTGAGAAGATATTTTCCTAATGGTCAGCCCTACAGGAGAAGTTTGGATCAAAATATTGGTCAGAAAACCAGGAAGAGATGGCAAAGCCCTGTATTGACAGAAGCCAGTAAAGATTTTACTGTGGACTTCAGAGGTGCTGGAGTTTTTCAGAGAGGAGTATAGGGCATTCTTGTTATGCAGGACTGAACCTACAGATAGAGCCATCAGCTTAATCTCTAGTATGTTGCAAAATCCAACCAATGCTTTTCAGGGCAGCTGACCTGCATGACTGACACATGCTTGTGTGGAGCTGAGAATCCTCCAAACTACTTCAAAGCAGATATTTATGCTGACTGGTTGCCATAGGCCTGATGATTTCTTCAAGAGCTATGTCTAGGGAGAGTAGAGCTATCCTCTGTTCTCCAATTCTACTTCATTGCAGTTCTGGTGGGCAATCCCCATCAAAATTTTCTTTACCTGCTCAGTGAAATCATGCATGTTCCTCCACAGCACTGGGCAAGGCAGGAGAATTCTTTGTGCTGGGTTTCACACCTCAGCTCTGAAATAATGGATTTTCATGGCCCCAGAGTTCAGACACAGGCACATCCTGCAATAGGCACCCACTAATTGGGGTGACAAAAGGGGAGGGGATTTCAAAGGCCACGCACATATAGAAAAGATGATATAAAAATATTTTAAAACTGTCTAAAGCACTATAGATTTACTCTGCAAACCCAAAATATTCTCTGAACTTTTTCAGTTTGGCAAGGTGTTTTACCAGCTGGCACAGTGAAAATGGTATGGCACTAAAGTTTGCCATCTATCTCACCCCAAGAACCACCTGCCACTTGTGCTCAAAAAAATGCACAGTGGGATTGATACAAACCTCAACTTTTCTTGAGAAATCGTTGCACATCTTTGTCACCTGTAACAGTTCTGTGCATCAAACAGAGCAGTCAGAAACCCAGCCTGTAGGATTGAGAAGGATTAAAAAGGGTGAACCTACGGTACTTTATTGACCTAGGTCCTCACATTAACCTGATCTGATCCTTTAATTACTATGAATAGAATAGGGCTTAAAGTCCTACTTAATAACACCCCATGCTTTTTGTTCTATAAAGAGCTTTCCTATTCATGTGGCCTCTTCTTTTCAGATTTACAGATTTGTAGCAAGAAGGAATGCATGGGTTTTTTCTGGCACTCCAGGGGAGAAAGCTACCTAATGTGTATGTGTGGGATACTGGAAAGCATAACGGCAACTTTTCTGTTTTGAAAAAGTTATTTACCAATCAATCCTCATTCAAGTTATTGGCCAGGTAAAGGTGTAAGGAGAAAAGGCAACCAAAACATGAGATCTTATTTTTGTAAAGGTAGTAGAAGGAGCTTAGCATAGTTTCTATGCTAATCACAACTGTAATCACATCAGATGCACACTTTTCCCCCTTCCCATGAACATTTACCTCCTCCCCACAGGTTCTCCTCAGAGAATCAACATGCTACTTTAACCTAGGCAGACTGATATATACACATGTGATCATACATATGGGTGATATATGGTACTCTAATTAATAACTGGTATTTTCTTTGCATTCAGGAAAGCAGCTGCAGCCTACTGATAAGATACTTTATGAGAATAAAATCAAAGCTGAGCATTAATAATTATAATTTGTTGTGATCAAGAACAGTGAGACAATAATTTTATTTCCTGAGACTGAACTGAAATATGAGTGGGCTGCTGGGTTAAAAAAGACAAGGGGATACAGGTTGTGATTGGGAGCCCAAGACATTGTGCTAAGAGCATTATAAAAAGCAGAAACAGTGTCCCTAATTGTTACATGAACATATTGTGCCTAGCATCTTGTGTGAATCCACCCTGAGGCCAGGTTTAGGGTACAATCCAAATTCGGTTTTGAGTTAAACATGGAACGAGTGGCAAAAGAGAAGTGGAGGGTTTAGGGATTTTTAGGGGGAGGAAGAGGGAAAGGAGAAGGAAAAGGAAGAATCTGGCAAAAATGGGTGGAGGTAGTGGAAAGAATCAAACCAAAATAATTTCCTTCTCTTTCTGTCATTGCTTCTAGTATGATTTGCCTGAGCACACAATCCTTTGACTGTTGTAATTATAAAAAGATTATAGTTGTATACTGAATTTGGAAGAGAGGGAGCGCTGAAGATATTTTACCATTTGGAAGTTTTTCTACTTATTAACGAACAGCCATTTCAGCACTATTTTAAGGCTAAAACTCGATTAACATGCAGCAGTGAAACTGGTCTAATTTTATTTTACTAAATTTACTGTAAATAGCATGTTAGCAAAATAAATACTGGAAGAATATGGTATCTGACAGGGAAGGCGTACTTGGAGTGTCTTGCTGTAATTCCTTAGCTTTCCCAAGACAGGTATTGTTAGGAGCCAGTCTGATTAGTCTGTCGAAGGCACACTGCTGCCTCTGTCTCCCCCACCTTCCACCCTCTTGAAGATACAACAGTCTTTACTTTGCTTTTAAGGAATGAGGATTTAAATGGAAGCAAACTGTGACAGTGCCAAAGCATGCCTATTATTGACAAGTTATATGAAAATGATGGTTTGAATTCATAACCCACACACAGACAGACAGACAGACAGGCACACAGATGTATATAATCCCTGCTTTAGCATTATAGTCTTTCTGTCTATTGCTACTCTATAGAGTTGTTATCTCAAAAGAACATTTATTAAAAGTGAAATATTGTATGTTCCTGTAGCCTCCTTTCTTGATTGTGTTCCCAGGGCCTTGTTGGGCAATTGATTACACTGTGCACAATCCTGCTGCTTTAGGTATTAATGACAAAACCCCCATTGTCTTCGGGATTTAGGGCCTTTATGATTTTTTTGAAGTTCATTATATTTTGCAAGCAACTGAGTTTAAAATCCCTGATTGGAAAGACTTAGCCCTCACATCTTCCTGTGAAATGTTTTACCTTTAGAATGAAAAAGCATTTGGAAACTGTAGAATGGTTTTGATCTGTGGGATTAAAAGAAATCAGTGCTGAAAATGGATTCACATCATTTTCTTTTTGGGTACACGATTCTTGGGGGGAGGAGGAGGAGGAGGAGAGTAAAAAATAACAGCTGATTTAATATAAGTGGGCTGAATTCCCTCTCCTGGTGGGTCTTTCAAACCTCCAGTTTCTGTTCTTGCCATTGCTCTATGAATATCCCCCTCCCCTTTTTGTTAAAAGGCATTTACTATGAAAGCCTACAAAAGCAGCTTTCAATCTGATTAAGCTGCTGCTGTAAAAAAATACAAAAATAGGGATATATTTGGGTCAGTATCACTCTGCTATTCATCTGCCTTAATTTGCCTGCTTACCAAGGATGCTGAACATGAGCATGGAAGCCTCCCGCAGTCATTAGGGGCTCTCCAAAATATAATTTATGAAATTCCAAGGTGCAACAATTACCACAGGCCAAAAAGAAATTGTCAGAAGGCTCTGAGCATCTTGACATAGCTGTGGGCTCACTATTGCAGGTAGCATTTTTCCAGCCTGACCAGTAGTGAGCTGTTGCTTGATGGATGCAGAAGGAATGGTTGTCTCCTGAAAACCCCACCACTGGTGATGTCTCTTTCTCTCTCTGTTCTCCCTCGTGCAGAGGTGGAGTCTCATACTCCCAGCTCTGCATTCAGTGCGTCCACTTCCAGAGGTTGCTCACTGACTGACCCTCAATCAAGGCCAACCGTGCCCCACCTTAATCTACCTACCTGTGGAATGGGTACAGAACAGGTATTTCTGATAGGCTTTTGAGGGAAGTTCAGTACCTGAAAACCTTCTCTGGTGTTGACTTTTCTCAGCATCAGCATCTGTATCTCTCACTTGCCCATTTACAGAAATATATACAATATTTCTCTCCAGCAAATTAATATCTGTGTGAAATATTTGTGCAGCAATTTACAAAGGTGTTGTGATAACACATGTAAGTGTTTTAACTGTGTAGGACTGAAAAATAAGTTTGAACTGGAACAGTGATTTGTTTCTGCCCTTGAAAGAATTTTGTAACCTTTCTTAATATTTTTTTTCTTTAGTACACAACAATGTTGAAATGTAATCTTTATCACTAAATGAATGAATGAGTGGTGTTGCTTAGGGCACAGACTAAAAAACCATTTTCCCATGAACCCAAATATTGTTGTTGCAGTTGTCCGGTTGTTTTATTAGCTCTGAACAATGTTAGACTACTCTCGAAATCTAATAATCTCTGTAAAGTGTCTTCCCTCGGTAGCATCTTTGATAATGGAGAATAGATTCTAAAAACACAAAAGAAGCATAAAGGCGAATATTATCATAGCTGCTTTCAAAAACTAGAAAAAAATCCAAACAAGGAAAAAGGAGACAGAATGCATAGAAAGAAAAAGAAGAAAAGATACTAAATGTAAGTTTTTTGTAATTTTTGTGTGTGTGTTTATGATTTACTTTGCTAACAGCTGTGTTAAGTACAGCATAGAATTTAGTGGAAATTTCAGTTCCAGCTGCATACTTTTTATTTCTGAGGAGAAGGAGAGAGAATTAATCAAAAAATACGATTTATTTTTTACTTACCAGTTGAATTATAAAAAAAATTATGTTTTTTTTTTCCTAATGCCCATCATCATACATATAGAAGCAATATCATCAAACATATAGAAAAGGAAAACGGTTGTTTTAAATATTGTAATTGTTCTTTATATTCTTCTTGTTAGCTAGGCATTTTATGATCTCTGAAGAGCAGAAGTGGCCCAGGAGACAAAAGCATCTTTGCGGCGTGTGTGCGTTGCGGCGCGTGCATGCATGCGTGCGTGCCTGCCTGCACACGCACAGATCTGCATGTGCACCAGGCAAAGACCTTCACGGGCTTGTAACTGCACAGCAAACACCCGTGGCTGTCCTTTGATTTTTGAAAGCAGAAAATATGAATGCTGGCCCCAGAATGTCAGAACATTACAGCCCTTTTGCAGTGTAAGTGGAAGATATATTTCTTTAATTATGATCTTTTATACCAGTGACTTTTACATGAAGCAACATTCAGATGTTTTATGTTTCACATTTATTTAAACAATCATTGTGTCTCTCAAAATATTTTCCCTGAAACCTTATGTACAAGTAATAAAATTCTTGCTTTGGAGCAGGTTCATCTGATAACAGCAATATAAGGTTGTCTGATTATGCCAAAATGCTACTGAAGAAAGGAGCTTTTATTACCTGACTTTGAACGAAATCCATAACATCTGTGAGATTTCCCCCTTCCAGATTGACCAAAAGTTTCATTAGAGAACAGAAATCTTTTTTTAAAGCATACATGGTAGAGTATAAAATACATTTAAATTGAAGCTAGGGAACAAATGATAACCATTAAAATTCTTTGCCAGAAATTCTACTCTCCACTCTGCCCCCTGCCACCTCCCTCCTGTGTGAGCATCTTGATGCAGCATCTATATGCTAACACTTCAGGCAATTGTCTCTCCTCTTTTAAGTAGTGTGAGAGGTAACCTCAGTTCAGAGAATGTCCTAAGAGACAGGTTTAATGCTACTGGATGCCATGCTTATGTCTTTTCTTCTTCTGTCTTTGTACAGGTCAGAAGTAGCTAGGTTCTGCCACCCACATTAGATTTTGAAACGCTACTCCCGGTGATTTTGATGCACATTTCACCTCAGGAAAATATTTGTTCCAGAAACAATTTTGCCAGGGGTCTTCAAATGGAGCATGTTTCTGTACAGGAGCAAAGAAATGAGTGTTAGTTATGTTCCTGTAGAAGCAAGGTTTTTCATCCCCTTTTGCAAGGCTGTTACCATGTAGCTGTGGCAGTAACTTTTCTCCCTCTTTGGCTGTCTGCAGGATGACAGGAGCTGTGGGCAGACTTGTGTGCAGCTCCCTGCTTGCCTCTGGTTTTTGTGGGAGCATTCTGCCTCAGACCGGACTCATCCTTTGTAAAGGGTAACCTCAGCAGCAAGAAGGAACACATAGGGGAATGTTGCTCACTCCTTTTTCTTTTGGTTCTGTCACAATCCCATTTCTATCTCTTGGAAGGGAACATAACTTCTCACTTAGGACCTTCACAGGATTTCCAGGCGCCTGGCCTGAGAAGCAATACTGGGTATTTCTGGAATATTTTCTCCGGGCCACCACTCGGAGCTATTTGCCATTGTGGACTACAAGCAATGCTGCTTGTAGTTCTCAGCTTATTTTTTCCCAAATATTTTCAGCAATTCAGTACATTTCTATTTCAAAAGATCTTATTGGAAAACATGAAAATAAGTGATTGTGTTTTTTTGCTTAAAAACAAACCCCAAAAGCCTTATTACGACTACAGCAGGTTTTATACAAGTATTTGTTCATAGCATTCAAACACCTAACATTCTACACTTTAGTAAACAACATCCTTTTCCTATATAACAAGATATAATGGTTCAGCATTAAAAAAATCCACAATGCCCCCAATAATTAGAGCAATCAATATTTAAAAACAATCAAACAAATGCAAACACTAAGACTTTGGTTTCAGTCTGTGGTGACTAAAAATAAGGCCATCATGGGGAGAGGGTTTTGAATGAGGTAGTAAAAATGGTTGTGTCTGGCTAGAACAGAAAACTTTGAAAACTGATTAATTTTAATTATTACAATTATATAAATCACATACAGCTATCTTACAATTGGCAAAAAATGAGATTGGAGGAAGAATTTTGCAAATCTGACATTTTAAATTCTGGGCTATCCATTTCATATGATTTCTGACTGTACTTAAATCCCGATTTCTCAATAAATTCAACAAAATATAGGATTTTGTAAATGACATGTAATAAAATATGAATTCTGAGTACCTACTGCAAAGGTAATTTATTTTAGAGAACTGGATTATGTTGATAAAAAATAAGCTGTTTTCAGCAGGGAAATAGTTGTTTTGTGTTACTCAAAAATATATTTACTTTAAGAAAACTTATTTTCAGTTACATAATAAAATTTCTTCAATTTTGAGCCTTTCTACCCTGCTCTGAAAATATTTTGTTCACTTCTGTTAGATTTAGTACAGGCACACAGAGTAGCATTTTTATATATTTCCCTTGCAGTAATTTCCTGGGCCTTATTCTGTAGCTTCTGAGTATTCTTTCAGCAATAAATAAAGGCTTCTGAAATGGACATTGTTTAAAAAAATCCTAAACGACAATATGGTAAAAGAATTCATAAACTATTTGATCTGCCTAAATTTGTTTAGATACCACTGAATTCCCACTATAAATGAAAACAGTAGCGGCCACATTTGTTTCTACCAGACAAAAGTTTACTTGACACTCAGGATCTAAGCTTGTCTTTGATGCTGCAGAATTGCCCTATTTGGAGAAAGGATTGTAGCCATTGAAGGGTTAAAGTCAGTTTTGAATTTGAGTTAATCCATATGCTAATCTATTTTAAATATCCCTGCATAACTACCATCATATTTTTAGCAGCACAGTTTGTTGTTCCAGTTACCAGCTATTTTTGATGACATAACAAAATAGGACAGAATTCAGTTCTAATGTTTATTTTGGCCTCTAACTTTAAAAAGAGCAAAATATCCTCTTGTCCAAGGATATTTTTGATTTGAATGGTCTATACCTGCCCTCTGCAATCATCCAATTATTGTAAGCAGTGTGATGGGCCCAGGGTATTAGTGCTGAGAACGTCCCTGTTGTCCCTCGGGTTAGGGATTGTTTTGCAATGATCACCTGTCCTGATTTGAAGATTGCATGACAAGACACTATTAAAGTAAGGGCAAGGAATTCAATTTCTTGATGTCATTTTGCCTGGCCTGGTTTTGAAAATAGGTCACTGTACGCTATCTGGATTTGTATATTATAACAACACCTGCTAGCATTTTTGTAGTGGAGGGTCTAGCCGTATTTTCATTATGAACCCCTATTTTCAGGGGTTTATAGACAGTAACTTGATTATAGAAGGAAGTTTATATCAAAATGTTGCCATGCAAGGTCTCTTCTAAGGAACATGGTTTTTACCCTGCAAATCTCAATAGATACGTGTTCAGCCATTTCT
Source organism: Geospiza fortis (assembly GCF_000277835.1). Taxonomy (NCBI): domain Eukaryota; kingdom Metazoa; phylum Chordata; class Aves; order Passeriformes; family Thraupidae; genus Geospiza; species Geospiza fortis. The sequence goes on from NW_005054346.1 coordinate 3,668,693, forward strand.
GCCAGAGTGAAAAATGAAAATGTATTTGCAGCTACAATTTGGCATTGATAGTAGATTCCTTTAGAATAAAAGATAGCATGTTATATCTATCTTTTAATTAAAATGATACTTGAAAGAGCTGTGTTTCTGATGCAAGTCTTAATAAGAATCTGAGTAAGTATAGGTTATAAACATTGGTGACTGGGCATGTATATTTTAATTATGCAAATCCACAGTAATAAATGCCCTTATATAATGGAAGGATTTAACAGGGTCAAAAACTGGTTGTTTGAAAAGGTTGGTAAATAAATCATACGGATCTGAATGTCGAGTTTATGTTTATCTACTCATTTACACCACTTTTTCCCATAATGTGGAATTGTTTCTGAGGGAGCCAGCATCACTCTGTGGCCTAATATTTTAAATAGTGAATAGATTCTTGCTTACACAACTGAATCAGCACAGCTGTGCAAATGTGTGTATTTAACACTGATTAAATGCTTCCACTTATACATTAAAAAAATCAAACCAAAGTGCCTTACTACCACAAAGTGTAGGTTTTTGCTGAATAGCTGTAGAGGCGCATTTCATCACCTGCCATACCCTTCCTAATGTGTTTTACTTTTGTTTGTTAATAAGATCGGGAGCAGTCAGGCAGCCACGGAGAAAAATGGAACTTCTTCTAAAACAAAGATAATGAAATATTCTTGAGGAACATGAAAGGACAGTCTGAAGACTGCCTATGTAAGGAAATTCAGGGTTAATGCTGCGTTACTTAATTTTGAAGTCAACCCCATAGCATCTATTTATTGCAGGGGTCTTCAAATGGAGCAATTGCACAAGGATGTGTTGGAGGATGCTGCAGTAGCCGGTGGGCTCAGCCCAGTGCCAGACTTTCAGATGGTTAAATGTAAAACTTCCAAATGTCTTTTGGAGGGAGAGATGTAAGGGAGAGGAAGAGTAGGAGGATGGTCCTTGCCAGCATCATTGGTGGTGGCTGTGTTTTGGGGTTCAGGGCAGCACAAAAGAGACAGGCACCCCAGCACCCAGGGCTGTGCCTCATTTTGCCTAGATATCAAGATTCCTAGAGGAATTTTTTTTTACTCAGTCCTCGAAATACCCACTGGTAAACCAAAATCCCTCATCCCTTGCAGAGCCAACAGTTTGCTACTTAAATGGGTTTAGACTTCATTTTAATGGAAGTGAAACATAGTCGACGGAGGCAAATTAAAACCATATAATTTTGTAATCTTAGTTTAGCTATAATTGCGGCAATAAAACAGTGGAAAGAATAATTGGGGAACATATGTTTGTGAGTGACATTATCTAGGTGACTTCCCTTTTATGGCGCTGCGCTGCTGTCCTATTTGTCTCCCCCTCCCTATGCATTGGAATGACAAACCTGCGAGCCTGGAGTTAATGCTGATTGCGGCAGCTGCTTACACACCGAGTCGTCATGGCAACCGGGGACGTTGCCACGCAACCGTATTCTTTTAGGGACAGGGAAAATGCCCAAAGGCTTACTAAAAATACATGGAAGAGGGGGGAAAAAAATCTTAAATTTTCTTACTACTGTTAATGGGTATAAGGGACCATGCTTCTACTTGAAAGCAGAGGTCGGACAAATAAAAACCCAGCCCTGACCTTTCCAAAATTGCTTGCCGTTGCTTGAAATCCCCAGCTTTATTGACAAAGATGACTTTTGATCGATTGTAAAATTGGTAGCTAACACGCAGCAGCCCTCGCAGCCTGCAAGATGCAGCGCCTGCCCATTGCTATTCCGGAGGGGTTGAAGGTCAGCCGAGAGCCATCAATGCCGTATTGATCAGCCGAGCTGAAAAATGCCCGTGTTTCCAGCTCCTCGCGCAATGGGGCTGCGCTCCCAGCCTCCAGCACGCTCTGCCGCCTCGGCATGCTGCCGAGCGAGCCGTCCTCCCAGCAAAAGTGACATCACTTCACTCAGCTCAGCTGTTTCTGCACTTTTCTATAAATAGCTAGATAAAAAATTGAAGGCTGCTTTTGGAGAATTTAAGCAGCCAATCTTCTCCTCGTCAGCAGACGAGACAGGCTGATTTTTTTTTTTTTTACCCTGCTAATATTGCGCTGCAAATTCTTCCTCCTAATATTTGGAGCTTGACACTGAATAACCAAAAATTTTGAATGATATGCATGTCTGCATTCAGGATTGTACTGGAATGGATACTTAATTCATCATTCATCAGCTCTCTAGCTGTAAAAACGTGACCAGGTAGGAGTGAGGGACGGAATGAGGAGGAAGGGTCGGTGCTGCCACTCGAGGCGTGCAGGCTTGGCGTGTTGCTGATGTGGCACATTTGCTGAGCTCAGTATCACCCCTGCCTACAGAATTCCCCATGTGCCAGACTCCTGATTGCCCCCCACGCGAATGAAACACATCATGAACTGGAGTCAGAGTTACACCAGGGCTCTTGTTGGCTGTAATAGGTGAGACAAAGTACTTGAAGGAAGCAATTAGAAATGCAAACAAAAGCGCTGTTAATAAGCACACTTCCTATTTTTCCTTGATTCCCATTTTGCAGCTCTATTTCTTAATTAACCCTCCACGATAGCTGATGAAAGGAAAACATCATCCGCCTGGTCTGTAAATAACCTCTTACTTGATAGTATTTTTTCAGGAACAGGAGCATTTAAAAGCTGCAAAACACAAAATAAAGTATCGAAACCATCTAGATAAAAATGTGCATTCCACAAATTTTATGAAATTTTGGAGATTATGTAATTTCTTTTGGGAAAAGTAAAGGAAAATACACTTGTAAATATAAATAATAACCACTTGAAGAAAAACATGTCTTCCTCAGACTCAATTTATAGGTAGCCATTATGGCTTTGTTTACCACACCTTTGCTGTCCCTGGGTTGCATTCCCAGAAGGAAACAAGCAGGGAAGGGGAGTCTCACAGAGCCTGTGAGCCTCTCTCAGCTCTTCAGCACTCCTGAGCACAAGTCTCGGCTCAGCACCACACAGGGTTGAACCTCAACTGTCCCCACCTTTGTTGATTTGAACAGGGAACTGAAACTGCTAGGCAACAAAAAAGATGAAAGTACTTGTTTTTCGGAAAAGTTAATGGCACTAGAAATAGAAACCTGACAGTTCTTTGAAGGTGGGGAAGAAGGGACCTGAAGTTTTTCTCTCCCTAGTGCAGTGCAAATTGCAGTGTGGAGAGTATTGCAAAGTGAAGTGCTATGGCCTGTGTCGTATGAGGGATTAGAGCAGAGAACTATAATAACTCATGCTGGCCTCAATATATATAAATGTCCCTTAGCAGTGGAAGTGCAAGTGAATTGCAAAATGTATGTGCAATTATTGATGTATGGGACTTCAAAATGTGTTTTCTTTCTCTACAGAAACTGATCTATAAATGATTCTGAATGTAAAATTCACAGTTTAGTCTAGGAATGGAGATCAGTGAGGCTTGTATTCTTAAATATCTTTTGAATATCTGGGTGCATGTGATCCTAAACCAAGTTGCAGCCATTTATTGAAATATTTTTGATAACTGAAACACAAATTTCAGATTCACCCCAGCATGAGGAAGAACTTCCTTAAGTGGAGAGTGGCAGAACACTGGAACAGGCTGCCTAGGCAGACCATGAAGTCTCCCTCTCTGGAGACATTCAAATCCCACCTGGATATGTTCCTGTGTAATCTACCTGAGATGACCCTGCCTTGGCAGGGGAATGGACTAAATAATCTCCAGAGCTGCCTTCCAACCCTAACAATTCTGTGATTTTGTGATGTTTGGTCTTTTGGAATGGTCAATACTGATGTTTCAAACGGAACCATGAGGTAAATCCAGTCTACTTTCTCTGCAAAGTGAGCAAAGTAGTATTTGACCCACTGGTTGAGTGGAATGAAAATAAAACAGGCTAGAAGATTTTGCTGCATATCATTCATTTCACAGAAAACTAGTAGTTGAAAGATGCACTTAAATTTTGCCCAGATACTTGTTAAAAATTTATACAACTTCCAGCAAAACCACTAGAGAAGTATTGTCTAATAATAGAAAATCACAATCCCAAAACAAACAACAGTTATAATTATTTACTAGGATGGTATTCTAAAACAGAACTGCATTCTGTTTCGAAATTTTATTTAGTTTTGCATATAAATGAATGTTGAAGCCTTGCAGATTTTTTTCAGCAATGTATTTATTTTTCAATAAGGTTCACATTTTGCCCTTATCATTATATCCATAAGACATTATAAATAGCACATTTCTATAAATGTACTTCTTCCACTTTGAAATAAAGCACAAATAATTGGCATTTTTGATTTTTTTTTTTTTTTTTGATCAAGTTAACATCCTTCCTACTTAAACAATTTTCTGCTTGGTAAAGGCAAAATAGAGAGGGCTGGAAAGAAAGGCCTTCCTGCATTCCTAAGCCCAACATCATCTTCTCCTATTAGTCAATGCAGCTGGCATGTATTGAATACTGAAAAGCTGGACAACTGGTTTTATTATCTTTGCCTGGTCTCAAGCCAACCCCCTTCTGGGGACAACGGTCTTGACTCTGCATTCTGTGACCTTTTCAACATCTCATATTGAAAATACGAGTGGATTAGCCAAATTTGTGAATCACAGTCCTGCTCTCTAAGTCAATAAGAGCTTGCTTGCTAATTTCAATGGAAGCAGGAGCAAAACCGATGTCAGACTGTGCTCCAACAAAACTCCATTTGACTTTCTGTCAGGATAAAATTAATTTCCATTGTTTCTATTGTTCTTTCATGTCTTTTTACTAACAGATAAACAAGGAACTTTACTGAATTTTCTGAATCCTTTCTCAAGAAAGGTTAAGTAAGCCTATCACTTTTATTTCTGAGCACACAAACATCACCCACGTAGAACTTCCTCTCAGTCCACTGCTGGTCAAAGGAAAAAATTACTTATGGTGTGGGTGAATACTGGTTGAATGTCTGCTGGTATGATAAAATCTGATATTTGTCTGGGGAAGAGAGGAGAAGTGCCCCAGGGAACAATTCCCCAGACTACCCTGAACTCATGCAAGAGCCTTGAAAACACTACTGGGCTCTGTGTTTTCCGTCTCTCTCCATGGCAAGGAAGAAAAAGAAATAGCCCTGTAAAAGAAAACCTTTGAGAAACTGTGTCCTAAAACACCGTATGACACTATTTGGAAGGACAAGGGGATTCCTTCTGTTGTCTGTAATGTTCTCCTTGACTTTATTCTTTAAGGCTTTTTTTTTCTGTCTGGTTTTCTCTTGCCACTCTAGTAACCTGACTTTGAGGATTTCTTCAACATCAGAGGCTGGCTGAATAGAAACAGGGTGTACTTGTTTGTGCACAGACACACACAAGGATATCAGCAAACATGATGCTTTACAAGGGTGTTTACTAGTGGAACTGTAGACTGAGCAGCTATCTTTTTATTAAATATCTGTTTAGTATCTTACAACTAAAAACAATAGCCTGACCAAGGCTGATTTTTAAAATATTTTTGAATGAGATGAAACCTTTCATAAAGAAATCCTTCTTTATCATTTTATGTGTTTGTGTCAAAATATCTCAGGGCACAAAGCCCAGCAGAAAGCCAACTTAGAAAAAAAAAATCTTTGTAAGTGCTTTCATGACAGCGAACCATTAAATCTCCTGAGTAATGTAGGGAAGAGCTGGATCATGCATAGCTTGCTCTTTACCCAGGATGCACCGTTGTCTGCAAGATTCTGAATAAAAAGACACACCTGCTAGCTAGCTGATAACACTCTGGGGTCATTTCATTGAAGAAACTGTCAGCCAGGAGGTATTTAAATAAAGCCACTGATGAATTCATGACCTGCACTACTGAGACTAAAAAAAAAGGTGTTAAAGCAGAAAGGGAATGCAGATAAATGGACATTCCTTTGTACTGCAACAAAACTTCCCCGTGTAAATCAACTGAATGGGAAAGAATGGTGAGAGAATGCATTTCTCCATTCCGTGATGGGGAAGTGAGATGGTACAGCTGCACATCTGGCTACCAGCCAAAGCAGTCGTGTGCCATGCTTGTTTGCCTACTAGTGCTGCTTAGATTGGCAAATGCCCATGCAGTTTGAAGAGGGCAGGCGCATGACTGGACGGCTGCCAGTAAGTGTGCGGGACTGATGCCACTGCTGGACGCCATAGCCTGGTAGGAATGAGGAATACAAAGGCATTCAATAATCTGAATGTCCCTTTGCTTCAAGAGAGTGGTGCCAGGCAGCATTTAATGAGAGATTGCTTTGTTACAAAGTCCTCGACATCAAGTGGGCTGGTGAGCTCATTAACCTGACTGCAGCAAATAAAAAAGGCGCACTCAGAAGACTCCCATGATAGCATACTCAATAGTGTGAGAGTCCTTTTGCTTCCTTTATGGTGATCCATTAGCAAGCAGCAGTGTAAACACCATAAAGCAAGCCAGTTTTCTGATTGTTCAACTAAAGTCTGTTTTCCCTTGGGGATTATGCCACCAGTTGATGCAGAGACATCCCCCCCACCCCTCCCTGTTATCTGTTACATAATGATCTTCTCTGCAATGAAGGACTTCCCCATATTCCTTAGGAGTACAACAGCAGCTAAGGAAACTACTGACAATTCTCATCTCTAAAACACGAAAGGCGATGATGGTAGGGCACATCAGAAAACAAATAAACCACAAAGTGATGCCAAGGGGAATGGAAAATATGATTATGCTTATGTTTATACAATTCCAGTTAGAACTTATGAAAATGGTACATATCTTTCTGTGTCGCCTTTGTTCCTGTTTACACAGGGCTCTGTGTGTGTAGGAGAGGCAGCCCACCTTACTTGCCTAACTTAGTTCTCTGCATTTTCCACAAATGCTCTTCGCCCTCAGGAAAATGCATTATAAAGTAGCACTTCCACAATAAGTGCCTACCATGTATCCATTCAAAACACAGCCCTTTGCTGATTTGCTAATCAAAGGGAAAAGAGGGAAGAAGCAAATCCCCAAAGAATTTCCCCTTTCAAAACAAAGGGGAAGATTCCTTGTTGTAGTTATTCCATTAAATTCACTGGAGTGACACTACTGAAAACATTTTTTTCAACACCTAAAAAGGTCACATTAAAATACCTGTGTTTAATCCCCAGGAACTGTAAAGGGCTGTTTCTTCCCCATAAGCATCCAGCAACCAGTATCAGAAGAAAAACTTAAAAAAGCAAATGATTTTTTATTTTTTGGCAGCTCGATGATCAGAATGGATCTGGTGCACACTGGTATTAAGGATTTTTGATTATTCAGTTGCTCAGTCAAGATTCTATTACTCAAGTATCTGTCTAGTGCAGAAAGTAGAAATTAAAATCATCTTAGGCACTAATTAATATGATTTTCAGAAGAATTACATACTAGTTACAGAGTTTGAACTTATTCTGTTCTTTGTAATAAGATTGTTTTTAATTTTTTAATGAATTTCAGAATTCTGTAATGATTTTCAAGGTGCTGCCACCAATCAGATTTCATTAGAGGAATTTAAAGTTACCAAGCAATAATTATATCACCACTGTTAGTATGTGAAATTGTCTAAAAAGGACCAAAAGAAATAATGAGACTACCTCTTCCTATCTTTCTGTACTGTATGACAAAAGAGTCTGAATTCTGTTTTCTCTGAAATGTTTAGACAGTAATTCACATTTGTAATTAAAACTTGTCTTGGTCTTTATTTTCCTATGTTGCTTCCCACCCTTTCTGTCAGAAACATGCTGATTAACTTCTGCGAAAAATCTACCGTGGATTGCTGCGGCAGATCAGACACAGATTTTTCTAAGCCCCCAGAAATTGTGAAAGGGAGGTCAAGGAAATGATCTCATAAGTTTTTGGAGGTTTGGTGCTCTGAACAGTCAGAAACAGATGGACAGGGCATGTTGGACTGAGGGCAGTGAAGGCCATTAAGGGGCTCGGTGGGCTGGAGCACATCATGGAGGAGGAGATGCTGAGAGAACTGGGTTTGTTCAGCCTTAAGATGAAAAGACTTGGGACTTGTCTAGAACTGCACATGGGAGAATGTAGGCAAGATGTAACCAGCCTCCCTCAGAAAGTGTGCAGTGTAGCACACCAGGCAGCAGACACTGGAATATGTGAAGTCCTATTAGATATGAAGGTGGGTTTTGTGTCTTTTACACCATTACAGTGGAAATAAATAGTTGTAAGTCTCAGCTGGATGTCCAGGAAGATGGAATTGCTATCCTTGTAAACATTAAAACTCAGTTGAAAAGACCATGAGCAAGCTAATCTGATTGAACCTGCTTCAGCCAGATCCAATTGGGTGTCCTTCAGACCTCCTTTTCAGTCTAAATCATTCCTTGGTTCTGGGGCTGCTCTGGGGACAAGATTGGTCAGGCACAAGCTGGGATCCCAGTGAAGGATCTCAGGATTGTCATGCAGGATTGATCACAGACAAAGTTGGCACCACAGGGCTGCTCTGCTAGGTAAGTCCCCAGAAGTGCAGCTCAGAGAGGATGCCATGTTTGTGGTATTTCCCAGCGCGGTTCTGTCTCTGGCAGCAAGTCCTTCACACTCATAGAAAAGGTCACTAAATGCAGGCAGCAATAGCACCTTGTCACTACAGTACCAAACACTTGCATATGAATTTTTCATTTGACTCATGAGAGTCAAAGCCTGATCCAAAGGCAGCCCTTGAACTGCAAACTCCTGTTGAAAGGACATTGCCAGTGATTTGACCTGACAGTGTGCTAAGATGTAAATCACTAGATCTGCAAGCACTCATCACCAGGCCTTAAGCACAATGCTGGAAAAGAACAAAAGGACTGAAAATGTAAGACTCGGGGACACCATGGTAACTTTGAACTTAACAGGGCAGCAGAATGTAGCTCTTTTTCCTTTGAATGCAGCAGCTTGGACCAATGTTGAGAACAGTGGGGAAGAGTATGAGGAAGTTGGACCAACTGCTGGCAGACTAGGGGAAGGCAACGTGGAAGAAGCCAAGCTATCTCGGAAGTACAGGGTTGATCTGGAACTGCTGCATGGCACTTGACCTGCAACAAAGTTTAAAGATCAGGGAAAGAAAGCAAGATGAGCTTTAAGAAAAGTGAAACAAAATCATTGAATTAAGTACTACCAGTGCAAACTTCAGCTCAGCAATATAAAACCATCAGAGTAACAGGCACTTTTGGCAAGGACAATAAGGGAGACTATTAAGAACAGCTAGATTAGACCCAAGATGATATATTTTCTCTCTATTCTTAGTGTTACATGAATCTGTCCTTTAAATTTGAGCAAACTCATGTTGCAAAGCACCTATGCTGTCCCTGTGAAAAGTAACATGGATGTTTTACTACACCACAATAAAAACTGCAATCCTGATGACAAAAATCTGATTCACACACACGTTTGTGAAGCTGCTTCAGACAGACCCAATAGTGGAGGGCAAAGTCCTCATTCCTGCAATGGATGCTGCTTTTAGCTTCTCTGGCTGACTTTCCTTCTATCTTTAAGGCACATTCAATGACTTTGACCTTGCTGAGGTAGGAGTGAAGGTGACTGCCTGTTTGGTTTAGAGCTGGTCAAAGCACTTTGAGGGAAGGGAGGAAAGAATAAACAGGAAGGTTCAAGAGTCATTGCAGCTATGCAGAACTTGTTTCTCAAACGTTTGATGGAGCAGCAGTAGTAAATGAGATAAATAATTCTTTCACCCTTCTCACAAAACTTTGATTTCTTTTTGTCTGCTTTGTTTGCCTTGCCAAAATCGCACAGAAAGCAGTAAGAGCACTGCTGTCTAGGAGAATCTCACAGTATCACCTGTGCTGGGCTAGTGGGCACTGCCTTTTAAGCCCTTCATTCTCAAAAAACCTCAATTTTTAAAGTAGGCTAATGATATGGTAGAGATTTGTGATTAAATATTCTTAAGATATGAGCTCAACTCACAGTTCTGCTGCTGTCCAAAGAATGGCAAGACTTTTAAATCAGTGTCTGCAAAGCAACAAATAGTTCTTTTCACCAGAAATGGAACTTTCCTCTCTGTAAACTCTGCTGTGATTCCAGACTTACTCCTGGGCAGAGGCCGTACAAGTTCATGGGAGATTTTCAGTTATCTTAGACTTCTAGACCATATAATGTCAGTATTGAGCAGTGCAGAGGACCTATCTAAAGCCAGTGGACAAGGTTCAGAAGGGATCACAGTGTAGTATCTTCCTGTGCTGCCTAGACACTGTAATACTTTTGTCTCCTGCAGCTTCATCCTGAAGACTTCAGGGCTTCTTGTGAATGCTGTTTGTGCACTAGTTCTGCTCTGGGAATTTAAGAGCACTTGCTGGCTGTTTGGTGACAAAACAATGTAGGAATAGCAGCACTCCCCCACTCTACAGTGCTGCCTATTTTGAGTTTCCTACTTATAACATGCTGAATGGTGTAAAGAGTTGAGGAAGGCGATCCACGAAGGCAGCCTGAGCACAGTCCTTTCAGTGAGCACAGGTAGCCTCTGTCCATGCTAACAAGTCAGTTTTAGATAGGGTTTTCTAGAAATCCAGGAGAGTTATTACAACCAAAATGAGCATTTTATATGTGAACAGACCAATGTTATTCTGACAAATATTTCCTCTGACCCAGATGTCTGAATCGTTGAAAGGACATAGAATCAGCCAGCTGTTTCAGAAAATTAAACCTTGTTCTTGTCACAAATGTTGGGTTTTCTTTCTTTTCCTCCCCATTTCCTGTTTTGTTGTTGTTATTTTGTTTTTTGTTTTGTTGGTTTTTGTCTTTTGTTTCATCTTGTTTTGCTCTTTTTACAAGTAAAAAAAAAGTAGAAGTCTTGATTTTTTGGTAGCCATAAAGTGCTGGAGAAGCCAGCATGGTAGCATATCACGTTGAGACAGATGTTAAGTCTGTCATGTTAAGATAGACTTTGACCCCAAATATACAGACCCACTTCATGCTCCCCAAACTCCAGACACACCATGAAGAACCTTGTACTCCCAATGTTGGAACCTTGCAATGCCAGAAGTTTAACCTTTTAGATTTCACATGTGATATCCTAGAGCCTCCTTCAACACTTTGGCCAATGCATACACATCATGAAGAAAGGGAAGGAAGGGAGGAAGGGAGGAAAGGGAGGAAGGAAGGAAGGAGTACACCACACCTGCAAGAGCTTTTCAATTACTCAGGAGCTTCAGTGGCAGGCACTCTTGAAGTACAAGGGAGGGGTAGGACAGAGTGAGAGTCAGAATAATGGCAATAATCATTCTTTTTTTTGGTCATATTTGTATAAATCTATGATTGTTTAAAAGATGAGCTGTAAAGTTATTTAATACATACACGACCTGTCTTGATAGTTAATTTTCAGACACGCATTTCACAAATTTTAACTGAGTTTTTTCTTCATCGTTTGTAAGTTTGCTTAAGATAATTAAATTTAGTGTAGACTAGAAGAACGTTCTGATAGAAGAGGATATTTTTTTCCTTTTACATTTTGGGTCTAGTATGGTAAGGTAAGCATTAAACAAAATTCTTTCTGCAGCAGTGGCTGTTGGAAGAGACTAAACAGAGATTAACAGTGCTTGTTCAATGCTAAAGAGACACTAAAATTGGCCTTTTAAAACATAGACCAAATAGATGATGTTTATATTTTTTTAGCTGTTATGTCATATCATTAAAAAGGGCACAGAGGATATAGGTCTCAGAGTTCCCAATAATGGGAGATGTCTAATTCTGACCTTCCTAATGACATTTATAGAAGGAGAAGATTAAAACTGTGCATGACTTAGGATGCTGTCTTTCCAGGTCTACATGGTAGTGAGCAGCTGCATCACAAGAGTGATTAAAGATGAACTAATTTCTGGCAGCATGAAGCACCTAGCACATGCGAGAATAGCATTAAAACCTCTATTTCTCTGTCTTTTGTGCCTGTAGAATAAAAAGAAGTGCAAATCTTCACTGACATGACCTCAGTTCTTTTCTTTCTTTAGCTTCAACTGGCGAAGAGAAGTGGACGTGGTGTGACTGCACCTCCTCTCACAGCCTCTGAGGGAAGAGAGAGCACTGCCTATGATTGCCTTGGAAGGTACAGTGGGATATTGAGGCCCAGATAACTTGGAAAACCAGGATGGTTTCTCATGTCTGAAGAAGCTAAGGTTAACCTATTTGCCTAATACTAGTTTGGGTTTGTTTTTTTGCTTTTTTTTTTGGTGACCATATCAAGAGTCTCACAACATTCTGCAGTATTTTGAATCTTGCCTGACGGCACTGATGAACATCAGGTTCATCTCATATATTTTTGCTGTATGTCTTCTTTGGAGTTTTTTCTCCATGCCATGAAAAAGCATTGTTGAAAACTGCTGGAAATGCTACCTTTTATCCCCAGATAGGTCATTCTTGGCCTATTTGAATTCCTGTCATCTGGAAGGACAAGACCAGCTGTCAATATGCTCTTTGAAGTAATAAAACTTCTTCAAAGCCTTGCAAGTCAGCTCAAGAAAGCCTAGAAAGTGACAATATTCAGATGATCTTTTTCTCAAATCTGAAAATAAGGGTTACAGTACACAGAGAAGTGAATTTCTGCCTAGAAAATGTTTGCCCTGCTTTGTTCCCCTTTCCTAATACCCTCATATGACAGCAAGCCAGGTATTGATAAAACTATCAGGGTCAACACCAATAACAAAAGGGATTGGATTAAAGAATTCATAAAAGACTCTGTGTCCATATCTGTCAAAATACCAGGGATGAGCTTATTGTGCCCCTCCTCCTAAATCACAATTTTTTGTGATAAAATTAATTAGAATCTGAATTTTGTGACTTGAACAATTCTTTCCTTGCCTGCAGTGGCATGTTGTTCACACTGAGAACTGAATGAAACAAAGGTTTGGTCATCTCCTGTTAATGCAGCATTTAATAAAGCATAGGGTCACCAGAAGCTGGCACAAAATATGTGTGAGGCAGTATTAAAAATAGACAGAAATGTAGGACTGGTAGCTATGAAAATAGCAAAAGAAGAAAATAACTGTAAATAAAAATGTACAATGTTACTTTTTTGAACATTCTGCTGGGCAAAGGGGGGAGGTTGAAGAAGCTAAATGTAGGTGTGAGCCAGGAGAAGCAGCTGCATCCTCTAGTCAGGCTGCAGCCCCTTCTTCCCTTTCATCCCACCTGGGCCAGCCACCAGCACAGCTCCTACTTTGGTGAAGCGGGAAAATGGATTTTACTGTCCCCTACTCTGCTCACCAATTGCCACCCGATTTTGAGGATCCTGGTTGCCTGGGAAACATAACTGGGTGTTGCTGTGGAAACTCAGCTTCACTGACCACTGGGTTCCCAGGCCGCCAGGCAAGGAGATGGGAACTCTCCACGTTTGTGCTGCCCAGTGGCAGGAGGTACCTTGGGTAGCACTGGTGCTATCAATAAAGTTGCAAAACAGTGTTAATAGATTTTAGTATCACTAATTTAAGCCTTCTCTGCTCTTGACTTGGAGGGAAAAAAATCCTGAAGATAATCCATTTAGGTAATAGATTAGAGGAACAAATTGGAGTAGGAGGAGGCATTTGTTTATTTATTTGTGTCAGAAAAGTCTCTAAGACTTTTTGTGCACAAATTACTTGGAAAAGATGGACTTGAAAGCCTCAAAAAATGTACAATTTCACATTGCATTAATGTAAGCTTTTTGAAGTTAATATAGCCCACACTTTGTTATTAGTGTTCCTGTGCAGTCAGTTGGCTTGAACTGTTCATCTCACAAAAAACATATGCTGTTAGTAAAAGCAGTGGCTGTTGCAGCCTGCATTAGCTCCTTGTTTCCAAGACTCAGAACAAATAGAAACACGGTATTGACCTTGTTTAACCCTGATTCTGTATTTTTGGGACAATAGGAGTCAAGAAATATCTGAAACAGAATGCTGTAAATTCCTCAACGGCCTCTGCTGGCTTTGAAAACAGAGCAGCAGCTAATTTTTCTTTCTCTTTTAAGTAACAAATTGGAAAAAACCACTAATATGGCTCACATTGACATCAAGGAAATAACAATAATAATAAATATTTTGCATTTATATGGTAGCTTTTATCCCAATTTTTCGAAGGATTTTTCAAACATTAATGGTGTTCCACTTTATTCTCTGTTGTTAAAGTGGTCATGTGGTGGTGTGGGAGCTCAGGAAGGCAATTTATAGGGTGGTGGGACACTCATATAGAGCTTAGGAAGTGATGCGAGCTCCTGACAACAGCTCTATGGCTAAATCATGTTTAAGATAAAATAGTCTGTCTAATCTGTCACTGTCACAGTTTGCTGCAGTAGAAAGGGACAAAATCTTCTCTGTAATCCATTGATTCTGCTGCAGATGCTACAGCAGAGGAAGCCAAGTTTTGGCTGGTTTAGATCAATATCTCTTGATCTATTTACTTTAGCATACCCCAGTCCTGTTTTTTTGGTTTTTGATTTTTTTTGGGTCTCACAATACTTAAAAATACATGCAAATATCTGTAACTGTGGTATCTCTACCCATGTTCACAGAAGGCAATAACACAGTAAAAATAACTTGAGTAATTGTCTTGCTTTTTTTTCACACTTTCAGGGCTCCAAAATATTCTGCACTTGAATGTATTCAAACAGAGAAATTGTTTTCCTGTCAGGAAAACTATCTCTGTTCCCCCCCTCTTTATTTTTATTTTTTGTTTGTAATTGGAAAAAGTACTGTTTTCTCACTGTAATAAATATACAAAAAATTGATATTCAAGTTAGGAAAGGAAAAAGGCTTTTTTTTCCCACTGGAAGGGTGACAAATGAGTAGCCTTTTTTAAAAAATACCTCCATATCCAATGTATAAACAATCAGTTCTCTGGAGGCATCTCTTAAGTGACCTTACAGACACAGGGAATACTATGCTATCCGAGGCTCGCAGGAAACCCTGCCTTATCTGTAACTGATATGAATCACAGGAGCTCTGATGAAATATATGGAGCTACGTCAGTTTACACGGGCTGAAAATCGTGCTCAACTGTTGCCAGTCAAACAAAGGCATACAATTCTCCATTTGCCTCAACAAAGGCAGATGCTTTACCTCCTTACCTGCTCCATTTGCTTTAATGAGGTGTTCACAGCAAAGCGTAAATGGTACCATTTAGACGTCAACATTAAGCATGGCGATGTTTTAAGAGTAGCACTTAAGGAAATTAAATGCGTAATCTGAGCTAATGTGAATGGTGTATGACTGTTGTTAAATAAAGCTAAAATGGACAAAGTAAAATTCTCTCAAGTGCCTCTAAAGAAGGCATGTTGTTAGTTGTGTGAGTTACACACATGAGGCATAGTCTTGGTGCACTGGAAATTTATCCATTCAGATTTTTAACACAGAAACAGGCGATTCAGATGACTATGTCTGTTCCGTGGCACTGGCACTATCTGTTACAATAACAGTATTTGATATGCAAAATTCTAAAGGTGGAGAAATATTGTATGTTAGGAAATGCTGGGGAGGGACTGTGGCTCTCCTTGTGTGTACACAAGGAGACAGGCAGGTGCTGTTTTGTCCCTGTCCCCACACATAACAAATGTAAGTAGCATAGGCACGATTTCATAGATTTACTCCAGTGATGTAGGCAGTGTCATTGACTGTGCTGGAATTATACCAGATTCACTTCTGTCTGAAACGAGAAATGGGACTAGATAATTTAGCTTAGTGTGCTGATATGAAATAGAAAGTGAAAATGTCATTCATTTGTGTTTCTTCTTGTACGGAGAAACCACTGAAGGCCTTGCAGGAATGAAAGTGTTAGTACTAACTACACAGCATTTCTTTTTCATATATATATATATATATATATATATATGTGTGTGTGTGTGTGTGTGTGTGTATGTTTCTGTGTATGTATGTATATACATCAAAATTTTAACTATATTTGGTTTAAAACAGTTCTTAGGAGCAAGTTATGCCTATGTTAAGTCATACCTTTGATTACTGGCTCTAACCATGTTTATAAGGCCATCCTCTCATTTTTTTGTGTCTGTGTATTAACCTGAGGACAAAGTAATAGCCTTTGCTAGACTCAAAAAAAACCCCTCTATTCAGGGGGAAAGCATTATCACAGATAAAAAAATATCTCATTTAAAATAATTTTCAGACCTTTCTACTACCCTTAGGTTAAAAAAAAAAAGGAAAAGAAAAAGCAATGAATAAATTAGTAGCCACATCATCATTCCAACAACCTAATTTCAATAGTATCGTAATAAAAGGACAAAGGTCATAGATTAAAGCATTGTAATGGAAATGCAAAATCTATAGGTTTAAAACTGTATTTTTAAAGATAGTACTAGTAACGATTATAATTTGAGCCTAGTGTCACTAATAAGAAAATAGTTCTATTTCATTCTGATTCAAGAACCAATATTTACAAGAATGGGTGTATATAAGCATAAATAAACAGTTAACAGCTGTACTATCTGCATAGGGTTTTGTGTCAGCTGTAGAACTGTTTGTCTAATACTCTTATCAAGACACCTGTTACAGTTTAATCTTTTTTTCTCTTTCTCTTAGTAGGAGACAGGTAATAGGCTCAGGAGGTGGCTAGAAAATGAAAATAAGAATATAATTTTCCTGGGTTTTGCCAAAATGTTAAAATACATCAAATTTATAATTCATTAATTACAAAAGTATTCATGATACTTAGAGTAAAATCACAGAGTGTAATGGAGCTCAGACCTGCTGAAGTCTGGCATCCAGAGTGCTCTATCCTAAATGAACAATCCTGTGAGAGAACCCAAACTCAGCTGTAGTGGGGGAACCCAAAGTGACTTCTGCATCAGAAAGTGCAGGAACTTCATCTCTCCCTCCACAGAGAGCAGATGGAATAATTTCCTCCAACTTGAATATGAACAGTTCTCATCCTTCTTCCTAGCGATCCTCAAAGTCAGAGGCAAAAATGCATGAAGGAGACTGTCATAAATAACATATATATTAAACTTTTGTCTGCAGTTTTTTTACATGTGGTTATTTAAAGGAAGAGAATTAATATTGGCTTCCTATGGTATGTTGCATTCTCTCCCCCTCCCTGTCCACTCCCCCTTAAAATAGTTTCATGTATGGTTGAGGATCCATACAAAAATAACCAACATTCCCTCTACCTAATGTGATAGTACATAGTGTGGAAAAAAACATTCATTTAACTTCTGCCATTTCCTAATAAAATACTGCATGGGCATTTTGCAGTGCCAAGGTAGTGCTGTAGAACTCTTTCTCACAAGATCAGAGCAGTAATAAAGAAGCACCCAAGGATGCCGGGGCTTTGAGTTCAGGGGGTCTGTTCTGTATCGCACGTCAGGTGACGGACCCAGGGGACATGAGAACATGCTTAGCTGGGAAGACTCTCCTCATCTTCCCCTGGGCATGCAGAGGTTTTCAATCCTGCTCTATCGACTGTCAGCTGTCTTGGTGCCAGCTGAAGGACAGTGGGGAGCAGAGCAGCCTTCAGCCTTTCAGATTGTTTCCTTCCACAGAAGAAGACCCCTGACTCCTGCAGTGTTGTGTTGTCTTGTGGCCATCCCTGGTTCTCTGTCCTGAGCTCCCTTGCTGAGGTAATGAGTTTGAGAGCAGACCTACAGAAACTGTGATGTACCATTAGTGGCATGTGGGCTGCTTCAAATCTGTACAGCCTGTGGAGAAAGTTGGTCCTTCTGGGCATGCACAGGACACAGGAGCTACTGCTGGCACTGTCTCCCAAATCAGCTCAGCTTGGAAACATGGATCTGATGCATAGCGGAGGTGCAGGTCTTTGTCCAGCTTAGTTCTTGTGCTCCCAAGGCTCCTCTGTCACTAGCAGGACTGACCTCTTACCCTGAAGCACTGCTTTTGTAAAGCAACTCCTCACTTGTGCCCAGAGCATTTGGAGAGGAAAGATAGGCAGAGCACCTCCAGCTTCTCACCTCCTGGAGGCCAAGGTTAGGAATGCACAGACCAGGAGGGTGAAAGTGACAAAGGGGCAGTTTATTTTACTGGCTGGAAGACTGTCTTGCCCTCATGGAACTTGCTGGTGGCAAGAGAGGAGCTTTGAATTAAAGGTGGAAACCATAAATCAATCTTATGCAACCTTTTCCTGGGAAAACAGTCTGTTGGAGTAATAGGCTGTTGTAAATGGATGGGTGAGGCTGGTGGCATGTGAGGCGAGGCACGGGCTGTGCTGAAGTCCAGGTTATGTTTGCTTAGCCCATGTCTTTATCAGCCTCTTGTGAGCCAGTCAAGAAATATTATGAGTGACAGCTATATCTGGTCTCCTCTGCCCTCCTAAAGTTCCTTGGGATAAACATGTTCTGAAGATCACAGCCACAAGCTTGTTTTGTACAAGATGGATCTCGCTTTCTGGTCTTCATGCATTTCATGATTTTCAAATCTAGGTAGATTTAGTCTTCATTTATGCATGTTGTTATGCATAAAAATGGATATTGCTCATGGTACAAGCTTTTCTACAACATATTTCTTTTAACTATTTAGTTATTTAATTTGAAAATGCATACAACTCTTCAGACATCCTCACAGAGAGGATGTCTTTCAACCCAAACTATTACACAGATGTTTTCAAAAAGCTTGCATTTCCTCTGTAAGGGAAAGGAAGACTTTTGGGAGATTTGTTCACAAATGCAGCTCACACTGCATGATTTCAAACTCCTTCAGTGCAAGACAAATATGTTATCTTAATTTACCGTTTCTTCCCACAAAGGAAGCTTAGGTAGGATTTCTCATATCAGTGCAGAGGGCACAAATCTGAGTATGTACATGTGTGTGTGTGTGTGTACATGTGTTTTAAAAGAAAGCTGAATTTTTCCATAGGAACTCCTGTAGCAAACCAGTGTGGTTCTCTGTGTTTGGCTTGGCCTCATCCCCCTGTGCAGTTGCAGAATGAAGAGGTGGAGAACAACTTGCACATAATTTGTGTTGTGTCTCTCTTGCAGGGGTGTTCTGTTCTTTACCCTGTACTGCTCAGGTTTTCCAATTTGTTTTTAAATAGCTTGTGGTTATGGCTTCTCCTTCTTCCCTTGGGATACTATTCCACAACCTAATGGTTCTCAAAATTAGAATTTTTCCTGCATCCCAGGTGTATGACTTTGTTTATAAAGCGGTGAATTCATGCAGTAATGTACATGGTGCAGATGTTTCACATGGGGACATTTATGCGAAGTGCTTCCATTGAAAAATGGGGATAAAATAAAAAAAACCTTATTAAGTGAATTTACTATACATGATATGTAAACACACTTTTATTTTGCAATTTCACCACAAAATTAGCGACACATACAACTGTAATACTGTATTGCTACATAAAAATTAATTACCAAAAATGCTATTTATCCAAAGCTTAGGATCACAGCAAATTAATTAGAATTCTTCATATAAAAGATGGAATTTCATAATACATTCTTACAAAATATATGTATAGTACATTTCAACCGTTTAAAATTTGTGACTGTAACAGGGCCTTTTTTATTTTTCTGCTTTTTCAATAAAGCAGCAATTGAGATCTATCATACTCCACAACATATATCACTGTTTTTATTCAAGAATTCTTGTGAAAATAAAGCACTTCTTTTATTCACAAAAATCATAATTGCAACATACATAAAACCTGTCAAAGCCCCAATTTCCAATATTCTAATGAATATCAAAAGAGTCCAGCATTTGTGACTTTGACAAATTGCAAATGAGGTTTTATTCATTAAGAGGGCCGCTAATGTTTATTTAAATGCAATTTACTGTTGCATTATTGATTAGCTACTGCAAAATTATCTTACAAGGAGCACGTGTAGCAAGAAGATTTCAGGTTGAGAAAGGATTTATCTAGGGAAGGCCTGTAGGCTTGATTTAGGCCCCAGGACATGAGAGTTTTAATTTATCTGGAAAGAAAGGCCTGGTGGAAGGTTTGCTTTGTTTGCATTTAGACAGCAGATGAAAGGGGTTTTGATGTTGAGCTGAGAGAAAATGGCTGCCACTCTTGTTATTCACAGAGAGAATTGAGCAAAAGGAAAAATCTATTATAGGGGGCAAGATAAAAAACTGTCTGTCCTCCCCTGCCCCCCGCCCCCAGTCCTATTCAGAATCAGGCTATACATGGCTTGTTATTTTTGGAAGGAGAAATAATAAAGAAAATGTTGCTTATTATCTAAAATATCTTTAAAAATCCCCCCCATATTGCATTAATTCCTGAGGCCCAACTTGTTTTTTCAGTGCCACAAAACTCCAGTGAGCTTGCCATATCTGACCTGAGAGCACAAATTAAATCTGGGCCTATATATTTTAATGAAAGCTGAATGTGTAGTGTTTTCGCTGTTTCCCAACATAAGCAAACACTTTCTGGCAATATCTCATGGAACTAATTGATAACAGCTCAAAGAGTGATACAGAGACTCTTTGGCTTCCTTAAGGAGGAAGGCATCCGCAGTACTTACTTGCTTCAGCACTGGTTTTGTCTACAAGAATCAATTAGCCATGTAAACCACTGGCATGAGTCCTATCCTTCCTGAGGGGTTCTGTTGCAAGATTAAATAGGACTCAAGCAAATATGTATAAGGGATAGAGATTTAAGAAGGAGTAGTCATCCCACTGGTCTAGCAGACAGAAGCCTGTGAACCTAAACAGTGCCACTGGATCAGGCAGAATCTGATAAGCAGGCAGACTCTGTTCCTGAAATAAACTATTTTAAATTTCCAACTTGGAAAAAAGTGTATTAAAAAGAACAAACTGTTACTTCAAAGGCATGGATCAAGTACACAGTAGCATGACCTGAATGTCCTTTTCTGGGCTCATTACAACCTGACAGGGCTTCTCATTCCAAATGACAGTCAGCAAAACTTGGAAAGCTCTCAGCCAATTGCAAGGTGGAAGAATGATCCGACTAAAATTAAATCTGAAACTCAAATATTACACCAAGACCTTTCAACTTGCTCATTATTCCATTAAACCAACTGTAAAAGCACCATTCCTCATCTGAAATGAGTTTAGAAAAACTTTCATTGTGTGACTTAGTCCACAAATAAGAGTGACGGGAGCAGAATGATATTTTCCTTCAGGGCTTATACCTTTACTGACTCTGATGATGATGACTAAGTATCAGATCTGACAAGCTGAAGGTTAATTACTTACTCTGTGTTTCAGGTCTGTCAGGGCAGAATATCAACATCGATTTATTTACCAAAAGTCAGGAGTATTTGGTATTTACTTTGGGCATAGAGAACTGTTGTTCTAAACACTTTTTTTCTTTAGAAAAATGTGAGTCTTCTACTAAACTGAAAATGTTTCTCTGCTTCCCATTTGGCCTCATTTAAATTTCTTTTCTTTCCTCAACTTTCAGGGTCTTCTTGGTATTTTTGTCTTTACCTTCAGTCCTTGGCAAACAGTAAAATACTTCAGTCACATCAGTGAAGATCACAAGTAGTTAGAATGCTCAAATAGAAAGCAAAGTAGGTGGTGTAACTTTTAGATGGATGAATGTAGTGGTCCATTAGAAGATACATAACACCTTAAATCACACTGTTAGGGAAAAGTCTTCTTAAAAAAAATCAGGTTTGTGATGAAAGTCTTTCCCCACGAATATGGCATATTTCAATCATTAACTGGTGAGGAAAACAGATGAGACGGTGATGCTGATGCAGCAAAGGAGAGAGATGTCTGAAATGCTGCTAGTGAATCATTGCTTTGGTAAACTTTTCAGCCTTTTCCAATTGTTTTTTTTTTTTCAGTCCACAATTAAAATAGAAACAAAAATTTATGAGAAGAGGGATCTACTTATATCACATATAAGGCCTCTGAAGTCTTCCTCTCAGCAGCATTGCTCTCACCTTCTCTCTGACTCTGTCCTTTATGTGCCCCCATATCCCCCAGTCTCCCCTGTTCTGCCAAAACTTCAGTTATATCTCACTCTTCTGTGGTCCTTTCTACTTTTCTCAGAGAACAGCTTCCTCCTTCATACCTGTGTTTAGTTGGGATTTATTTCGGTGCAATTAATTAAATCTGGATTTCACCTGGGTCATGTTGAATACAGACATTAGAATTCCACCGGCACTGTATGACAAGAGACACTTAAATATAGATGCAGTGTCCTATTTCCTTTTTGTAGTCTCTAGAATCCTGTTATTGTTTGTTTACACAGACTATATATAAAGCTGCTCTTCTGTTTTCAGCAAAGATTCCATTGCATGCATTATCTATCCATAAATCCTTTTCTTTGCTGTGTAGAAGCCTACAGCTATGGTTGGAGTCAAGTTATGCTGAGATCCCTGATCAAAACACACACACTTCAATAGAAACATCACTCATTGGGAATTTGCTCTGATGTTGCCTGCAACAAACATTTTGGAACTCTTTTATTTTCTCTTCTCCATGTCTGACTTTAATTTAGAACCCAAAGCTCCAGTTAGTTACATGTATATTTAAAATAATAATAACAATAATAGTAGTAACAACAACTGAAAAATGCCTTCTTTGCAACACCAAGTAATAAAATTTTTATTTATTTTTTTTACATTCTCAGTATCACTAACCTTTAACAGAAATGTTTTCTATTTCTTTAAAAGGATGACTGCCATCCCCTACTCAAGTCCATGTCCTGAAAACAAATAGTTTCTTAGTATTTTCTGCAATATCTTTTTTCCAAAGACAAATGAAAATTTCTCTAATGTTGCCTTCTGAGCCAAAAGGAGTGTCAAACAAAACAACATTCTGTATAAAAGAAAATCAAAAAGAAACTTGGTGTCCATATAAGACCTTGGGGAAAAATGCTACTTGTATATGTTGAATCTCATAGATTTGTACTACTTCGAATAATTTACCTTGAGGATTCTGCATAATATGCATCGAAAAATCTTGGTAGAAGGAATATAAAGAGAAACACTGTGCAATGCAAGGGTACAGAAATGTAGGAAGAGCTATTGTGCTGGTGGAACATTGGTCCTGTGCATAAAGGATGGCTAAGAGTCAGATCAGATAAGTCAAGCAACTCCTATCATCTAATGCAGGATATCTACGCTGGACATACAGAGGAAAAGTACAGCACTCAGACTATTCTGTCTGTGGTGGGTTGACTCCGGAGGGGTGCCAGGTGACCACTAGAGCCACTATCATTCCCCACCTCGTCTGAAATGGGGAGAGAAAATACAACAAAATTCTAGGGTCAAGATAATGACAGGGAGCGATCATGTCATGGGCAGAACACACATGAATTTGGGAAAATCTATTACCAATGAAAGTAGCATAGTATTACAAAATAACTCCAACTGAATCTTCAAAAACCTCTCCCCACCCCTCACTTCTTTGCAGGCTTAACTTCACTCCCCATATTACCTACCTCATCTCTACTGGCCCAGGGAGGCAGGGAATGGGGGCTGGGATCAGGTGTCCACAAGTTGCATCTGCCACACCCTCCTCCTCCTTGGAAGGATTCCTCACACTCCTCCCCTGTTGCCATGGGGTCCCTCATGGAGTCTGCTCCACACTGCCTTGCCCTGGGGTCACAGCTTCCTTCAGGCAGCTGTGCAGGTGAATCATGGGCTGCAGGGGAATCTCTGTTCCACCGTGGACCTCCATAAGCTGCAGGGGTCAGCTTGTCTCACTGTGGTTTTCATCATGGACTGCAGGGGAATCTCTGCTCCCTTGCACAGAGCATCTCCTGCTCCTCCTTCTTTACTGACCTTAGGGTCTGCAGAGTTCTTTCACATATTCTCTTCTCTCTCTGTTTGAAGACAGAGTTGTTTTTTGACCTTTTTCCACCCTTCTTAAATATATCCCAGATATGCTGCCACCATTACCAATGGACTTGGCCTTGGTCCATCTAGAAGCCAGTTGGCACTGGCTCCATTGGACATGGGGCAAGCTTCTGGCAGCTTCTGACAGAATTAACACCTTTCTATCTTTCCTTGCTACCAAAACATTGCCAAGCAAACCCAAGGCACCGTCCAGTTCCTGTTCTGGATTTACTCTCAAGCTTGAAGAAGACCAAAGAGAGTCAGAAGGCGGAGACATGAACTTTGGTATGGAGTATTTTCAAAATGCGGGATGATGGTAGAAATGGTGAAGCATTATAAAAAGAAATTCAAGAGGGATTCAAATGGCAAAACACTGTCAAAATACTTGTGAATAGAAAAAAGAGTGTTTAAAGATACTGCCACGGATTCAGCAAATATATGCTAACTATCAAAACAATCTTCAGTAAGACAATTCCTTCCTCCCAGGCTGATGGATTTTAGGCAGTAGGATATTAACAATGAGATGAAGGACATTATTAAATGTAAGAATTTTTACTTCCAAATTGAAGTTCTGTTCAAGCGAAGAAAATAAAAAAAAGAAGAAAAAGAAAAAAGAGAAAAGCTTTGGCAAGTAGGTGTTAAACACAATAAGGCAAGCCAAAGAAGGGTTCTGAAGAGGAGGTTGTTAAAGGAATAATAACTAAAAGTGAATTCTCTTCAAACACATCAGAGGCAGGACTTGTGAGATAGTCTGTAGGACCAATAGATGATGGATATAGTAAAAGAAAGCCCAAAGGAAACAAAGCCACATAGAGAAGCAAAATGAATTCTGTGTTTCTTTGTTCACTGGGAACGGGGGAGGGAGCCAAGGTAAAACAAAAACTTTGTTTACAGGAGAAATACCAGAAAAGAAGCAGCATCAACTTTTAAAGAACAGAGTTATCTCTCTCTAATCTGTTCCAGTTTCTCAAAGGAGTCACTGGATTTGCACGCAAAGCTGATCTGATGGAAACAGTCTGCATAGATGTCTCCAAGTGCTTCATCAAAGGCTCCTAAAAAACCCAGCCTATCATGCTTTAATGGCCAGATAATCACACATGAAAGTTCAAAGATAGGCAACTACCTCTGTAATAAGGCACCTGAATAAATTATTTGCCTTTTATTTATTTATTTATCTATTATTTGTACATTTCTTGCAGCTCATTTCATGGGAGAAAAATGTGGTTTTGGCTATGTAGAAAGCATGGACTTTTTAGTTAGTAGTCCAACATCCAGTATACAAACTGGCACAATTGCCATTTGATGTCCATACAGGGACACACTTTGAAACCTTTGACTATAGCCAGGTGCACTAACTGCAGAAAAAAAATTATCCCTTTTGCCATATATTTGTTGAAATGGAAAATAAACCATTTATTTCTATCTTTCCACTTTACCTGGCTGACAGACAGAAGAGCAGATTACCACTGAATTAAAATATTTTTTACCAGAATTCATCTGAGACAAGAAATCTCAACTTCATTGTAACTATTCACTCTATAAAAACTCATAGCAAACACACAAAGACTGTAATGACGGAACAAATACAGAAAAATTAATAGTGTACAAGTACAAAGATGGGATGAAATAATCATGAGATCTAGGAAAAGAATACCATTCCCTGCTATTAAGAGGAGCTGCACTTAGAACAATGACATCAACAAATCCTGGCTGACTAGTGCCAGAATTCCCCATGATCCACACTTCCATATCACTGCTGTTAGAAAGTTTTACTATTCTGAAGCAAGGGAAAGCAAATTTCATTGTGCAATCTGATTTCTCAGTCTCATTTTCCATGTTTCCCCTGAAAAATGGAGGTGTCTATCGCAGTAGCAGATTAGCCACCAAAAATGCTAGATTGGCCTGAAAGATTTGTCATTTGATATTTTTGCACTTGTTTTGGAAACAGCCTTGAAAGAAAATGGCATTATGCCTGTTTATTAATGGAATCTGGAAACTGCAGAGCCTGTATATTTTTTGAGTTGTATAGAGAGCCTTTCTATAAAGTCATTCACACAACCAGTTATTTGGGTTGAAAAGCACTCTGCATGAAAACACTGGCTTGAATGTCAAAGACAGGAATAGCAAAGTTTTGCTAGGTTCTCTGTTTCAAATTCTGAAGTAAATTTGGTGACTTCAGAGAAATTATACTGGGGATCACTCCAGGATCCCATAGGCAGCCAGTACTCTGTAAATATAACATTATAGCAAATCAAATTCTGTATCAGAGAGAGCATCATCCCAGCAATGTGTGTAGATTCTGTAAGATTTGTCCAGCACTGCCAATGAAAGTAATGGGCTATTTGTGTGTTTTGTGGTTTTTTTATTTTTTTTTTTTGGGGGGGGGGGGGTTATAGGGTCTTAAAATTTATTTAGAAATAACTAAACAAACACAACTCCAATCATTTGTTGCAACAGAGCTTGGCAAGTGGGAGGTATGCTTTGGTGGGCTTTCAGTTGGGCAGGTATAGCTGTGGGCAGGTTAACAAGTGCAGTGAAGCTCTGTGGCTCTTCTGGAGCTTCTAAATACTGGTCTGAAAGATGCTGAGAGCAAAATAAAAGAACTGTAGATTGTAGCTGTAAAACTAGCTAAATGGTGACTGTTTTGTATTCTTCTGTTTTTTCTTTCTTTTTTTTCTTTTAGATTAGATGTTAATTTTACATGTCCTGTGCATCTTCTAAAGAAACACAGTGATTCCTGCCAAAAATGCTTGAATGGCTGGTATTTTGCCAGAAAGATCTCTGTCTGCCCCCAGGATTGACACTCTGTCCCTCCTGTCTTTGCTGAACTAATTACTTGGTGGAATTAAATTACAGTAACAAATCAGCACCTCATTGTGATTGGAATCTGTTTGAAGCAGGCCTTTTTGTTACTCATTGTATTTTATAATTCCTTTTAAAATGGCCTATTGAGGGGATCTCAGTAAGATTCATGCTGGTGGGACAGTCTGTGGAACACTGCCATTTTATTTTACATTGCTCTGAAGAATGGTTGCTCTACTTTGAAAGAAGATTCTAAAAACAGCCCAGGAGGGGGATGATGGTTCAGCTTTTATTCATTCAGTCTTGTCATCATGTTCAAGTTTAGAGATGACTTTTCTACTAGCAAGCCTTGCAGACTTCCCCAAGCCTTTGAAAGTCAACTTGACTTCTCTTTCTTGCCGACACTCTTAAAAAAACCTATCCGGATTTTGCCTCTGCAGCTCCATTGGCTGAGTGCATCTGTGACAGAGGTAGGGTTGCGAGGTAACTGCTGTCATCATCCTGCCTTCTTGTCTATTCCTTTGCCTCTAGGAGATTCAAAAATATTTTGTCATAGATGGAGCAAAGTTCTCAGGTGTTATTAAAAACATCCCCACAAACAGCAAATTCATTGGAAAAGTCTTGTCAATGAAGTCCAAATTTTCTCAGAGCAGTTTGAGAGTTTGGATTCTGCTTTCCATCACACAAGGTTTCCCAGGTTCAAGATGAAACCTAAGCAGAATAAGGAAGAGAATCTGACTCTACATTTCTTTGTCAGAGGTATTTGTGCTTGATAAGCAAAGAGAATTAAATGTTGTCTAGGAGCACCACGCTTTCCACAGATCTATATGAAAAAGGAGGAATTACAGATCAAAGCCCCCCGCTTTTTAGCTTAACACAGAATTAGCATCTCCAGTATTAAGTGATTCTATCTGCATGAAGGATCTTATTTTTTTGGTAGTAGTTCATCTATGGTCAAACATATAAGTAACAAATCAAGGGGTACCTCTTCCTTGGCAAAATAAACATCTCACCTTCCAGGTGCAAGGATAAAGGAGAGAAAACACAAAGCCATATTGCATGAGGCAATCCAAGGTTCATCTGCCTCTGAGATATTGATTTTACAGCTTGCTATGCAGTCATGTCTTGTTACATAAATCTGGACTAAAATTCTTCACTTTTTCCACTTCAGAAAGCAGCTGTCAGACAGAAACCCTTAATAAAAGGACTATATCCTCCTCCTCTTCCTCTCCACATATTGTCACTTGCTTCCTAAATCATTCCTCTGGAAAGACTACTCTTGGAACATGGAGATAATTCCTGGTTAACTAAGGTAGCCCTAACGAAGACATTAAATACAAAGTAAGACTGCAGAAACCTCATTCCTCAAAAACTTTACTATGGATTTATGGCTTACCAAGCTAAAGGAGTACGATAGAGACAGTACAGCCTTACTTTCCAAGTTGACTGACAAATTTCCCAGGAAAGCTGGAGTAGCTCCAATTCTGAAAAACATTTTGGAAACCAGGCAATTCAAAGGTTTGGTCAGAGCCTTGCACTGTGATCAGATTTCTGATTGAGATCTTTATCCTAATATTAACACTACATGTTCTTTCCTTATTTTTTTACCTTCCATGTGTCTTAGTTCAGGATCCACCCAAAACTCACAGGAGCCAGGTGGATTCCTCACGAATCTCTCATTGGATACTACAGCCTTAAAATACACAAATTTTCAGCCTGAATTGTCTCTAAAATACTTGCACATAGTAGAGTTGCTAATGCAAAAGGTAGGCTAATACGAGGGTTTATTCTCATTTATTTTAATGTCTTTTTGCAATAGAAGGGTGGGAAACAGCACAGGCACACTGTCTGTAGTAGGACCTAAGTTTGGAATTTTGAAGATAAAGAAATAATAAGGCAAAATGTGTGGCTGAAATAAGGAACACAAGCCGGAAAAAGCAAATTGACATAAACTTAGGAAATCTGTGAGTTCCATAGCTGGAGAAAACAATCCATTAAATGAGAAGACCTGGGAAGCTGGGAAGAGGCAGGAATTTAAGGGTAGGTAGGGCATTTGGCATTAAAGAAAACAATAAAAATTTCTGGTTTCAAAAATTAAAATGGAAGGGTAGGAATTAAAACGCAGAACTGTTTTGTAGAATCTGTTTTGTAGAGACAGAATTCCAAGTAAGGAGAGATGAAGAAAAAATCCCACTCCTGTGGTTCCACATTGTGTGGGATGCCAAGGACAGGGGACACACATCAGGACCGCTTAAGGGGAGACCCTGCAGAGCAGAAGATGTCGCTCAGAGCAAGATGAACATTCCCTGCAGCCCAGGTGGCCTGGCAAGGAGCTGCAGTGGCCAAGGTGGGGGCATCACTGCAAAAAGGTTTGCTGTCCAAAGCATTGTTACTTCTGCTTCCATGGAGTTCAGGTTTCTCTGCTCCTAGTCTGTCTCCCTCACTTTAAAGTCCAAGAACCTCAAGGAAGAGGCCTCCCTCCAGGGTATAAATCTACCCTATCCTGAACTTCATGAACAGTCACAGATATGTGCACCGTTTTATCAAAAACTCAACTTTGACTGACTGCAATGGAATATAATGAGAAACGCTTTTGGGAATAAATTGAAATAGAGTGAGCAGAGCAGCAAAGGGAGCTTTATCAGAAGAACAGATCTCAGTCACCTCTCTGGGTTTTTTTTTCCTAATCTACCATTAGTAATAAAAAGCAGTGGTATAATGAACATTGCTTTCTGCAACAAAAGTGTTAATTATTCCTTCTCTCCCACAGAGGTAGAAAAATGTCATTGATGATTGGTTTGCAAATTCAATAAAATATGCTTTCATCCAGTTTTACTATCAGAAAGAATCAAATCATTATATATTTTAAATTATATATGTCTTTTAGATCACTCTGAATTTTTCTCCTAGATACAAATGGACTGTTCTTAGCTTAGCATGACTGAAAACAAAAATGAATATTAGGGTAGTTTTATCATGCCATTTAGTATGCAGATAAGAGAAGTTGTTTTATTGTTAACAAATATTTTTATAGTTAAATACAAGTGATTGTTATTTAGTGTGCTTGATGACAAACTGGAAAGTCCAATTTACAAAAATAATTATTAAATTGCATTTCCTACATAAATAGGAGAGACATTTTGGAATGAAATGGGAAGAAAAAATTCCAAACCATAACTATTTGCTTTTCCACTTGAAAGAATCGCAGAGGAAGACCAGTGAAAAGAATTAATGAAATGATACACATTATACTGCAAAATAGCATTAATTCCTACACCAGTATTTTCAGACTTTCTTGTTTTGTAAATCACAACTGACTCAATGTATCTGCAATGTGAAAATCCTGTAGAAAAGCTTGGAGAAGATTTTGAAGTGGTTGCAAAGCAAAGAGAACTGATAATGCTTTCATACTAGATTAACAAATCTATTGTTTATTACCTCAATGATATGACATGCTGTGAGGTGCCTATGCTCATGCAGTAATGATTAGCTAGTTGGCTAACTTCCAGCCAGTAGGGTTATTAACACTACATTGTGAAGCTTCAATGTAAGTTTGATTTCCTTGTATGGTATACTGCATGAAGAAAACTTGTATTAATCAATATAAATTATTCCCCAAACAATAAGACACTGTGGGGGTGAGCAGGAAAGGCTGGAAATGAGGTGTTAGTGCAAAAAAAATGCAAAAGAATAAAGAAGGTCACGTGTTCCACCTCTAATTAATGTTGAAGGAAAGTCTTTGAAAGGCAGAAATCTAATGGATAAACCAGAAGAATGACTAATGGCCTGTGCTAAGAAGCAGAATTGGGATGTAACCTTGGACTTACCAACTTTTTTCCCATTATGCCTCAAGTTTTACCTGGAAAAAAAAAGGATGCCACCTCCCACCTATTAAAGATTCATTAATACATTAAATGGTTGACTTAGAATGCTTTGCTGGACTATAGGCAGATGGCAGAATTTAAGATGCAACACTGAAAGAACATGAACACATATAAGTGAAGTCCAGAGTATGTATATCTTACTGACATTGTGCCTAACTTAGTTTTTTATTTCTCTTATTTTAGAAGAAATAGCCTCAGGCCTGTACTTCCAGGACTACTCACCATGACAAAAATCCCAGTACTGAGCAGTCCAGTATCTGACATTATTTACTAAATTAGGAATTGAATAATAGCATATAGAGTTCAGATAGACTATTAGTGCTTATAGTTCACCAGCGTTTGGACCAACAAAAAATGGTTCTGCTTATTTAAGCTCTTGTATCTTCTTTGTTGTTATACTGGAAATGAAAAAGGTGAGTCAGTTTTATGGATTAAAAACTGTAGTTAGCCACTGACTTCATGTTCACCTTTATGGACTATCAGATATTGCTTTCTGGCCTCAGCCAGCACATCCACAAAGCTGGAATGTGATATATGCCTCACAGGTGTGTTATGGATCAGATGTGTTCAGTGTCAGTAGCGCTAATGAAAAGATCTATGCATTGCCTTGAACAGATGGACACAGAACCACTGACCAAAGAGGTTCTGGCATCAGACAGGTTTCCTTGTGTTTGGAAGACTCCTCAAATGTGTTTTTCTTTTTAAATTTTTTTTATTTATATATAGACATGAGTTTTAAATACTTCTGTGAGCACTTAGCTCTGAGCAGGTAAACTGAGATGACAGTGCTTACTGGTGAGGCACCGTGGGTTGGATTATGGGCTAGTGCCAGCTGAGCAAACCATTTCTACACATTCTTAGCAGTAGATTGTATGAATGGAATGATTGATATCTAAGAGACTACATAAATATTTTTAAATACTTAAGTGAAACAGGTACTGGGCCAGAGTCTTCAGCTCCACTAGGAAGTTTGCACACATTGCAGCTTTAAACAGAGCAATATTTCTATCCTATTTCAGAATATGCTTAACTTAGCTGGACACATAGACCCACCGTGGTCCATGGAACCCTCGTGTGCTTATGCCTGAAGCTCAGTGCATGCTTAATGGACTGATGGAGCTGGGCCTGACAATAAACAAGACTGCTGGTATCCTGAAGTTCCATCTGCTTCCCTCGTATCTAAACCTTGATGGAAGTGTCTTAAACTGACATGTTTTACTCCTCAGTTGGAGTGGGCTGAGGGGACACAGCATGGTGAGTTATAGCCAGCGTCACCATCTGTCTGGGTTTTCTTAGATGTACTCATCTTTCCCTATGTACATTTGGATCTGGATAGTAGTTGCATAGTTTTTCTAAATGCTAGGCAAAAATATGGCAGCTCTAGGGTCAGCAGCTCAAATAAGAGGACATGACTTAGTGCCAAAAAGCTGCAAGTTTGTATCTGAAATTACACTTAACAGACTGTTTGAAAATAGATTTAAGGTATAAAAAAGACATATGAAGGCGTGTTTTCAGAATGGCAGTTTTTTTCATTCTGTAGAGTTTTAAATGGATCAAAGCAAACTTTTCTCTAGATCATGTTTCTAAAAAGTGTTGCGGTACTTGTGGGTTTTTTTTCTTTTCCCATTTTCAATATAAAAAATACGGATGCTATGATATATTTAAGCAAAAAAAGGGCAACTTCAGAAAGGGTTTTTTTCCCCCCTTGAAAAATATAGAGGAACACCAGCAGTCAAAAAGCAGTCCTTCAAAAGTACAATTAGCTCTGCGGGGCAAATAACAAAGGCTTTGTTACTGTATCACACTGCACATCTAGTAAATGTTTTACACATCCCTAAAGCTGAATTACTAGTGAAGTAACTTTGAAAATACAGAGGTTGTTATGGTTTGCATCTTTACATTTTTCATTTAATGCAGATAGCATGTGGCTGGTGTATGAGGATGGATGTAAGTAAAATAGTTCCCATGAATCTACATTTACTTTGTCATATGCATATAAAACATGGAATGAGAGATCAGATACAAAATGAAAAAAAATGGAAAAGAAAATAATCAAAAGAAATATAATTGAGGGAATGAACAGAGAAGAAAAATGGATTTGCTTCTAGAAAAATGTAGAGAACAGAGATTTGAAAAAAAAGAATGGAATTATTAAAAACTAACCATAAAATAGATATTAGAAATACTTAAAATAAAGTAAAAGCTTAGCATAAGGAATAAGTAGGCACAATTTCTAAAATGTGACAGATAATAAGAAAAAAAATTCAGAGGAAAACCCAAAGGAAATTAAAAATAGACATATGGTAAGAATCTAAATGAAAAGTTTAAAATTTCGGACTTAGCTATTAGCAATTATTTAAAATTTTAATCAGTTTAAAGGATTATCAACAGAAGTTGTAAATTCTGAGGGAATATTCTGCCTTGTTTGATACTATAATAATGAAGGGCATATACTTAAGGTGATTATGTCTCTAATTAAATGGGATTATTCCTGAGTTAAACTTCAGTTCCTCTTGGTTAGTCCTGTGATATCCTACTTGATTTATTCTACCAATAAGATGATAAAATAGGAAAGGTCAATAAAAATAAAATAGAACCATGTAGACCTAGTGAACACTGCAAAAAAAGTACCTAGCTATTTTTCTAGCTATTGAGAACAGTCAGCTAACAGGAGGATTTACCATGGGGACTAGGAGATTCCTCAATACAGCCAGTGTTCCTAGTGGTTACTGCCTGCCTGATAGCCTGTCCATCAGTTTTATTTCAAATACATATTACACACAACATCCAACTCCTCCATAATTCAGATGCACTGAATAACACCTGGAAGCTCATTTACTCTCTGCAAATCTAAGTAAAAATGAATTTTAAATAGCAGTGAGGACCTGCCATCCTCGTACTCCTCTCTCAAGAGCTTCTGGAGATATCCTGCATATTAAAATCTCACCACATATCAAAATATTTTCATTTATACAGGTGGTTTTACTAATAACCTAATTATATTTTGTTGCCATCTTCTGATATAGCAACTTATTTGTTTTTCTGCCACATTAAGAAGAATGTCCCACCTCAAAGGTTAGGTATTTTTGACGTTAATTATAAAAGTAAAATTGAACAGTTAAAGCTTTTCTCACCCCTTCTTCCCTAAATATCTCAGCAAAATTTAACCCTGGATGAAAGAAAAATCACAGAACTCTGTTGTTCCACTTCTGTTCTCTTGGAGACAGACAGGCCCTAATTTCCACATCAGAGATTGCTCTTCCACTGGTTTTCTAAGTGAAGGAGGACAGAGGCCCTTCTACCCGTGTTAACAGTACATAAAGTGATGTCACAAATATTTGCATCTTACACCATTAGACCCTTCATAGAACATGTACATTTTGGCAGAAAAATCAAGGGCAGAGAGGAAAATATGGATCCATATGATGTCTCCTGAATATGTCTGATTCAATCACAATTCAAAAGGGTTGGTTTAGTTATATTTTTATATTCTATTTATAATGTAATTTATAATTTGACAAAGGTCAAATACCTTTCTACAAATGAAATTACTATAAACTAGTGGCCCCTTTGCTCTATTGAGCCAAGGACTTAGAGAAATCTTCATCCCTTACACTCT
>NW_005054346.1:3702689-3763196 GCF_000277835.1 Geospiza fortis
ACTCTTTCTGATCTCCTAGTCCCTGTCTGATTTATAAATGGAAATACTAATGTTCCTACATCACCAGATGTTTCCATAAGATCTCTGCTTTCTATTGGAAGGTCATTAAACGAGTCTCAAGGTTTGCTTTCGTTTTGATTGAAAACATGGCTGTAGCTCTTTGATGGGTCCCAAGTCCTTTTCAGGGGTGGCAGGGTCTTTGTTGGTGTCAGAGCTAGATCACTTTCCCTGGGTTTGAAAACATTTAGGATCAAATCAGAGCTGCCAAACACAGAACAAAGAAGCAAAAAATTTGATGAAAATAACACTGAAGTCCATGTGATTATTCGAAGGGACTACAAAAAGTAGAGAAAAGTAAACCAGCTGCTTGTTGCAGGTAATCATGAGACAACAAATCTTATGACAGATTTGGAATAGTAATTTAGGAATCAGTGTATATAAGAAAAACTCACAGAATTCCAAGGGAATATAGGGAACAGATACACCTTTCCATCTATTTTCTTCTGTGGTAAAATGTTTGTGATATTAATAGGTAATTACAGATATTGTACACTTGGTGGAAGAGAATCAGGACAGCAAATACTTCAGCAAACCATGTATCTCCATGGATCCTAGTGGGATATACACATGAACAATGAGGGAGCTGGCTAATGTCATTGCTAGATCACTCTTGATTATTGTCTGAATTCATGCAAAAGTGCCTGAGGATCTTGAGAAAGGCAAACGTCTCTCTTATCTTCAGGGAAAACAGGACAAGGGCAAGAGGGAGAACCCAGGCAACAACAGGCCTGTTAGCCTCTTCAAAAACCCTGGGGAGGTGAAAGAACAAATCCTGGAAACCATTTCCAGTCACATGAAGGACATGGAAGTCATCAGTCAGGAGCAGTCAGCGTTGACTCACCAAGGCAAAGTCATGTTTGACAAAGCTGACAACATTTTACCATGGAATGTCTGGATTGATAGTTGAGGAGAGAGAAGTGGATATTTGTCTTCAGTGAGGTTTTTGACATCGTCTCCCATAAGACCTTCATGATTAGATGGAACACCTCTCCTATGAGGAAAGGGTGAGAGAGTCGGGATTTTCCAGCCTAGAGAAGAAAAGGCTCCAGGGAGATGTTGTTGGGGCCTTTCAGGACATGAAGGGAACTACAAGAGAGCTGGAGAGAGACTGGCAATCTCTTGTAGTAATAGGATAATGGGAAATGGCTTTAAGGTGAAGGAGGGTAGTTTTAGGTTGGATATCAATACGAAATTAGGGTGGTAAAACACCACAACAGGTTGCCCAGAGAAGTTGTGGATGGCCCATCCCTGGAAGTGTTCAAGGCCGGGTTGGATGGTATTTGAGCAGCTGGGTTGAGTGGAATGAGTCCATGCTTATGGCAGGGAGGTTGAAACTAGATGATGTTTCAGGTTCTTTCCAGCCTGAACCATTCTATGGTTCTATAATCAGAGATAAAATGATCAATTCTAGGCTGGATGAGCAGTGAAGTGAACTAAAATCTTGCTGAATGTCTGGGCCCAGAGGATGTCGTCAGTGGGATGTAATTTAATTGGAGGTCAATTACCAGAGGCGTACCCTAGATGTCAATAGTGGGTCAAATCCCAATCAGCGGCTTCATTTATGGACTGGGTGAAGGGACAGAGTGGGCTCTAACCAAGTTCATTGATAGCACAAAAGTGAGAAGAGTGGCTGGTATACAAGAGGCTCATGCAACCATTCAGAGGGACCTCAACAAGCTGGAGAAGTGTAATGACAGAAACAGCATGGAATTAAAGGGGAAAGTCCTGCAACTGGGGAACAATCATCCTGAGCAGCAGCACATGCTAGGGGTCACACATTCACAAAAGAATTTTGCAGCAGAGATCTTGAAACTCTTGGTGAATACCAAGTTGACATGGTCCCATGTGTCCATTGCAGCAAAATTGGATAATGGTGTTCTGGGCTGCATTAGGAGACATGGTATCAGGGGATGTGATTCTTCTGTCAAATCATCTTGATGTGGATTAAAACAACAACTACAAGAACAAAAACACTACCAGAGAGACATTTTGTTGCTGACTCAGTTTTGAGGAATTTGTTTCTCTTATGCATGTGACACCACTGAAGGCTTTTGTGTAGACAAGGGGAAAATAAAAATAGTTGAATGCAGCAGTGCTACACAAAAGTTTAAATATGGACCCCACATATCAGCAATTTCTTTAATTTTAGAGTTTTGTTTAGTGTTGGATTCCAGCTCTTCTATTTCCAGGTTGTCTGGCTAACTGGTTCGTATCCTTTTCAGATACTCTCCTGCTTGTCACACACTGCATCAGAACCTTTTTGCCTTTCAGAATCAACCCATCCTCTGAGGTGGTTGGTGACACCTGTAGGCCTCCCCTGGCAAGGGACATGCATCCCCTCCAGGCCAGACACTAACCCTCTCCCCTCTCCCCATGAGTTATCTCACCTGGTAAATCCAGATTATTGCCCTGTAATTCCTCCCACTTTGCTGTTTACTCCCTGCCAACATTACACTCACAGATGGTGAGCATCTCTCCTTCCCCCTTCCAATCATCATTTGGCCATGCCACAGCACACATTGTTAGTTCTCTTTAATCTTTCTCCATAATTAAATGAAAAGCCAATTTAAAAGGAGCTGTAATGAAATTTCTTCTCCTGAAATTAAATATAAAAATAGTTGCTTCTTTTTATGTATTGCAAGCGATTAATAGGGAACGGGGCCGTTTCAGTAAGGACTTCAAACAAATGTTCCTTCATGCAGTGGTGCTGCTGCTGTTGCAGAGGAAGAGATCTGTTTTGCCTGCTGACACTGGGTTTTCTCTTTCATGGCCATTTTTCATACCTGCAAAACCGTTTGCGGACTCTTTAAGCAGAAAAGTGGGGGAGGAGGAAGAGAGGGTTGATAGGTCTACATTAGCTCATTAAAAACTAAAAAACCATTTCTATTTTACATAATTTAACATGGCAAACTATTAAAAAAAATAAGGTGAAAACTGCAACCCCTAGGCATGCGTTTAAAACATCCTCATTTAGATGCTAATTTTGATTCCTAGTGTATGGCTGGTTAAAAAAAAAAGCCATTAACAAAGGGGCAGATTACTTAAAAGGCATTATTAGGCAAATATGTATGAGTTTTCTGATACCAAGTGGCCCTTTTATGACTGAATACAGCTGCTAAGTAGAGTGACATGGAGATATTTGTATTAAAAGGAAAGAAAAAGCCACCAGATTTAAAAAAATACAAACCAAAAAACAATAATTATATAGAGTGTAAATCACACAGGTAAAAAAAAATGTTTTAAAAGGTAAGTAATACTTTCTCCTTTAAATATTTAGAAAATGTATGGCTCTGTAGGTGATGTATATTGCCAGCTGAATTCTAGGATGTACCTAACATTTATGTAATAGCGAAACAAATGTTAAAATGTTGCTATTTAATTCTAATCATATATCCTGTTCTGTGTGTTAGTAAAATAACATTGACAGAAGAGTGAAATGAGGAAAATAACAGGCAACAGGAGAGGAAAGCACATTCTTTCCAGCTGAGACTGAATTCATGACTGGCAAAAATAAGGTTATAATGACATTAAAATGAAAACTGTTCAGACAGAAAAGATATAAGTAAATGTACTGTGCTGTATAAATTAAATGAGTAATAGAGGATAGGCAGATGGTTGCTTAACTGCATCACAGTAAAAGAACAGGGAATAGGTTTTCACTGAGAGCTCTCTTTCTGAACCTGAATAAAATTTTCCTGAACAGGAGGAAGGCTAAGGAAAATTTTGACTCTAAGAAGAAGTTAATTTGAAAAGCAGAACTAATTTTGACTCTCTCTTAGGTGTCAGAGTATTTGAATAATTTCTGTGTTCTCTGTAAATTATCCAGTTAAGAGCCAGAAACAGCTGATCATTCAGATCTTTGTGATCCCCAGCAGCCCCAGAAAAGGCATTTCTGCTCTGGAGAGTCCACAAACCCTTCTCTTGGCAAACACAGGGCAGTTTGGATTTGTTTGCATTTAAATGTTTAAACTATATAACAAAACGTGGATGAGAAATGAAAGCAGCTCTTTGCTTTTGTCTCTCTCTCAGATCTTTCCCTTCATATGTAGCATCAAAACTTGCCAAAGCAGATTTTTTCTTACCCCACAACTCAAGGAGTTTTACCACTGTAAACCTGGTGGAGAGAACTCATCTCACCAGCATATCTTGTTAGCTAAAGCAGGAGAGAGAGAAAAGTAATTGTTCATTATGGAAATGGGATGTTACATGGCTGTAAGAAGAACAGGATATCTGTCTTCTTGTGTTGAACTTTTACGTTTCCCTGCCTTTTAAAAGGGTTGGAAGAAAAATATGAGGATTTAGCAGCTCCTGTTGCAGTTCTTTAAAATGCACCATGGCAATCAATATCAGTAGAACTACATACATCATCTTATTTAAGTTGCTTTAGTATTGCCCCAGAGCCTATACAGTTAGATGAAGAGTGACCATGGAAGTCTTATCTGAAGTTAGTCCCAAAATCCCTTTTTGAATCAAAACAATTATTTTACTAAGCATTTTGTATTTGATAGTTTTAAAGCTTAGCACCATTGAGAATCTCTGAATTATTGCTTCTTTCTTCATTGCATTATTTTAGGTTAAAGAAAAAGAAATTGAGGTTTCTAGAAAAAAACTAAAGCAGGCTGGCCTAAACCAAAGATAATTCATGATTATTCATCCCAATAATGCTGCTTTCTGTTTGCTGTGACATTGAAAAGTGAATTAACAGTAAATGCAAAGCATTTTCCAAACACAGCTGTAATGTGGAAGTGGAAATGGTTTGGCAATATCCCACACAGCTGAAGCCTGGCATGAGATGGAGTTGAGGTAAGGATGGAGAGCTGTGCTGCTGTTTTTACTGCAGGTGTATATTAGTTTTCTCTTGCAAGTCAATTCCTTGCTGGTAGCTAGAGTTTGTTTAGTTGTATGTAAAGGTTATTGAGGCCATGTTCTAAGTGACAGTGATTTATTCCCAGAGAAGTTTACAGAAGAAATGTCTATTCTACCTTTCATAAGTGCTAATTATTGCAAGTTAATCAATTATTATGTGAAGAATCCGTACAAAACCAAGGATGTTCTACTTTAGATATTTATTATACCCAAAAGAGCTGTGTGAATTGTACTGTTATGAAAGTAGAAAAACAGTGTGTTTTGTCAAGCAAAGAAGTGAATGAATAGCCTATAGGCAATACTTCCACAAAAATGTAGGATGTGAGACTTGAAAAGTGAAAGATGGTAAATAAATGTAACCTGTGTACTACAGAATAAAAGTGAAAAACACAATTTAATGAAGAAGAATTGGTGAAGTGTGTAAAAGTGAAACAAACAAGATGTACAGAACTAAGATAAGTGTGTGAAAAGAGCAGAGATTTAACTTTAATGGAGGAAAAATCTGACTTTGCATCATAGTACCAGCGGAGATATGAGTAAGGGGCTGTAAATCTTGCTTGAATTTTTGTGAAGTTATTTCTGACATCTCTCTGTATGGGAATGGGTAATCAGTGTTTCAGACTGTCAGACAATAAAAATGTTGAGCATAGCTGAGGGTTTAATACTGCAATTTAAAGAAGAACGGCCACATAGTAATTAAATATTCCCTAAAAATTTCTTTCACTCTTTCAGTTTGGAGCTCTCAGACAGGGACAGACTAAAAGAAAATTAGGTAAGTTTATGTTTGGCATTAATCAATCAAGAAAATTCTGAATCTCTGGCTGCTACAGATGGGAGGTTTATTTGGCCTCTACACTTTGCCTGAGAGCTAGAGAGAAGCATTAAGAATCAAAATAAAGATGCTAACTGTATCTTGTTTTAAGAATCCTGTGAAGCAGTCACAGTAGCATGTGCTTGCCATCCTAGCCACCACTCATAATACTAGTTAAAATGGCAAAGTTTCCTTTCCTTTTTTTTTTTTTGGTAGCTCTCTGTTTACATGTGCAGGTACCCACTCTGCTGCAGGACAATAGGAAGGTTCCCAAAAAACCCAGGAGTCAAGGCTCATTTTCATAGCTCCTTCCTTTGTAACAAGTGGATTGGATGTGGTTGCTGTGTTTGTATGGCCTGCAGTATGTGGTTTAGAAGATGAGATGGGTATTGTTCTTTTGTTTCTTTTTTCTTTGGAGGTTTCTGTTTTGGATTGCTTTTTAGGATATTATTCAGCCTTAGGTATTATTCAGCTAGGGTCTCTTCTATTTCCTGGTTGATGTGACATTACCAAAAAAAAACCCCAGTTCTCTAGAGCACGGGTAAAGAAAATGTATATTTTCTATGCTTGAGGTTTGAGCAATGAGAGTAAAAGTAGCATCAGCTTGGCTGAGACATTACCAAATAAAGATGAATTAAGCAAGGGGAGTGAAAATTGAATTTTATCAAATCTGCCATTTCTGGCATGTGCTTACTGCACCAGTTTACAATTAAAGATTTAATAATTCTGATTCCCTTCTGAAGGCAGTTTTTATACTAACTCTGAAATAAGGGGCAAGTCCTGGACAGGAGGTCATTAATTTTCCCATTCAGTCACCACCTCCTTAGAGCCACTAGAGTTAATAGGGCTGCATATTAATCAGGGCCTTGAGTCTTCTTTGTAGGAGAAAGGCAGGAAGGAGGGGGTCTCTGAATTTACTCCATTAACTTTAGGTGACAAATAAAGGCTGCTCTTCCTGCTGGGCTGTCACTTAGGATGCCTGGTTACAGCTGCACAGCTGATGTGTTGTATTTTTATGTGGTGGTAAAGATGAAGCAAGGTTAAGGCAGGAGGCACTGCCCACAGTGCAGAGCTGAACACAAGGAATATGCTCCTTGCCTGGAACCAGTCTGAAAATGTCATTTATCTGTGTTGTGCAATAAACTGCTCTCACACAGGCATCTCAGAAGCATAACTAGAAGCAACCTGTGCTTGAAACAAAGGATTTTTTTCAAGTGTGGGTAATTTAGATTTCCAAACCCCTCTAACAGTCACAAAGATTCATCCACTGTTCTCCAAAGGTCACAGTAGCATTTAAAAGTGAGGGATAAAACTAAACTGTGCCACAGAGGCCAATGGCAGGACTGTGACAGTCCTTGGAGGTGTCCCTTGAGAGGTTGCCCTCACTTCTCCTGCCACGATGTGCCAATCCTGTGTGGCTGCAGGGAATGAGCAGGAGCAAAGCAATAGTTTGTCCTTGGCTCTGTCCTTTTGTGTTTATCCTTAGTTCTGTCCTTTGGTGTTTGACTGACTCACCCACTGTCCTGATAGGGCCACATGTGGAAGTAGAAAGCACAGGTGAAAGGCAAGGCTTGGGAAATCATGCCTGCAGACAGCTGACTGCTACCTCCTCACACTTCCCTTGGTACACAGATCCAGATGTTAAACCAGCCTCTGAAGTGGTGCCTTTGATTTCTCATGTCACAGGGTCTCATGCTTTTTCTAGAACTAGAGAGAACAAAAGCAACTGCACTTAGCTGAGCTGGGGATTGTGTATTTTACTCCACCATTACTTAAAGAATGCAGGTAGTAACAGCACAAAATGAGGATACTGGTATAGATAGTCACAACACAGCCAGCCTGATTGAAAAAGCTAATGATATTTTTAATTTCAAACACGTATATAACACCACCCACTTCAGTCCCAGCTAGATTCAGTGGTGCTACTTGTGCTTAGGTTAGGTAAAACTTACTCTTAAAGGAGATATGAACCCCTCATTAGGAGTAAGACAGAAATTTTCACAGCATCCTTACTTAAGTGCAAGACAAAATCCTTTTACATTAGTAATTTATTTACATTTAATTATTTTTTCCTCCATAGTTGCCTGAAGGGGAAGTTAGAATGCTCTCACTTTGGAAACTGAAAGCCACATTGTTAATATATTTATAAAACTATGGTTAACAGTGCTGCTAACAATAACATAATCACGAGAGTATTTACCTAATTTCTATTTTTCTTTCACCTTCTCAGAAGTTTCTAAGGTTTTCATTCTTTTTAAGGAAGATTTAATTTTCAAATCAATTTTATGCAGAGTTAGGTACCTCTAATTTTTCTTTCTTTTCCCTAAAATGGA
Organism: Geospiza fortis; assembly: GCF_000277835.1. Taxonomy (NCBI): domain Eukaryota; kingdom Metazoa; phylum Chordata; class Aves; order Passeriformes; family Thraupidae; genus Geospiza; species Geospiza fortis. The sequence continues at coordinate 3,710,760 of NW_005054346.1, forward strand.
AGAGAAAGGCATGCCAGCTTTCAGAGATGTAGTGGGATAAAAAGACACTAGCTTCACCTTCTCTAATAGCTTTTCATGATTGGCTGGCATGTTTTGACTGAACTGGAATGGGGCAACTTTTTCGTGCTGTGAAATCTCATTAAATAGGTTTCATTGTGATTGTTACAAAGAATGAGTCTTTATTTTTCTAATGGTTTATTTTCTTGTAATACATTTCACGTAGAAAAAAGAATGTCTCATATCATGGGGGTTGAGGTTGTGTTGCTTGAAAAATCCTGTATTTTTCTTGGGTTCTCATGAGAATTTATCCATGTGCATTTTCATTCATTTGCTTTGCTCTAGTGTAACTAGGTAAGCCTGTAGCTCTAAAACATTGGTTCCTAAATCCAAGCTCCCAAAGGTAACTTGAAATCCAGTTGACTTAAAGGATGAAGCAAAATATATTTATTTAAGTGCAACGCAATTGCTTTCATTTATGTGTTAGTTTACACTTTGCATTAGAGACTATTTAAAATATATTTAACTGGAGTGTTCTGTCAGTGAAATTCACACTTCTTGTAACTGCAAGAATCAATCTTCTATTTCTCATAAAAACTGATCTCCATTTGTTTTTTACCTCTGGTCATAGCTTCTGTCTTGGGAATTTTCAACTTTTTTTTTTTAACAAAGACAATGGCATGAGGAATTTACTGGCATTATCTTTCTCATCCCTGTAGGATAAATTCAAGCAGGTAAGGGATGCTAACCTGTTAATAATACCTCCTATTATTGCTACAGAGATAGGCTGGTAGATGAAAAGGGTTTGCAAATGGTGAAAGCAGAGCCAAAAGTGAGACTGCCACTTGTCATGCTGACTGTTTCCATATGGTCTCTCATTTCTCTGCCTTTATCTACTTGTTGTCTCCTGGCTTACACTGCAAGATTTTTGGGACAGAGATATTTTTACTGTTGAAACAGGAAGGATCTGGTTTTGTGGGAGCCTAGGCACCTCTTCAGTCAAAATGTATAGCAATAATGAAAGAAGTATAAAGCTTTGACTGGGCTTTTCAGCCTCAAAACAATGAAAAACATGAATATTAAACATTATATTTCAATCATTTTGATATTTATGCAGTTTCAAAATCTGCTTTTATTGAATATTTTTAGTTTTGCTCAGATATATGCTCCCAATTAAAAAAAAGGTCTCCTGCTGTTGGTAAAGCTTTGAAGCTTTTTTTTTGGTTAGTTAAATCTGTTAATTCTTTTTGAAGTGATTTTGCATTATTAAGGCTGTGAGTGGCCATAATGTATCAGGACAACAGCAAGTTCTGTTGCGCTTTAGAAAGGAGGACCTCTGATTTATCAATGTTTTCTGGTTTTCTTTATTTTTTATTCTATTTTTTTTTTTCATTTTCTACCTCCTTTCACTGTGAGTCCTTGATGAACCACATTTCAGAACTTTGTGTTGCTGGAGAATTAATAACCACAGTTATCGGCTGAATTGCTCTATACTTAGTTGCAGACGGGTTTAGCATGGATTTCAGAGCTTGGAAGGACTGGTGTTCAAATTAACCCTTTCCCCATGGTCTCCCAAGTGTCTTCCTGAGACATGGAGATCCGCTAAGGAAAAGTTTCTTTGACCTGAGGTTTCTTTGACCTGAGGGTTTGCTTTCTGTGGCTGACTGACATTGCCATGGAGCGAGCATTTTTCCAGTGCAGAAGTCGTAGTCATTGTTTGGTAGAACAGGGAGGAAAATATGGTGAGATATGGAAGTAATCAGGGATTAGAAAGGATGTCTGTAAAACTTTAAGGATTTTTTGCCTCAGTGAAAGGAAAAATTGAAACATAGTGCAGTGAGGTCAGTAAAGCCACAGGAGAGCAGTAACAGCAAACTTTCTAAACTCCTGCCCCATTTTATGCAAGTAAGGTACCTCTTGGATTCCTTATTATTGTTCAAAAATTAGGAAAATTGTCCTGACTGTGTTGAAAAAAATCTCAGAAGTTGGGAAGAGGGAGTTTTTCCAAACACTGAGTTCCAATGACATCAAGAGAAAGTGTCAGGAGGACAAAAAGGAGGGCACAGGACAGATGCAATTGCTCTGGGTATGGCTGTGAGGGAGCACCAATGACTGGCTACAGCCCCCTTAATCCCTTCTACACCCAAAGGGGTCAATAACATCTTCTCTTTAATTTATAGTGGTGAGAGAAAGAGAGTAAGAGGGTGATGCAAAGGTGCTCTAGTAGCTGACCAGTGTGTGCTTTTCAACCCCACCATGCAATGATAAACACTTCACTGGGCAGTCTCAGGAAAAAAGCCAGAGGGGGAGAGCAGAAGAGGAGAGGAAGAGAAACCAGAAGGAGAAATTAGGGAGAAGGAGGAGGAAGAGGAGGAGAAAAGCAAGTGGGACAAATCAGTGAGCGTTCAGAGTGCCTATCATGTTTTCTGCCCCGTCAGCAATAAGTTTGGGGCAAAAAAAACCAGCTGCACACAAGAGTGCAGAATTCTGTTAGGGCTTGATTCTGTTACAGACAAGATTTCAAGAAAACCCTTTCAGATATGGCTGCATGAATGCCTAAACCAATAGTTTAACTTTACAGATCCACAAAATGTATAAATCCTGATCCAACAAAATGCTTGCCCATATGTTTAGATCTAATGGCATAAGCACTCCCATCTGCTGTGACTAATCACATTCTAAGTGTCTAAGTTATCCCAAAAATGTGGAAAATGATTTCGTGTTCATCAATGATATTTGTGTCATAAACATGTATTTTTTTTAATACAGCAGTTTTGTGATTTAAACATACATATATGAGAAGACTTTTCTAACAAAACATTTTTTAATTTGGCAAGCTGAAATGTTTTATTATTTTGGAGCAAAGTTTTCAACACTTTTTTCTGGTTCTTGCTTAGCTCTTTCTCTTTGCTTTCCCATATAATTTATCCCAAACCATTTGTGTGATCTGGTGTAGATGCATGAAACACTTGCAACTTCAGTAATTTTTTTTAGAAGACTATAAAATGTTTTAAAAATGAGTTTAAAAGTTCTAAGTAAATGTTTAAGAATTGTATTTATGGAAAAGAGAGATTTTAGTGGTGTGGAATAAAGTCAGCATAGGCAGATCAGTAGGGATCTGACAGCTTGTCTCCAGTGGATGCTAAAAAAATGCATCTGCTGCCCTGTACCATTGGAGACCACAGAATACAGGACAAATAATTCATAGATAAAATAATTCTAAATTTTCTGAAGAGTTCTAAAATACTTTTTGGTGACTTTTTTTTTGCAGTCCTGTGGCTTGTAAGGTTAATATTTTTTAATTGTCTGTTAGAAGCCCAGCTTTAGATGTCTAGGAGGGACTAAAACAGCAGCTGACATGTATTAAAGACCTTTAGAAACACCTATTTTACAAACATCAAATGCTTCCATTTTAAGGCCCAGGATCATGGATAATAACCTCAGGCTAGAAATGGAGAGCCTTGTAACAACAGAAAATGTAAGTCTCTATTTTAAGGCCCCAAGGAGTCTCATGGTTCATTCTCAAATCTTTCACAGACTCAAAGTTATTTGTGCCAAACTTTGGGACAACGTGATTTCTGTGATGAAACTCCATGTTTGGGAAAGGGCACCATTTCTAATGGTGCATGTTCAAATCCCCTTAAAGGTTTGGATGGCACTGAGCAGTCCTGGACAGAGACGGATTAGCAGCCAAGGTGAAAGAGAGACATGATTAATGCAGCTGCATTAAAAGATGTATGATAAATGCAATTTATCACATGACTATCACCATAACATATGTGCTATGTAATTTAATATTAAATAATAGTAAGAGGCTTGTTGCCAAATAGTAGGAGCACGGATGAGGGAGAGGGTGATTGAGGGGTTAGAGTTAGGAGTGATATATTCATTGATAAGAGTGTAAAGGATTATAATTGTAAAGTGGCTACCGGGTAATGCAGAGTAATCAAATATTGCTTCTTGTATTAAAGTGATTTATTGCTCTTTTCTGAAATTAAAGCTGCTCAAGGCATTTTATGCTTAGGAACCAATTTTTGGAAAGGACTTACCCAGTTTTAAGGAGTAAAAACATGTAAGAATGAATAACCCTACTCTACATAATTGTCCACACTCCTGTTACATCCCCCAATTTTACATGGGAAAGTAATAAAATAACAAGAGAATTACATTAGAGTGCCCGAGTCTTTCCTCTGTGGAAGTAATAAAATCCCGGGACATGGAATTTTGGGATGCTATTGAAAATAACAGTAACTTAAAGCTTTTCTGGACCAATTAGCTGTCATGACATGAGAGGGCTATGTTTAATTGTCTCTTATGCAACTAGATGCAACTGTTTTGCCTTGTAAGAAGAATAACTCAATCTCTGCCTTGGCATTCTTTTGTTAGCATTGTTAGGCTTTCTTGTGAAAGTCAAGGCATATATTCCTGTTTTGATTAAGAGGTGAATGTTTTATCTAATTCAGGCTGCAGTCTGCTACCATTGTGTTTGGATCTTGAAAATGTAAAGTAATAATCTTTAGTAGCTGTATAAAAGAGTGATAAAGATGCCTTATTCACCTTCCTTTCATTGGAAAACTTTCTTCTGCAGGGCAAACACCTAGGAGGGGGAACCTCACAGACTTCTTGGATAAGGTCCAGCAGTTACTCTCCTGCCTTTGGGGCAGGGCATGGAGTCACCAGCTCTCAACCCACTGGTCCTGAAAAGCACCTGTCAGACAGGCGCCTGCCAGCTTCTCTCCCTGTCACAGCCCGGGAGAGCAAATTCTGTGACAGCCAGGATGCAGAAGTCTGGTGGCACAGGGCCCAGCAGGGCTGAGGGGCACAGCAGGGCTGAGAGGGGCATGGGTTTGCTGAAAGAGAAACGCTGTCCACAGACAGTTGCTGGAGAGTCTGGTGTGAGGAGTCCAGTGCAGGAGGAAGAGAGGTTGGTACAGTCTCATGGCAGGGATTTTCCTCTTTCATGTGGCTTCTGTGCTGAAAGCCTCAGTAGAAGTATAACACAGGTTGGTGCTTGCCTTGGAAGGAAAGGCAAGGAGTTACAGACTTCACTCTGCAGCTCTCCAAAATATGGTTCCCTTTTCTCGTACAGTTTTTTATTTGCCACTGGAAAGAAGACATTAGATACTACATCAGTAGTAGTTGCTCTGATGTTTTTTTTACTTCCAGACAATAATTTACTTTAACATTTTTGTTGCTTTCTGAGGCATGCAAATACCTGTAGGATGAGATTTTTAATTTGGATGCATGAGGAAAGAGTTGATGCAAGAAGTGAGAATTGCTTTACTTTTCACTGCTCACAATGGATATTATATCCCAAGAAAGGAAATGTCCATTGCATGCTTCTGTCCCTTACATAGGATTTCACAGGATATTTTAGAATCCAGGCACTCAAACCTCCAAATAATGTGGCAATTGCAACCAAACATCAGTGGTCCCCTGTAACTGAGAGAGCAATAACAACCAAACACTACAGAAAACTGTGGATTGTGCCTGGACCTGTACTGAGGCCCTCTTTGATTAACTGATGTAGCCATACCTGAGAACCTTGGATATTCTGGATCTTTGGATCTTGGGCTGGATTTTTACCAAGAGTAGTAAGTATTGTGAAAATTTAACCATATGGGTTCCCACAGAAGCAGATTAGTAAGGAGTAGAAATAACTACAAAAATCCCATTGCAACACACTTTACAAGGTTTAAAGTGATGAAGAAAAGACTTAAGAGCCTTGTTTTATCAGATTCAATGTTAAGCTTCTCCAGACTCTGGGCCTTCTTTCATTTCCAGGGCTCCTTTTCAGGATTTGGGTGCATGGTAGCAGCTCTGGAAAGAGATGAAATCTGGTCAGTCCAATAAAGCACCGTGATGATCTTCTCCTGGGGAGTTCTCCTTATGCTCCCCTCTCTCTGAACAGCTCTCTCAGCCTTGAGGCAAGATCTAGTTCCATCTGTCCTTCCTGATGCATATATCTACTTCTTCAGCCATGCCCTGGTAATTGCTCCCTTCCCATTCTATAAGAAAATCCATGTTTACAAAGTGTTGATGGTCCTAGGGAGACAGCTTGTGATGTTTGCTTGGCATTTTAATTTCTTTACTTAGTGTTCAAAATATTTATGGAATGCTTCTCTGTGGTATGACCAAGTTTGATTTTACATGAGCCTGAGTTCTATTACTGTCTCATTTTTGAAATGATGTATGTAGTGTTGTCATTGTACCAACCACAATACTCAGGTGGGATTGGATAAGGCTAAGCAAGTGCAGGCAGAGTGCATAAATGTGATGAACCATAACAGGCAGGTCTTAAAAACCAGTATATCAGAATCCAGCACTGTGCTATTATCTTAGGAATGTTTTTACATGATATTAACCTTCAATACACAAGTCATCCTTTCTGTGGGATATGGGCAGGGGAGACTCCACAGGAGTGACAAGGCAATGTTTCTCTCTGGCACAGATAATGTTGGTGCTTAAAAATTACTTAGAAATTCAGTGCTTAGAAATGAGCTCGTTCTAACATTAGTACCTGAAATTATGGTTACAATGTCTTCCATCTATTAAAACGCCTTTTAGAAGGTTTGCCACCATTCCATATGACAAAGCTGAAAAAAATTGTTGCTATTTAATTTCAGGAAAAGCTTAAAAAGATAATAATAAATAATTTAAAAAACCCACAATTTCTTTTAATAATTCACTATGAGATAAAACTTAAAAATAGTACCTTATTTCATTGAGAGTTTCAGGAAGTTATAGCTCAGTTGATATTCTAAGGTGGAAATAAATATAAAATATTAATTTAGCAAAAAAAAATCCACTTCAAAGAAAGAAAACTGCTAAGCTTTTATTTAATGACACACTGAAGTACTAGAATCTACTTATTTGCTGTTTACCTGGAAGAATTCCCCATTTCAGCTCTTGCTACAAATAAATATGAACAAGATACCATTTGTCCTGTTTGGAGAACAAGAAAGATATTTGACAAATAAAGTAACTGTCTTTATTTGGATCAAACATGAGATGACAGAATTTGGAAGACTTGGGACTGAAATTAAAACAAATCATTTAAATAGCTTAATTGACTGAAAGTGTGAATAACAGATTGTAAGTATTTTCATATATTCAGCAAATGCACCACAAGTGGAGTTTATCATTCAGTGCATGGAGGGAGGTTTCCAAAATTCTACTGGTTTAGTTGCTTTCACTCTTTCTCTGGGAATTAAAAAAAAATGTACCTGGGTAACCATACCAAAGTGTACTGTGTTCTTTGGTGAACACAATATTTGTACAATTATATATTTTCCCAGAATGGAGCCCTTGGAGGTCCATCTGTGTATCCAACCCTGTCTCTATGTCTCTGCAGCTGTGCTCGCCCACATGTTGAGCACAGTGAGGACCAAATGCTGCACATCTCTCTTTGATTGGTGCCCCACGCAGATTTGAGTGGATGCAGAGAGATTCAGCCCCTGGTCAAAATGCTGATTTGGCAATGAGAACCCAGCCCTATTCCCAGGGTAAAGCTTCCTTTTACTTCTGTGGAGGCAGGGCCAGGAACTACATTTTCACTCCTGACTGCTGGTCATGAAGTCATGCATAATGTCACAAGAGGTTTTAGCTCAGATTCAAAGGTTAAATGGAAGGTCTATCCTTGCTTAAACCACAAAAGAAAATTGTTAGTCCTTGCTGAGTACTTAAGAAAGAATGGCTTGTCATAAACACTCAAACCTCCTTAGCCACAGAATTCCTAGGATTGCTGAGAAAGGCTGTGATGCAATCAAATAGTGGCAGCAAGTGACTAGTAAATAAAGCGACCACTTTTACAGTGATTTCTCATAGGTTTGAACAACTATAAGTGTTTGAATCATTAAACACATTACATATTTCTTCAACCTCTCTTATACTGTACTTTTTCCTGACCATTTCCTCACCCCCCACCATTCCTAGTAGGATTATAGGCTATAGATTTTATTTCACGCTTATGAAAGCCCTTTCTGTTATTTTTCCCAGAAAAGAGTAGCATTTTTAAAATTTGTATTAGTCAGAGGTCTTTATTTGTAATTTTAATAAAAAGTTCTCCACAGAGTTAGCTTACATTTTTAATATCTTTGTAGATTTTTATATAGATGCTACTGTATGAGCTTGCCCATGAAGTAAAGGTATGTTCTCCTTTACCAGACAGGTCTAATGTTGATTAAGAAATATTTCACTAAGAAGCTTTAGAAAAAAAAAATCTTTCATACACAAATAATCTTCAATACAGAAATAATCCATCAGAAACAACTTTAATTAGCAATGCAAATTATAATGAATTCCAAATGGCAGGGTCTGTTAAGTTACAGACAAATGTGGCTACAAGATTAACAAGACAATGAAAACTGCCAATTGTTTTGTGATAGGACTGTTTGTGTTTACATGTGTGAGGCAGAGTGAAAGCAAGCCCTATACTTAATGCACATAGCAACCAAAATAAATCCTATTATTTTTTTTTAAAAGCATGGAAATAATAGCTTCAGATGTCAGAAGTGTTAATGTGATATGCCATCCCAGCACTTGTAGCACTAGAAAGATACTTTTTACACCTACTGAATTGAATCTTGATATATTGGAACATTGTTATCTAATTTTTTTTTCAGATTGCATTACAGTTAAATACAAAATATAATTTATTAGAAGATTAGCTTGTAAAATCTGGCATTTTCAAGTGTTTAAGGAAGCATGGAAGCATGCATTTCTTAGCTTCTATATAGTGTTCACATTTTTATTTAATGCATTTTGGAAGGAATTTAAATGCTATGTCTAGATATCATAAATAAAAGTACTTCCTCAAGACACGGTCATAAAAATATTAAATCTATGCACAAGAGAGATGATTGTAAGAGGAAACATATTTAATATATTTTAAATTACTTCTATAAATTTTTATTCAAACTCCAAGTAAAAGTTTACTTTTGAAGTGCTCTCTCTACTTTGGGCTTCAAGGGTGCTTGTCAGATTCTCGCTGTGCTTTCAGAAATGCTTTTTAATGTTCATTTATAAATTGTAAAGGAAAAACTTCTTTGGATAAGTACTGCCCTTGGAAGAAAGAAATTATTAAATCAAACATCGGATTTCTGCCCACTGTGGGGGTACTGACACACCTACTAAATTATGCCTTGCTATTTTTCCATAAATTTCTTGTTTGGAGATCAAGCTCTGCATGCTATGTGTAGCTTTCAGACTCTTTTCTTTACATATCTGTTTTCTGAACTCTACATGCCTTTCCTCAAAACAGAATGGGCCTCTTCTCCTTCTCTTCTCCTTCTCGTTTCCTTCTCATCTCCTTCTCTTCTCCTTCTCTCCTCTCCCTCTCCCTCTCTCTCTTCCTCTCCCTCTTCCGCTTCTCCTCTCTGGGGGCACTGTTACCTGAAACATTTTGACATTTGGGTCTTTACTTGGAGGTCCAAAGGGAGATGGGAGGCCTTCTGCAGGGAGTTAGTCTGAGCAGGATGTGTCAAGAATGCCAAACACCTTGAGGGGAGGCTAAGAGAACACTAGGCAAGGTCATGAAGTACAACTTCAACCAATCCTTAGGGAGTACCAAGGGATTAACACAGAATGAGATGAAGTGCAGCCTCTGCAGGCCATGCTTTGGCAGAATATCAGCACTTCTCTCAGAGTTAGCATCACTGAGCTTTTGTGGCTGAGGTGGGCTGCTACAAACCCTCTATCACAAATAACCATGCTTCCATCAGTCCTGGAGTCCCCAGCGTTTGTCACGGAGGTTGCTGCATACTTCTGCAACTGTTCCTGAATTCCTTTTGTTATTTCTTTTCACAGAAGTGCACCAAGAAGTAGAATACTTTACTTTTTAAATTTATCACCAAAAACTGCCTCCAAATATTTGCTATAAAGCTGTAGTATCCTAAGACCTTGAATAATTTAGTTCTAGCTTGACTGGAACACATAAGGTTGTATTTAGAGCTCAAAAATACATAAATATGACTTTTGGATGGTTAATATAATGCATGAAAAGATGTCTGAGGACTTCTGAGCCAGATACAAGATGCACATCTGTTCTTGAAAGGGGCCATATACAACACAGCAAAGTTGTTGGGATAAAATTTCATTTGAATGTGGGCAACTTTTTTATTTGTTCTCTTGTGCATGTCATGTTGTTTTGAAAGTCAAATACTTATAAAAAGCATGGTTGCACCTTCAACAAGTAAAAGTGCTAATTTCACACTGCAGGGGGAACCCAGCGAGAGTTTTCAGCCTCTGAAGTGACACCATATCTCTACACAGCTGAAAGCTTTATGGAAATCCTCCTGGAATTTATGGAACCTGGTTTTCAGGGAGACTTGTTTTTGTACATCTCAAGAATTTTGTCTGACAGAGGAGGGAATCAACGTCAGAAGAAATTTTTTGCCTATTCCTAGATCCTAAACCCAGGAGAAAGCAGAAACCCTGGAGTTCCCACATCACCAGGGTTTTAGACTAGACTCAGTCTGTCTAGCCCATGGTTTTACAGATCCCATTTTCTGCATGGAAATTTGATTCAAAAGGCAATTCCTTCAGAACCTAACACAGTAATAGAACAGTAAATGGCTGTTTGCTCATGGGCAGCCATGCTGAGTGAAACACAGAACTAAGAGGGGAGCTAGGAGGAATCCCTCCCATGCTTAAGTGACTCTGTGTTTCTGATATATCATGTGTGATGCAGCTGGGAGAGAAGGAGTGGACCTCAAGGGGTTCATTTATGCTTCAGAATTCAGTATCATTCCCTTTAGCATCAGTGGAGCCTGTTTCATAGAGGAAGGAGTTGACTTCATTTGTAAGTAAAAGGTCTGGTTTAGTACTAAAATATTAGGGTGGACTGAAGTGTCGTAGACATCCTTTTCACTAAAATCATTTCTTTAGGATTTTTTCCTTCTGGGAAGCTGAGGCCCCAGAAACAAGATGTAAACAATAGATTGTCTGCTGCTGTGGAATGCAACAGGTGGGTCTGTGATTGGTCTCCTGGGGAAGTTTTGGTTCAGTGACCAATCACAGCAGAGCTGGCTTGCGGAGTCTGTCAAGGCCAGCTTGTGTGTTATCATTCTTTACTTTCTATTCTTAGGTAGCTAGCAGCTTCTGGAAACTCTCCTTTTCTTTTTCTTTTTAGTATAGTTAAAATAGATGTTTATATCATAACTTAATAAATCAAGCCTTCTGATCATGGAGCCCATCTCGTCTCTTCCTTCACCCCGAAAACCTTGTGGCCAACCGGCGACACTGAAGAATAACAAATGTTCCCCAATTACAACAGAAATAAATCTAAAGAGGGAATGCATCATTTGAGGACTTGCCTGTGCCTTGAATATAGACTTGCTTCTATAGATGCAAATATTGTATGTGTTGAAGATGACATAAAACCTAGAGGATCCTGTTAGTACCCTGTTCCTCTGATGGAAGGGATGTCCCCGTCCTATATTCATCCTTCCCTTCATCCATTCACTTGTTTCTAACAATGGTTGTTCCTAAAAATTTTCTTTGCTGTTGGACTTTAAGGCACATAGAGCCCTGGGATGAATGTTCTATTAGTGTTTTATTTTCCAGTCATTGAGATAGAAAACTGACAGGATAAAGATATTTTATAAAAGTTTACTTTTCCAACTTTTTTTCTTAATTACTTTAACCAGTGCTGTGAGTGTGTCAGCTACAAACTTGATAGGCTGGAGAAGCCTCTATTGTATGAAGAAATGGTATTTGTAAGTCTTAAGTGGTGCTTGACATAGTGGAAAGAACAGTTTATCTTTGACTTCTGCTATGAGAAATGATCCTTGTTATATGAGTGACTATACAAACAGGCTAACATGGTCTTGTCAAGCTGCAGAAAGATGCTATTTTTTCCTTTCTAGATTGCTGTCTGCTCTTAAATTATCAATTTAATCAGAGACTGTTAGCAACAAACCTTGACAGTGTATTAAACATTCACAACCACCTAGATTTACAGTTTAAATGAAGTGATTATGTGACTCAAAAAAGCCCCTTAGTTTAGAAAGGCAAGGTTTTTCACTAGCTTTCATGAAACATGATGTTGTTAATAAAATGCCTTCAGTCTGCAATGCAGTTGTTTAGGCTGAAGAGCGAGACAGCTCTCTAAATTTACTTTCTAGATGGATGGATGATTTCTCTTTAAAAGACAGCACTCAAATGGTCACTGTGTGAGGAAAAAAGGAGTAGCAAAACACAGCCCCCTTTCTGAAGGATTATCTGCCCAGGTCAAAATATAAACAATGCAAAAGTGCAAGGGCTTTGTTATGCATGAGGCCTATTGGCCATTTTAGACCAGTCCTCTGTGTCACCTAAAGCGAGTTGATGACAGATGGTGAGAGTGTCCTTGCAAATTTTTCACCTTAAAGTGACAGGCAATATGGAAATATCCTGCGATCAGAGGGGATTCTCTAAATATCCCTTGGTAATCAACACAAAAGGGAATAATTTTTAATTTGGAGCCTGAAGCAGTTTTAAAGATTTGTATTTGTGTTTGAAGACTTTATACAATTTTGCAAGAAGTATAAACAATGGATGAATACAATGGATTTCACATTGTATTTGTAGTAACTAACCTTTAGTTGTTTAGTGAAGAAAGACAGTTTATAAGATAATTCCACAATGCAAGTAAAACTCTTAAAAAAACACAAGACAATAAAGCAATTAATCAAAAGGAAACCTGGAACATTTTATAATCTATATTCAGGGAATATATTCTGTTCCCCTTTGCCATCTCAACAATTTTTTGATCTAGCATTTTTATATTCTCTTAGCTGTATTCAAAAGATAGAATTCTCCAAAATCTCAAATTCAACTTTTCAAATGGAAAATATCATCTGTGAATCCAGGGACAAACATGTTTGTGCCTAACTCATGCCTGACATCAGTAGGAACACCTGATGGACAAGTTTCAGTCCTTTACAAGCCTTGCAGCTGCTGAGGGCTAGAGCCACCATATAGCAGAGACTGAAGCAGAAACTCAGCCTCTGGGGAATAAAAAAAAAAAATCAAGCAACCTCTCCCCCCACAGGCAAAGTCTCTAGATCTCCACCCAGACCCTTTTTTTGTGTGGTAGCATCCTTGCTCTTCCTCTGTTCTCACTCTGTATCCTTGCAAATCCAACATTTCCTGAGAAGTGCAAGTATTTGGTGGGAGCTGTGGTGGAACACTGGGGGAGGCTGAGTACCACCATCTCAGAGAAACTCAGATGTGAAAAAAGAGCAACTACCTTCTGTGGTAAACTGACAAAAGAGGGAGAAACTGGGCTGTGGGACAGGCAGGGCTGAGGGCTGAGTTACTGGATACCATTGTCTCTATCTCCAGAGTGTGCTTTGCCTAAAGCAGGAAAGGCGATCACAGGCTCGCATGGGTATAATTCTGGCTGGTGGAATAGGCATTGAAACACTAGGCTGGTAAAGATCAAAATGCAGGTACATGGTATTTCATTCTCTTCTTTGACCTCAGGCTTGGAGTCAAACTTAGCTCCTTTTGGAGACTGATGTTGTGTGTTTTTCTTTAACTTATACCTGCCTCAGAGACCCCCTAGTTGTGTTTGGGCAAAAACTTTGAGCATTTTTTTGCACAGAGCTCCTAGCAGAAAGCGTAATAATGTTTGTATTGTGTGACTCCAGTTTAAATTTTAGGCTTTGTAGAATGCTCTGAGTTCAAGTTTTCATTTTGCTTTGCTTCATACTTAACCTATATTAATTGTTGATATAAAGGTGGTCTATGAAGAGGTAGAGACTATGAGGTGACAGGTTTTGATGTTCTGTTGATGTCTGAACTGGACAGATCTCATATATCCAAGTTTTTCTTACCATTTTTTGGGGATGAACTAATTTTATTCCTTGAAATAAATGAGTGCTTTCAGTCCTCAGTGATGTTGTCACCTGTTCATTCAGGTGCTCAATTCATTTATGTGCTACTTGGTTTTGACAGTTTTTGCTTCTGAAATGGGTTTAGGCATTTGTTTAACTCCTTAAAACTATGTACCTATGCACAGATAAACACAGATTTCTAGTCTACAGATGTAGACAGTAGAGATTTGGTAGGAAATAAATTCTGGGAATTTTAGGTAATACATTTGATCAGATTCTACATACAGAAATGTTATCTGTTCAGAACTACATTATGTGAAAGAACAGTGCTTATTTTATTTATTTATTTATTTGGTAGAGGGAAAAAATTTGTTTTGACAGTTTTTTCTAGCCTATATTTAAATGAGAAAAATTTTGCTGTCATTTTTTCGTTGTCAGCATCAGGTACTGTAATTTGCTCATGTAATAGATTGTGGCCTAAAGGTATACTGACAACCTACAGAGTGATTTCATAACAAAAGAATCAATAACTCATTATTTTTGGACTCAGAATAGTTTGCATGTTGCTTTGGAGATTTCATGACATTTAGGAGATTATTTGCAAATTAAAACATTCTTTGCATCAATCCATTAAATTGTCAGTTAATCTTCTTAAATTACACTTTGTTTTAAGTTCCATGTAAAAAGAATATTAATCTTCTTCCCTTCCCCCCCAAAAAACCCCACAGGGTGGAAGTTTGAACTGGTTACCTAACTGGATGATGTTGTTAGCTTCTGAGTAGTTGTTCTATTACATCTCTCTGTAAAGTACCAACAGCATATCAGTGGTAGGTATTAAAACTCATCTAAATTTATTGGTTTGACTATTAAAACACACAGCGCTGCAAGTGGAGCCCCCTTGAATCATATTACTCCAGCTTCTGTTACACAAGAAATGGGCCTGAATTATCTTGTTCCTCCAAATTCTTTTTCAGGAGATAATGCAAAGAACCATGTTCATAAGTCACTGAGAGAAGAGATGTGACTTTTGAGATAAATTTGAGTTACATAGTTACTTCAAAATGATTAAAATGTGCCTGTGCAAAGGCCACATTTTCCAGCTCATCCTTCCTCTTCTCATTGTGTTTTGTGGGCTGTCTGGCTTGAAGGTTAGTGATCCACATTTATGATGGGCCTACAGTTGAGAGGGGACTAAAGCTCCTTTGTGTGCAATGAGATTGCTGTATTTGTGCACACCTCCTGTAAAGCTCCTTTTCCACAATAAGGCTCCCCTCCTTTTCCTGGCACACACCTGCAGCTATACGTCCAGGATGCTTTCTTCCTGAGCAGGCTCATCTCCCTAAGGAGAAGGATAGCAGCCAGAGAGCTGTCTCCATTTCTCTGGTTGCTGTATTGCTCCTTAACTTGCCAGCAGAGGAGATGTTCTGTGTGCTTGAGTACTCTCCCTGCTGTTCCACCCCCTTTCTCTCTTCCACTGAGTCCTTGCTCTGATGACTGGGTGCTGTAGCATCCCCCTGTGATGCCCAGGGACCTTTCTCAGCCCCTCTGGCAGCACATTTCCTGCCTTCTCCCCTCTGCCTTTCCACAGAAGGGAGAAAGGAGATTTTCTCCTGATAAGGTTACTTGGTTTATCAGTTTGTAGCTTTTGTGGTGACACATAAACAAGGGGACTACAAACAGCTATATTTGCTCTTATTTCTGGGAAATAGCTGGGGAAGTACATTGAGGAACATGAGCAGGAAGGATTTTAGCCCAGACTTCCCTCTTATTTTACATATCATTACTGTGGGTTCTCACTGGCCTGAATTTCTGAGTGAAGCAAAATTAGAACTAGTAAAGTGAGCATCTTTTCTTGCAGAAGGCAGTTTAGGGGGCTGCACTTGGCTGTATTCCTGCTACAGGTTTTCTGCCTGATTGAACTGGAAAACCAAAACAGCACCCTGGTTAGATTGACTGCTGTGAACTAGTGTCATCTGACTAGAAACTACACAATGCTTTTAGTCTGTACAGGATTGATCCGCTGGGAAAAAAATAATGGCCCACGTATGCTGATGAATAACAACAAATAACAAATAAGTCAGAAAATGTCCCAACTACACATGTATTATTTAAACAGAATAAGAAGCTACAGGTTCTTGGTATCTTTACTAGGCTCTTTTGTCTTGGCTCCACATGCTTTGCTTTTATTTATGAATTTATTTTACTAGAAACAGTCATCTAATTATGAAACGTCAGAGACAAAGTCATGGTGATGTATACATGTATGGCAAAAGATTTCATTTTCTTGACTAAGATGTTCAGTCACTTTGATCTGTCAGAAAGTTTTTCCTGCACTTCAGTTTCAACACTTGCTGAATTGTCTGTCAGTATGGTAAAGCTTGCTTTCTTTAAGCACTGAAACTGCTCAAATGCCTCTTGTGTCCCAGATAACACCTGACCACCTATGTTACAAACGTAAATTAGATTTAGTTTACAGATATGCTCTGTCACAAGAAAACATTATAAATACAGGCTTCTCTCACTTAATACTGCCCTAATGCAAACAGTTATGACATACAATAAGAAAAAAGCTAAAATTTTGTCCTCCAAAGCCTGAGTGACTTGAAAACACATAATTTTGCTACTCTTTGAATGTACCTTATTGAGTCTGTATACTGGGGTCTGTGTTTGTTCTGTGCTTACTCCACTATGCTTCCAGTATTTGAAACTGGATTCTTTTTGCATTCTTTTAAGAAGACTTTCTGTTTGAAATAATTTTTAGTGTATTCAGAGTTGGGAGAGTTGGAAACATCTTTAAATGGGTTTGTGATAAGCACACAAGTGAATTCAAATATGAGTTCTTCTTCTAATGTTATTTATTATCTGCAGTGTGGCAGCACTGGTGATTCACCAATGTGCTAACAGGTGTATAAACAAAGAAATAAAGCCTACCAAAGAATCTGTAACTCTCTCATTCCTCCCTTGCTGATTCCATTATGACTTGCTGGAATGACTGTTAGATGGAATCAATACGCAAAACGTTGCTTTTCCTAAACTGAAGGCCTGCAGTTTTTCTAGAGGTATTAAATATTTTAATTTCTCTCTTTCAACTATGAATATGTTAATTTTTAAGTGCGGTGGCTCAAAATCAGATTCTTAAAGCAAAAGTCTTGGTGGTCTTGAATATTAACATAGAGGTACTAATCCTTTGAACTGTCCTATTCTCGTGACCTCCCTGAAGCTGCTGTCTTATGTGACAGGCATGAAAATGTGTGACACCAACTGAACAACACAAAAGCTGGAACAACAGCCCTTCAGCATGGGCTGAAGTTTGGGAGCAAAGCTTTTAGGAAGCTTCAGTCTTTTATGGCTTGGGCTCACCACAATGATTGCAACCATTAAGTAGAGGCTTATTCTGGTACCTGCCCAGATAATTTCTTCCTTGTTTCTACTCTTTCCTTCCACTGTCCTGCTCTAGAGGTAAAGAAAGAAAGGGAACCAACCTGAGAACAGCTCTAACATCGTGTCTTTGTCATCATCTCTGCCAACTTAGGAGGTGGAAAAACCTGTGTCATGGTTTGACACTGACACAATGCCAGTGCCCCATGAAAATACACTTTCCCTGGTGTCTGCTGTGAGATGTGACCAGGAAATAAGCAAAGCAGGCTTCTAGCTTAGGAATAGAGGGAAAAAAGGTTTATTAACTAAACTACAAAACAAGACACACATACACACACACACACACACACACACACACACATGGAAATGAAAACTTCACACCAGATTCTCCCAATACATCTCCCAAATTTCAACTCTCAGTCCATCATCACTCTGTAAATACTCAATTCTCAGTTCATCAAGAGAAGTCCTTCTTGGGCCATGGTGACCTCTTCCTTTTCATGTCCAGTGCTCTCACCACACGAACATGGACCAGAGCTGCTTTGAGGGTTGTCCTTTTTAAGGGTGCTTTGTCTCCTTCCCAAAAAGGGCACAGTCTCACCTTTGGGACGTCCTTGTCCCCCCCATACTTCTCTACCCCCTGGGGCCGGGGGGTCTCCAACACTGAACCCTCTTGGTCCCCAGCCAACGTCTCCCCCCTGGATGCAGCGTCTGTGTCACAAGGAAGCATGGTTCTGTCCATGGCTGACAAGACGCGTCCAGCATCAAGGGGGTTAAAAAAAACTCTTACAAGCGGCCAGACTTCTCCGTGCTCCCCCCTCATTCTCCACAAGCTGGGCATGCCACCAACCTCAAGGTCTCAAGGCCACCGCACCCAGCGCCGGCTTCTCTCTCCGTCGTCTCGCCGGGAGTGGGGCTGCCCAATCCCTCTCGGGGCTTTTCTCTCTCCTCTGTCTCTCCTGAGAGAGCTTCCCAATGCCTCCTGGTGCCCCCACCACCCTTCCATCTTGAGGGGCCTTCAACCCCCTCTCTGTCCGAGACCCAGCTCACCTGAAAGCAGCTGGTCGGGGGACGAAGTCAAAGAGGAAGTCCCAAGGGAAAGCTCTGCTTTTAACCCCTGTGTTCTCAGAGGCGTATCCAAATACCTCAATGGTCGAAACAGGTGCCAATTTCAGAATCTGAACACCTATTGGCCTCTGGCCACTCCATTCCCAGAAAACCTATTTCCTGTAAACCCACGACAGCCTGATTTTTAACTCAAAGGTGATATTATTTTAATCTTTGCTTGCAGACTGAATGGTAGTGTAGGAAAAGGAAAAAGGTTCTTTGTCACAGGATAACAGAAGGATTTGGATTGGAAAGGACCTCTAAAGATCATCTGGTCCAGTCTCCTGCCATGTGCATCTGCAGCTTCTCTGGGCAACTTGTTCCAGTGCTTCAACACTGGAACACTGTAAAAAATGTACCCTTATGTACAATCTCACTCTAAAACCATTGCTGCCTGTCCTGTCATTGTAGGCCTTGGTAAAATCTCTCTCCTTGTTTTTATAGGACCCTTTATATATTGAAAGGTCACAGTAATTTCTTATCAGAGCCTTTTCTTCTCCAGGCTGAACAGTCCTAGCTCTCTCAGACTCTCTTCACAGGAGAGGTGTTCTGTCTCTTTGACCCTTCTAGTGGGTCTCCTATGGACCTGCCCCACCAGCTCCATGTCTTTCTTACGCTGGTTTCTCCCAGGGCTAGATGCAGTACTCCAGGTGAGTCGTCCCCAGAGTGGGGTAGAAGGGCAGAATCTCTCTACCTGCTGGCCACGCTTCTTCTGATGCAGCCTAGGTTGACTTTCTGCAAGTGCTATTTTCCAGCTAATGTCCAGTTTTTAATTCACCAGGATCCCAAATTTCTTAGTAGAACTCAGTCATATCAACCCCTAGTCTGCACTGGTGTTGAGGATTGCCCCAACTCAGGCTCAGGACCTTGCAATTGACCTTGTTGAACTTCATGAGGTTTACATTAGGAAAACTCAGCCATCAGTGACCTGTGCTTGTTTGGCAATGTAGCTGAAGAGCTGAGCTCATTGTAGCCTGCCAGGATTTCTCCTAGTCCTTCTTTCCACTTAGTACTTCTCAGTGTCTATCAAAGCCTAGGTGATCTGAGCGGCAGACTGGCAATGGAAGCAAATTTGTGACTGATGCTCAGAGGATGTAAGCAGAAAAGTGTTGCATGTGTCTCTTTCCACAGGAAGTGCAGAAAAAGAGATTGCCTGTGCTGAAGTCTCACTCACAACTAGAAAATTGTTTTTCAAATTGGAAAATGGAGGACTTTCATTTCTAGAACTTCTTTTACCAGAGAAAATACCAGAGTGTTGTAATTACTGGGGGAGAGAGGTGGGAAGAGTGACAGGATGCCTACCTTGATAATAGACCTTGATGCTTTGCTTATCCTCAGATGACAGTATTTCCTTTTCTCCTACTGCTCCTTTGCTGATGATACATCCAGGCAATAGGCTGTGGGATGCTATGGTATCCTGAAAGCAGTGTCAGCTTCCAAAAGCTAATTTGCTTTGAGTGCAGCATTGTGCAGGTGTTTCTTGTGTATTTTTGCTTCTGGAGCTAATTTGCTTAATGTGTGCCATGGTTTGGACATGCCTAGAGTTAGCCAGTTTAGCAAGGTTAGCAGGAAAAGGTTTTTGGTTCCTTTTCTGCTGCTGCAATTTTCTAGGGAGAAAAGAGGCAAGGACTGAGGCAGTGGTACCATGAACTGATGTCTCCTCCTCTTGTTCCTGCTCACAGTAAGGCAGAAGTGGTGAGTTGAAAACAAGCTTCCTGATCAATACATAACACTCTCATGAGGCTGTCTGGAAGTATTCTTTTACTCTTATTTTCCCCAAAATACTAAAATTATGGGAGTCATATTCTGTTAAAAAAAAAAACAAAAACAAAACCCAACAAAAAACCACAAACAAAAAACCCAACAAAACAAAAAGAAAAAGAAAATTCACAAAGATTAACCAGTTTCAGTGTAAACTATCCTCTTCTTTCTTCACCCACTGGATGTTTGTGATAAATTGAATGCATCTTATCTGTAACTTGCTTACATAATGAGGCAGATCTTTTCTATCATGTTGCTGCTTTTTCTAGAAGGAGAAGGAATGAACTTTGGTTTTAGATATTTTTTAATTACAAAAACTTGCAACTAAGTCACGATCTTCTCCGAAGATTCTCAAAGATTTTCCATTTGATCCTTCTTACTCTTTTAAGAAGAATGTGTTTGGCAATGTCTATGCTTATTTATTTATTTAGTTAGTTAGTTATTGCTCTGATGCTTTAATAATGCACATTGTACAACTGTGTTGGAAGCATGATGGATGCCATCCCTATCTGCCTAGAAAGATAATGATAAAATATCTTAGGGAGTATTTTCTCCAAGTGATGCATACACGGAATTCCCATTAATGTTAATGTGAGCTGGGGAGATCCACCCAGAGAGTGAAGACAAGGTTGAAGACGTGATAGTTATGTTAGGGCTTATATCTTTCAAGGCAGTCAGGCAGACTTCTAAGAGGCCGACAGGTTTATTTGAATTTAACAGAAAGCCATACTAAAAAATTCCAGTTCTGTATGAAATGCAGATATATTGCCATTAAATTTTATGCCCAAATCTTACAGCTATAGGTGATCTTACTGTAGAAGTAGGTTTCTATTACATACCTTCCACTATCTAGCTTCTGTAATTCCAGCAGGATGGCTGGATTTTAATAATTGGCATAAGCTGAAAATGAGGAAAGCTGAAATTCAAAACATATCACAAAATTATTCTTTCTGAAGGAAGCAATAATGAATAGAACAGCAAAGGCAGCATTGAAAAGGCCTTGAATATACATTCCTTCCCTGTTTTCTTATGCCAGCAAGAATTTAGTGTGAACATGTATGCAGCTTGGCATATTGGCTGAGGTCCAATGTTTGCACTTACAACATCTGGCACAAATTCTCCACAAGTGAAGGGACAGCTTTTGTCATTCTGTCGCCTACTGTCCATGAGCTTCATTACCAATAATGTGATTGTTTACATTGATCAGATCAAGGAAAACACACAGATTTGGGCAACTCTGCAGAATTTCACAGTTTATGACATTAAAATAGGCATGCCACTTTATCGTTCTTATTTCTGTTCCTGACATGTTGTTGAACTCTTGGTCAGCATTCCGTCATGAATGGATGAAAGTTTTGACAGGTTCTAGGAGTTATTTTTAAAAGCCAACCATGCCAAAATATTTCATGTTAAGATATTTTTGTATTTAGAAACATTAAAAAGACTTCGATTTTGATGTTTGACACTAATCATAGAATCACAGAATAGTTTAAGGTAGAATTGACCTTTAAAGGTAATATAGTCCAATCCCACTGAAATGAACTGCCCTTCGAGTTAGAAAAGCCAAAACTGTCTATTAAAATGATCTTTTAAAGCTCTTCTGGTAAAGAGGGTAGAAACTCTGGGACCTTGAGTGCATTCTTACAAAAGATGACATTATGGGAAATCCTTCCAGAATTATGCAGGTTAGATCAGCACTGAAGAAAAACATCTGTCAATTGAGAAATATTTTGTCATAACCATTCTTATATATGGTACATGTTGGATTCTACTTGTCAAAGCTGTTGGAGAATTAAGATTTATTAATACAGTGTTCCAGGCCCTGAAATTGAATGTGATTGTGCATTTGTAGACCTTGTTGTGAGGGCTGAAGGAATTCACTGAAGTCAAGAGGATTCTGCAGCTATCCCTGCCTTAGTAGACAGAGCAGACAGAGTCAGGGTGGGGGCTTGGGTGACAGACTAAGAACATCACAGTGTTTGGTTATTAGCGCTTTTCCTTGGCACAATTCAGGCTTGTGCCAGAGAGCATTTTTCGAGATAAAAGCTACAAATGTCTGAGAGAATAACAAAAGTGAGGGCCTGCTCTCCGTGGGCAGGTTGGATTATACCACATTGTTTTGGGGAGGTAGAAAGGGAATCTGGCCAGATGGCTGTGAGCCATTTTGACACTTGCCTTTAGGGTTCCCTAGTCTGTTTTGTTTATCAGGGTAGACATCACCTATAAAGTCTCATATGTTTGTAGCAGTGGGATGCCTGTTAGTGACTAAGACAAAAATATCCTGATTCCTTTGAAGCTTTTACATGCATTGACCCAAATCACTCAATTTTTCAAGGACTTTGTAAAAAAAAAAAATCCAACATATGAATTAAATCAATTTGATATCTCATCTCTCAAGTGTTCAACTGAGAGTCTGTCAGCTAATCCTGGTTGCCCTCTTTCCCAGGGCACCTTGGAGATGCACAGGAGCTTGCTCCAGGCTAAACTAATTATTCTAGTGATGGTGGCAGCTGCATGATCCCAGCTGTCTTCTTTTCTGGCCACATGATAGCAGTAGGGCTCCAAGAAAACGGGCCACAGGCTCTGTGTGTTAATTGGTAGTTGGGACCCTCTCCTGACTGCACTTGTGTTATGAGTCAGCTGCTGAACACAGCAGTGTGGTGCAAGGGAGGTCCCAGCCAAGTTCCAGAAAGCACTGGGTCAGCTGCATGTGGGATTAGGTCTACCTACATTATGTCTCCTGATATTTGCAGAAAAAGAGGTGGCCCATTCAGCCAGAAAAACTGTGCACCATTGCTGTACAATATGACCTTGAATACTGAACAAGTCTCCTTTTGGTCCTTTTGAGATCATTGAGTCTAAAGCAAAATGCACAAGCATGGAATAGTTTGGGTTGGAAGGGACCTTTAAAGACCATCTAGTCTAACCCCTCTGGAGTGAGAAAGGATGTCCTTAACTAGATCAAGTGATTCAGAGATCCATGCAGTGAATGTTGCCAGGAATGGCAACTACCTCTCCACCTCCCTGCACAGCCTGTGCCAGCGTCTCACCACCCTCATTGCAAATAATTTCTTATATCTAGTCTGAATTTTTACTGTTTTAGTGTTAAAACCATTACCCCTTGTCCTGTTGCAACAGACCCTGCTAAAAGGTTTGTCTCCGTTTTTCTTATGGGTCCCCTTCAGGTACTGAAAGGCTGCTCTAAGGTCTCCCTAGAGTCTTCTCCAGACTGAACAACCCCAAGTCTCTCAGCCCTCTATCATAGGACAGGTACTTTGGCCCTCTGATCACCTTTGTGTGGCTTCTCTGGACTCACTCCGACAGGTCCATGTCTTTCCTGGGCTGAGGACCCCAAAGCTGGATTCAGTACTCCAGGTGGGGTCTCATCAGAGTGGAGGGGCAGAATCTCCTCCCTCAACCTGAGGCCATGCTGCTTTTGATGCGGCCCAAAATTCTGTTGGTTCTCTGAGCTGCAAGCACACACTGCATTCCATGCCTTTCATCCACTAACACCCCCAAGTCTTTCTCCACAGGGCTGCTCTCAATCTCTTCATCCCCCAGGTTGTATTGATAGCAGGCATTGCTCTGATCAAGGTGCTGGACCTTGCACTTGGCCTGGTTGAACTTCATGATTCTACCAAGGGCCACTCCTAGAGCTTGTTCAGGTCCCTCTGGATGGCATCCTGCCCTTCAGGTGTGTCAACAACACAGCCAGGTGTGCTCTGCAAACTTTCTGAGGCCAGACTTGATCCCTTTGTCTCTGTCATTGATGAAGACATTAAATGACATTTGTCCCAGTAGGTACCCCTGAGGGACACCGCTTGTCACCAGGTCATTGAGCCATTAACTTCTGGATGCAATCATCCAACCAATTTCTCATCCTCTAAAGTCAACCCATGAAATCTGTCCCTCTCCACTTTAGAGAGAAGGATGTTCTGGGAACTCTGTCAAAGGCTGTAGAGAAGTTCAGGATAAAGGATAACAGTAGCCCTTCCTTTGTCCACTGCTGTGGTCACTCCACAGTAAAAGGTCACAAGGTTGGTCGGGCAGGACATCCCCCTGGTAAAGCCATGCTGTTTATTTCAAATCATCTCACTGTTCTCCATGTGTCATAGCATAAATTCTAGGAAAATCTAGATCTCCATGACCTTTTCAGGCACAGAGGTGAGGCTGAAAGGTCAGTAGTTGCTGAGGTCCTCCTTTCTACCACTTTTAAAAATGGGTGCAATGTTTCCCTTTTTCCAGTCAAATGTTTGACTCTAGGGTGTCTGTGTATTTCAGTTTTTCCTGTGTGACCAACCATTTGGACCAGATATATGAAGATTTGGTCCTAGAAGAGTAAATTAATGGAAATTCCTAATTTAATAGGTGTCTAAGCACCTAATTCCAAATGGATTCTTAGCTATTTCCTAACCCTGCTGGTGTCCTGGGCACCTTGGCATGATGAGAGAATTCCTAGTGGCCTTCATTTCTGTTGCTTGGCATGATCTGTTTCAAGCAGCACACCTGAAAGTGCCCAACTAACTGATCAGTGGCAAAACCACAGCAAGATTCACAAGTCATAGGTGTATTTTTCTGATCTTCTTGGAAAGTTCTGATGTAACAAAATGTTTCAGGATGTCTTTATCATTTTGGGTCACAAATAAAACCCAATGACCCATCTCAAATGCTAAACAGCCCAGTGCAGGGAGCACTCATTCATATTACGCAGGCTCATTTTCTCCCATCACTTGCTTTGAAACACAGATTTGATCTTCATCTTACCCTCCCACCAGAAAATCTTCTACCAGATAGGAGTTCACCAGCTATCACACAGTAGCATGCCCTAAGATGAATCCCTCATCCCTTCTTGCTGAAGCTAATCTATTTAATATAAAATACTTAAAATATTCACAGTCAATATTCAGACTCTCTAGCTTAATGACAACGGCTGTTGCCTGGAAGACTGGGTTTCTAATCACTGCCCTAATGAATAAACATCTGAGATTTACAGATAGTGGACAATGCCAAAGTACTCCTTCCAGACTAGGGTGCATTATCTGTGATTTAGCCATGAAATTATTACAGCTTCCTTCTGCTCCACAGGGGCAAATTCTGACCGGAGAGACCCCTGGGTTTGGGATGAAATTATACTTGCAGTGAAGAGACATCATAATGATAGCATTCTATACAAAAATAAAAAAGATCCTAGGACACATTCTTTAACCCAGTCTCAGTATTGTTGTAGCCTACAGGAAAGATTTTGAACTGAAATTGCAAAGTTAGACTGACAGTAGTGCTTTTGGATGATTGCTTCTATTCATCAGACTTCCAGGCCTTAGTGAAATCAGGATGAAGAGCGTTACATTGTTTTTTCTGTAGTGGAGGCTTAGGAAAAAAATGTTGTCCTATTCACTTATTATCAAATCTGAACAGTTTGCTTTTGAAATGTTAAATGTTACCCCAGTTGAACTCTCCATTTTAGGCAGTAGCTGGTTCAGACTGCCTTTCATGGGACTCCAAAATCAATACAGAGAATGAGAGATAGATGGGAAAATATGAATTAATCCATTAATTTAAACTTCATCTTCAAGTCATTATGCTAAAAAAAAATAGATTCTGGTACAATGGACTATTTTATTTTCTCAAGATTCTGGTACATTGGACTTTTTCTTTTCTCCTACGACCCACTTAGAAATCCAGAAATCATAAAGTTTTGCCTTGTCACAAGCTATAAGTTATGGTGGCACAGCAATATTTTTTACTGTCCAGATAAAAAAGGAAATTACTAACTCCATCCTTGCCTGGTGATGCAGTTAGCTGCCTGAGGTCTCAGTGGTTTCACTTCATTTAACATGAGGAAGTATAAAACTGACATATAAAAATTCCCTTAAGCAATCATTCATAATTGTAAAAAAAACCCCTTTTGTGAGGCTTTTTGATCTATCCACACATTGATTTTTATGCAGAGAGCATCTCTTTTTTTTTACAAACAAAAGGTTCTTTCATATTTGTTACATACTTTTCCATTTTGGTTTTCCTTTGTTTTTACTTTGATACCATATTTAAACTTACTTCTCTATGACCATTCCTTGCAGCTTCTAAGATGACTAAATGTTGAGATTGTGAGAATCATCTGCCTTCTTCAGGTATTGCTGGAGTTTCTAACCTTGTTAATGAGAATTTTTTTCCAATAAAATCCTTTCAGTGTTTCAGTGAAGATACCACTGCTGTTATTTTATGTGTCAGGTCTACCAAATTCATTGGGAGAGAAGACTACAGGACTTTTGAGAAGGAATTCTTGTAAATACACCATATAGATTTCTAATCTGTAATTATGGAGCTTACAAACCAAGGGTACTTTAAATATTTAATTTCTGCAGATAGGCTATATTTATAGGAAATGTTGATCATGGAGGTTCATGTGTAAAAGGCATTTGGAGTGATTGAAAATATATTAAGGCAAATGTACAAATACTAATGATTTGTGTGAAACACTGAAGCCAGTATTAGCATTTTCCATGCTGCCCTGAACATGTCAGATCTGAGTGATATCAGTGCCATGAAGGAGAATGGCACTTTTCTTTTCTTTTTGAAAAGAAAATGGATGGTTTTGCAGAGCCAAAACTCTTCTTCCTTCTAAGTAGCTACCTGTTAATTTATTCTGACATTGCTGATCATTTTAGTCAAGGTAAAAAAGTGATGAGAAGGACCAAATATCAAAGAACAGTTGAAACAAACAAGTGTTCTTGCACATGGACTAGATAGGGAAGTCAGTAAGGGAAGATTTTGTTTTCAAGATTTTGTGAGGAAGCTATAAATAAAGGCATGATCTAAATAAAGCTCATTTCAAAAAAAAAAAAAAAAAAACAAAACCAAAAAACCAAGCCAAACACCCAAGAATAACTGTTACTTGTTTATAATGAGGAGTTAGACTGACCTACCCATAGCCTTCTCAGAGAAACTGTATATGGTCTTTGAAATTTGTGCCATTGCAGCAATGTGAAATCATCAAAATCTCTGCTTTTAAGTAGGAAAAAAATTCTCCCTTCATGGTTGTAAAGAAGAAGCTGGAAAATGGGATCCCAGAAGGCTTAAGATAGAAAAGTGAGTCATAAGACATAAAAAAGTTAAAAATATAATTCTATTGATTTTTATAGCAACCTCTTAGCTCTTTGATGTTTGCCTGAAAATCTATAAAGAGTTGTCACAGAGAGACCTTGCTGATGGCATCCAGTGCCTCTGAGCTCTTAAGTTTGGCAGGGAGAGCCTCTGCATTCAATGTCATGGTAGCAGGTTAGATCATCTCATCCTTTTCTTTTTCCATATCTTCCATGGAGGAAAAATTCATCTGCACAGGATCTGAGTGAATGAATATAGAACATGCCACTGTTAACAGTTAGGATATGATAGACTGTGTGTATGTGTCTTTTTAATTTTCTAGAAGTTAAATGTTGATTACTCAGGCAATCAGTGCAAGACAAAGGAACCTGCCAAAGATAATTCAACCCACCTGCACTAGACACCTGACTTAGACTGGGATGAACTACCCTTGAGAATTGGCCACTTTTCCTCACTGGCTGTTACTGGAACAGGGTCAACTAGGTCAGGCAAGCTGTAGCTCTTTCAGGTGCTTCATGTCAGGTGAGAGCCCTAATTGGGCCATTAGGCTTTATCCACCAGTAATGACTGTAAAAGGAAATTCCTCCTGTGAACTCTGAAGTTGGTGAAGCACAATGTCTCACTTTACTGGGTAAAGTCAAGTCCCTCTGCTAGCATCTGGGGCATTAAGGGTATCAAAGGAAAGTTTTGTTCCACAAGAAAAAAGCTGTTCATTTTTTCCCAATTCTGGAAAAAAACATAATTTTCGATTGAAATCTTCCAGTAAATGCTAGATTCTCAGGCTGAAGTAGGACACTGACAGCCTGTAAGGCAAAAGTGGACCACACTGTAAGTAAATGAAAGCAAAAGCTTGCAAAGAGAGTCCTCTCCAGTCATGGGGTGGAATGCCTGTCCACCTGCAGGCAACAAATACAAAAACCAAAAACAGTCTTACTAACACTGATAATTTGTTTTGGGTGTTTGAGTGGGTAGCTTGTAACTGGCAAGTGGGTAGCTTGCAAATTTTATGTGAGTTATATGACCATAAGGTACAAAAAATCTCTACAGACATTGTGATAAGCATGATCTGATATCCAGATATCATGTTTATTGAAGTACTATATACTTTCTCAGTAGGCTGCTTTGTCTCAAAGGATGATAAAATACTCAGAGTCTTACAGATGGTTCCCATTTAGAGAAGCAATTGGCAATCAAGTGTATATAGTTATCAAGGAGAGTCAAACCTGTATTTTCCTACGTTTGCAGACACCAATAGAGAGAGAAAACTCTTTGGTGACAGTTTTAAGCTCCATTCTCACTTGTTTTTTCTTTAGGCTTTATTTCAAGTGCTGGCTCTGGCTGTAACCTTGGCATTTCTAACCCAGTCATGAGAGTGCTGTGGGTGTGTGACACCTTGTGACTCCTGCTGCTATTTCTGTAGCAGCCACCAGACCTCTCTGTGTTATGGATATAGGAAATATCTTTTGTGCCTGTGAATCCTTAGCTCTTGCAGTGACCACAAAGGTGGGAACTGGGTGGGTTCCACACCTACTGGCTCTCGCACTCAAATAAATGTTTTCAGGTTTCCAATTTCACTGTCTTTATACACATGCACACACATACTCTGGGTGTGTGAACTGAAATATTTGAGAAAATACCTCTCCAAAGATTTTTCTGTATGCCTATATGCTCTCCCCATGGTAAAGACTAAGATTTTACTCCAGTGGCATAAAATGAAAAAGCTTTCACTAAGTAAACTGTATCTTTACAATTGGATTGAAGTTTGAATGATCAATGGAGGAACATAGCTGCTAGGTTCTTCCTGTCAGCTACAGACTGTGTGTCATAGACTGACAGGCACAGGGCCCTAGGAGTCTGAGTCCTGCCTGTTTCATTAAGCAGTATGAGGCTGACTATCAGCTATTAGCACGCAGAATATTAGAAGCACCATACCTGTCAAAGAGGAAAAAAAGACCTCCATACAGCTTTATCACTATAATACATTCATCAGTTTATTGAACTGAAGCTTGATAGGGGGTTTCTCAAATGCATGTGATGCCCCGTGCCGCTAAGAGTTTTGTAGTTTGATCTCAGATTATGCTGAAAGCTTTGTGCTAGTTATATACCTGAAGTTGTTCCAAAGTAAAAGTTATTTCTTCCAGAGAGGAGTGCAGTTTGTACTTACCACATTTCCCCGGAGACACCTATTTCATGGCTTAGGGACTTAGAGGTGGATAGAAATTCATCCTTCCATTTTGTTGAGTGTGCCATCAGAGGCATCCCCTGCCCTCCTGTGGTTCTCCTGCTGTTGGCTTTCAAATTTGAGCCTTGACCACTTTATATCTGGCCACAGTGCAGTGAAATCTGGCTACAGCAAAGATGAGGAATGAGGCCAAGATATGGATTAGGCAGGTTCCACTTGATGACAGACTGTTATGTGTGCTTTACAAAGGTGAGATGGTTTTATGATAAGAAAGGTTTACACCTGAAAATTAAATGAAATGTGCAAGGGAGAAGATATACTTTGGTATCTTTCTGTAAGCTTCAGTGCCATTCTCAGCTACCAAGCCCCCCTCTACAGCCTCCCCTCCATCTCTGTCCTTTGTTGGCTGAACTGTTGGCTGAAAATCCTAGACCTCTTGAGATATCTTGGCAGAGGTTAAAGCTGCTTACTTGAATGCCTGGGCAGATTTCTATGTGGAAATCTGGAAAGTTGGCAGAGGACAATACTGTGGATACTCTCTTTGTTCACTCTGTTTAATGACTGAGGACACAGTAGCACCATAAATGCATAGAGGTCATAAAAAAGTGTTTTATGTAGAATCAGAGTTAAAATTTCTCATCTTCTACATCTATGGTTTACATCTGTGGTTCTCACTCTCTCTGTCTGGATGCTTGGATAGTACTCTGTCTTTGAGAGAGATAGTAAATGTAATCATCACCATTCTTGAACCACAGTGCATTGTGACAGCTCTCTTCCAGCCCTTAGTTCACCAGAAAACATGAAATTTACTCAGGACGCTTAAAATGCAGAAAGTTGGATCTTACATATACTACCAAATAGTATATGCCTGGTTGTAGTGGATGACTTTTCATGTTTTGTTCAAAAATGTTTCAGTGTCCTTTTCAATGCTGACTTAAAAGTCTTTTAAGACTGCCTTACTCGAAAAACAGTAAAAGCCATTGATAAAACTGGACAGCTATGATGGGGGAGATCCTTGTGGATCAAGCTGGAAGAATATCGATTCGACATTTCCTTCAAATTCTCGAAATTTAAATGTTTACTTGTAAGTGGTAGAGCTATAAACCCTCGCTGAGATTTTGGTCTAAAAAGCTGAGCATTTTATTTTACTAGAAATTGCAAGTTTGCCAGGATACAAATCTTAGTTTTTGTTTTATTGATCTACATTCTATAAACTGTATTTACTACGTTAACAAGTTTTCAATCTTATTTTGTCATGTAGTTTCATTCCCAATAATTTTCATAAATGTATATTTAAGGATATACAGAAATTTTATATACATTGTTTCATAGCCAGGAAGCTGGATTTGCTAAATGTTTGTTAAAATCCGACATTTTTCTTAATAAGGGCTGAGAATTCTGTAACATTTCTGTACAGCAAACATAGAACTTGAACAAGAAACTATCTGAAAACCTGACACACAAGTGGGTGAAACTTGAGTCTCTCAAAACAGAGGCCTCCAAAAATTTCCCCAAGATATCTGGCAGGAACGCTGTAATGAAAATAATCAGATTTGGCATTTGTGATGTCTTACCTCTGTGGGATACCAAGAACAGATACTGCAGCACATATTTTCCAAAGCAAAGAGTGTATCCACAGAAAGGTTTTTAGAAGAAAGTTTCCTTTCATCTTTACTTTGAAACTCATTATTTTCCAGGATATGATGTTTCATGACAAGTAGTTGAGATGCTGTGATAATATGACAACAGTAGTCCAATGTTCTGGAAAACTAGCAAAAGCAAAGATGCAAAATATTAAACTGAATTGCTAAGTGGCTTTCTGCATTTTAGTTCTACAATATTGACACTAAGTTTTATCAAAAGGAAAAAGAAGGTTCATGCTGTCAAGGCATAGCGTAGGACCAGAGTACTCCTACAAACCAATGTATGTGTTTGAAAATTAAGCTACTAAACTTTAAAGAAGCTATTTGGAGGAACAGTACTTACTTCATATGTACTTGGGTGTTCATGTAAGGTAATCAGAACAAAATTAATATTGGTGTTTGGACTGTCTGTGAGGTGAATGAATCAGGTGCTAGAGCCTTTTACCATCAGTCTTCTTTTCCTCCACATACTTCAAGATGACATCCACAATGAGCTATTCCAACACCTTTCCAGGGGTGGAGGTGAGGCTGACTTGCCTCTTGTTTCTGGGGTCCTCCTTCTTCCCCTTTGTGAAGACTGCAGTGACACTGTCTTTCCTCCAGTCCTCAGGGACATTTCCTGCTCTCCATAACTATTGAAAGATAGTGGAGAGTGGCACAACAACAGCATCTGCCAGCTCCCTCAGCGCTTAGTGGCTGCACCCCATAGGAGACCACAGATTTGTGGGTATGAAATTTGCCTAAATGACCTCTATCTTGATCCTTCTCCAACAGAAGGAGGAGACAAATCTTTCCCTCTTTCCTTCTGTACCTGGGATTCCTGTGGGCTGGCCTTCTGAAGGCATTCGAGAACTCCATGTTTTCTGTATTCTTTATCACCAGGGCATCCGCCTCATTCAGCAATGAACCAGCATTTCCCTAGTCTTCCTTTTGTCATCGACATATTCAAAGCACCCCTCTTTGTTCTCCTTGACTTTCCTTGCCAGATTTAATTCCAAGTGGACCCTAGCCTTCCTTGTCACATCCCTGCATATTCTGACAATATTCCTACATTCCTCTGTCCTATTTTCCATATTCTGCAAACTTCTGTTTTCCATTTGAGTTTTGCCAGAAGTTTCTTACTCACCCGTGCAGGTCTTCTTGCTTGATCTCTTACTCATAGGGATGCACTGATCTTGAGCTTGGAGAGAGTGATGCTTGAATATTAATGAGTTTTCTTGGAGCCTTCTAGAGCGCTAATCAGTGGTGTTCTGCCAAGCAGGTCCTTGAAGAGGCCAAAGTTAGGTCTCCTGATGTCCAGATCTGTAGTTTTTACTGCCCTGCTCCTTCTATGCAGTATCCTGACCTCTGCCATCTCATGGGCACTGCAATCAAGGCTGTCCCCAGATTTCACATCCCCAACCAGTCCTTCATTGTTTGCTAGTACAACATCCAGCCCACACCTCTCTCAGTGGATCCTCTACCACCTGAGTCAAAAAGCTCTCATCAGTGCTTTGCAGGAGCCTTCTGGACTGCCTGTGCTGAGCTGTGTTTCTGCTTTCCATCAAACATCAGGGTGCTTGAAGTTCCCCATGAGAAGCAGGGCCTATGAACAGGGTATATCTACCTCATTTCTAGATTCAAAAATTTGGGTTCAGATGGACAGGAAAATTATTAGATTTGCCCATATTTAGTACAAATATTTCTGTGCAATTTTTTGGTCTTTGGCCTTCATCAGCATTTTTATCTGCGTACATGTCTTGTCTAAAGATTTTCCTGTTTCAGAACAAGCTAGAGTAAATCACTGCAAGGGTGTGTCTGTAACAATTTCACACTAAGCCCACAAATTAAAAATATGTTTAAGAAGAAAAGTAACCTGAACCTGGGTTTCTCTGCAGAAGGATTTTTTATTACTCTTAATGTCCAAAAGCAGTACTTCACATTATGAACTAATGGCCTGTGAAATGTCATTTAAAAATAAAATATGTGTTTGAGTCAGAGGAATAACATCTTTGACTGTCCTATGGTTTTTTCCTCACTGTTTTGAAAGTAATTTATTTTTCTTCTACTTTTGTTTTAGAAAAATACTTGATCTCGGGCTAAAAAAGGACAGACTTAATTACAGACCATAGCTTTTTTTTGTTTCAATTTGCACAATTTTGACAACAGTGCTTTAAATGCAGGGACACTAGCACAGCTTAATTGAAATTCTGATGATGTTTTTTGCACTAATTGATACCCATGTTGGCAGACTGAGCTCAGCGACCCAGGAATGAATGGACAGGAAGAATGAGACTATCAGCTTAGCCTTGCAGGTGGTCTTTCCTGATCAAGATTAAAGAACATTGGCAGGGCACCACAGGAGAGCTAGCACTGCTGATACCCTATGCTATTCTCATTTTGTATTTAAGCACAGGATTTCAGTGTTCAGGCTGAGATTTTCAATCTGACTCCATTTGCAGTAGTAATAATAATAATATTAGAAAAAAGACTGAGAAATTACTTGATCATACTGTGTAAGGAGGTTGGCAAGGAGAAAATGCCAGGTACAAAAGAGGCTTTTAATCTTGCAGGAAAAAAGATAGGTGAGAACTAATGATTTGTCTTGAATTTAGCATGAACTCAGATTAGTATGAGATACAGATTAATAATGGGGTAGAAGTAGGGTGTTAATAAGCTGTGGAACAAACTTCCAAGGGTATGTTAAATTCCGTGTCCTTCAAAGTCTAACACAGGGTCTTGGTCTCAGCACAAATAAAACTGCCATGATATCACATGGCCTACTATATATGCAAGAACAGTCTAAACAGTTCTGGCCCTTAAAGACTATTAATCCTGTTAATTCTTACTTTTTACATAGTATATTCATCAGAGAATTTAAGAAAGCAGATCAGTAGCATTATTACCATTGTACAGATATAGAGACTGTGTCTCAGGAGGGTTAAATCACCTCTTATAACATGTTCAAGAAGCCAATGCATAAAAATTAATGGCATATAAAGTAATATACAACCAGTTTGTCACATTGTGCTTTATCAACTGGACACAGTAATCTTTGGGAAAAAACTCACAGATGCAGTTAATCTCATTTTATATTTAAAAACAAAGTAAGGGACTAATACTTGGTAATTGAAAACAAAAAATGACAGAACGTTAGATTAGACTGACATAGTGATCTCTCAGTGCCTCTGGAATGTACATAGGACTCTCTTAAGTTGGTAGGTGAAAAAAAATACAGCCTAAACCCTCTTTCAGTTCCTTCAGAAGACTCCCTATAGAAAGCTATTTTTGAAGGCAGTCTTATCCCATTTGGCAAATGTTTGCATGAAGAACTTCTATTTATTTTTTAAATTAAAGAGTATAACAATAAATGGCTTAGGGTTAGGGCAATGACTGCAGCAGTTTTCTTTGATAGGGAGAGGCTTTGTTGAAACTGTGGGGATGAAAAAGCTGACAGGGCACTTAATGTGGCTTCATGATAATTGAAAATGAGATGGCCTATTGGCCTGAGATGTGCATTTGGTTTTTATGGAGCTATACCAAGTCAGATCTTAAGGTGGAATCTATAAATGGCTTTAGTACATGAGGGCCAAATTATTTCTTGTTGCTTTTAGTTTCATAAGATAGAACAAGTACTATTATAAACCCCAACCCATAACCTGTTAAATTTCTATTGATGA
The DNA here is from genome assembly GCF_000277835.1 of Geospiza fortis. Lineage (NCBI taxonomy): Eukaryota > Metazoa > Chordata > Aves > Passeriformes > Thraupidae > Geospiza > Geospiza fortis. The sequence goes on from NW_005054346.1 coordinate 3,745,408, forward strand.
CAGACTATGCAAGAATGACTGTAAACAGAAGGGGACAAGATAATAAAAAAATACATAAGCATTTTGAAATGTTGCCATATTGTTTATATTGAGTTCAATATCTCTATTGCACAGCGTAGTCAGCTGCCAAGATTTTGTGCGTGACAGGCTGTGCCAACATTTGTATTCAGATGCTCCAAATCTTGGGAGGAGAAGGAAAAAGACATTTTAAATTAATAAGATAGTACAGACCTTCCTCCATAACACACTGAAACATTCTCTGATACTAAATGTGATCAGCAAGCAGTTCTGAATGCACTATCACATTCATCACTGATGTTTATTAATACTATATTTTTAGGGCAATAAATCCAGGTTATTGTTAGATTGATATTGTTCTTATGAACTAAGGTTCATTGACCTAGAATTAGGTTTAAGAATAAGCTCTTTCTCTGAGACTGGGTGTCTTGCACACATGCAGGCAGACACATATTTTCACAATGGTGCGTTGGTATAAATTTGAATTTAAATCTCTCTACTGTACCTGCTGATCATAGATAACTGCATTCTTTTTAAAAACAATTAAACCCCATTGTTATCAATTGTCTGCAGCTTGAAGAGCTCACAGTGGCATGGCACTTTCAGAGCTGAGCAGAGACTACTTACATGTAGTTTGATTCTTCTGGTTGGTTGGGAATGGTCACAATGCAGGGTTTGTTTTGCTCCTGGCCCTGCACAGATCAGCAGAAGAGTGAGTTTAAGACCCCCCTAGAAGTGCCACTGGGAGCTGGAATCCTACCCATAGGATCTATGGGAGATGAAGTGAAATGAGAGCTTGTAGTCCTACTGTGGCTGTGTTTGAGCGATCTGATCCTTCACCTGAGGGGCTGCTCAGCTGGACATTTTCCCATGATATAAAATGGGATGAGAGGAAAGAGGAAGTTCTAGCAGAATATAGTCAGGATTTAGGAAGTCTCTTGAGTGTTCTATCCTATAGTTTGTATGCTACAGGTAAGCTTAGCAGGTAGGACAATAGCAATATGATTAAGTCATGTGAATTAGATTGGATCTTATTGGAATGGATGCATTGTAGTTTTCATGTTTAAAAAATACTGGGGTTTTTTCTCTCTCTTTTTTTTTTGTGGGTGGGCACTGTTTTCATTTCTATTTAGAAGGTGCAAGAACATGCAAATGCAGCAGCACAATCATATCATCATTTTTGATTCAAAAGTCAATGGCCCTCAGAGAACCATGCAGCAGCTCATTCCTCATCAGGATGGTGAGCAGGAATGTAAAGTGTGCTGGTGGGTTATTACACATGCTGAGCCTGATTCTCCTCTCATGTACACTGTTAACACACAGGAATAACAGCACTGAAATCAGCACTGTTATGCTGGCCCATGTGAAGGAAAAGTCAGGCTTTCCATGTGTCAAACTCTCATCATCTCTGTCTGGGAAGGAGAGCCATCTAAAATGCTTTGGAGGCTACATTCATCTAAAATGCTCAGCTGAACCAGCACTTAAAAATTGATATTTTCTTGTGTTCTTTGAAGCACTTAGCTAAATAATTTGAAATACATTATTACAGAGGCAGTCACTGTCACTGCCAGAGCCAATGTTCCTTTAGAATATCTGTTTTATGAATCTTGTTTTGAGTATTTTCCATAGTAACTCAACCATTTTAATTTGCTTTGGACCATGGCACAGCAAGTTTGCAGCCTTTGTAAATTCCCACTAAAAAGGCAAGAAGAACTTTTGTTTTTCTCGTTTCTTTCTTAAATACAAAAAAATAAGATGAAAGTTTTTTTCTCTTCTAGCTGAGGATGTGCATAATAATGTGCAAAATGTCTTTCTTATTTTGAATGTTGAGACAGAGGTTAAAATAACTACCACTGTAATCCTACAAACAAAAAAATTGATTTGTGAAGTTAATACATATCTTCATGTACTATTTCCCCTGACAAGAAAACTCTCAACAACAATTTTTCTACAGATCACCCCTGATATTCTATGCTAAGTTTTGACTTTCAAGTCAAACAGCTAAAACTTAATTTGTACCTTAATCCTGCATAGGCAGTCCTTCATATCCTTCTGAAGGCATGGTGGAAGTCAACCATTCCCTTTCTAAAGATGGTGAAATTGAGAGGGTATAGTTTTGTAAATATTGTGACACCTAGGCTTGAAAACTTCTTGTTCCACAGAAGAGAAAATGAATGCCCAAAAAAATATGACAGGACTGAAAGAAGGCCCATAGTTTGTGTGGAGGATGGAGGAGTTTCCCATATATCAATTTTTCAGTGGATGTTTCTTGAGAATGTTACAATTTTTTAGGAGGCACAATTTCTTATTGCACGAACTGCAAAGAGGCATCAAGAAAAGAGGTATTTAGGATACCAGTGAAGAAAATAGTAGTTTCTTCTCACATCAAAAGAGGATAAAAAGTTTTGGGTACAATTTATAGTAAGGTAGGCATTTTCTCTGTTTTATTTTATGATCATTTTTTAAACCAAGAAAAACTGTCTGTAGAAAGCCCCCGATTATGGAAGAGGGTGAAAACACTCAGGGTTTTTCTGTGAACATTTTCTTTTCAAATCATACTTTTGATATGTTTGCAATGCCCAGGTTTACCTGCTAAACATGGTCCTGGTGTTGAATTCACTTTTCTGTCTCACCAGCAAACTTTCTTTCAGACTTGCAAGGTAACGCCTACAATCATCCATGAGGAATGCTGCCCAGGTTGGTGGGCAGAAGAATATTGCTCTGAAGGCATCCACATATTCATGGCTGGTGTTATTACATAGTAATAGGTTGGTTAAGGCTTCCCTTCAACAGTTGCAGCCTTGTCTAGGGGTCAAGGTTGTACCACCTGCCCCAGGCCCTGAGTACTGGAGAGAGCCAAAGCCCAGCTGCTGCTAGAGTTATCCCCTTCCTTGGATGCTGTTCAACACAGATGATGGAGTATTCTACCATGGCATGCTCTTTGATGTTTTTCTTGGTATATTATGATTGTTTGATATTTTGTATTAGTTATACTCCATTTAATGAAAAACATTTCTGCTTGTGAAAGTTTTGCTAGATTTTAAGTACATGGGTTGAAGTTTTCCCAAACGGTTATTTGCTTCAGCTGATTTCTTTCCTTTTGTTCTGTCTTTCTCTTGAAGTTCCTTTCAAGAACGTTCTGGTTATTTTCAGTAAGCAGTTTTGAAAAGCAGCAGAAATACCCTTTTAACCCAGAACAAAAAAACAAAGAAAATTCTCTTTCAAGATCCCAAGCATCCCTCTGCTTTGGAGCAAGGCATTTAGTAGAAAAGGAGCTTTCTATGCTCTGTTTTGTGGCTGTGTCTCCTGCCAATCTTGTGTTTGGCCAATTTTTGTGCCTTTGGAAAACTGCAGTTTACACACTCACACAAAGCTGGTAGACACAACTTGGATTTTATCAGCAAGGTCACAAATGAGAAGACGGAGGCTCCTTCCATGGGGCTGGATACCAGTTACAGTTTTTATTCCCATTGCACAGTGGGCTCGGCTGGCAGAAGGAATGGAGCATCTCTCCTAGGGAGAGAGGCTGAGAGAGTTGGGGTTGTTCAGCCTGGAGAAGAGAAGGCTCCAGGTGGAACTTATCGCAGCTTTTTAGTCCACAAAGGGGATTTGTGAATAAGAGAAAGTGGCTTTTTACATTGGCAGCAACTGAAAGGACAAGCAGAAATGGTTTTAAGCTGAAGGAGGACAAATTTAGTTTAGATGCTAGGAAGAAATTCTTTATTTTGAAGGTGGTGAGGCACCTTCAGAATTACTTGTTTGACTACTAATCCCAAAGTTAATGCTTTCTGTTTATTTGTGTTTTTTTAAAAAAAAATTGTTTTGGAGCTCTGCATATGAGTATCAATATTTAGTTATTTGTCTACTCTGACCCATTTTAAAATCACCTTATAAGATGAAGAAAAAAAACCCCAGTATATTACTTTTTGCCTTTTTTTTTATTTTTCCCCAAAATTTTCAAATCTGAAGTGGTTTCAGAGAATGGAACTTATCTTATCTGGAAAGGAAATATTTAGAAAAGATCCTTCCCATTATGCTATCGATATTTCATTTATATGAGATAACAAGATCCATTCAGCAATTAAAAACCATTGGAACAAATTCTTTTACTGTTCTGCTTCCTTCTAGCTTAATTTTTCTGAGGTTGTTGCCTGATTTGCTGTTTAATAAGTAAAGAAGTATTAAGTTTTAAAAGATGGGAGCCAAACTTTTGCTTCTTAGAGCAGTGTAAATCCAGTGTACTCTGCCCTAGGGTCATTACACTACTTACAGAATAATCAAGTCAGAAAGAAAAAGGTAGCTATGCATGAATATTTTGTGAGATGTGTATCTGTGTTCAATATTTGTGTGTGTGTATATAAATATAAGGAATTTTCAGTAAAATAGTGATTTATCTTTCACTAACTAATACTATCAGTCCAAAGAATTTCTTTGATTGTGACCTTTAATGCAATTTTTTTCAGTTTGCTGTTTAGCAGCTGACTTGAAAATATTTCAAATAGAGCTATTTAATATAGCCCATTACAATTTTCCAACCTCATCATAATCTATTTTTCTAACAGGGTCACCTTTAACATATGATGGGATTAATGTATTTTATTAACATCTATTCTTTTTATAAGGATGTCTGATTGAAAGCTGCAATTTTTTTTTTATCCATAAGATTTAAAAAAAGAATCACACACAACTTTGAAAAATTCAAAAATGGGTTATTCTTGGATAAAAGTATATTCTCTTCTGCCAGTCGTCTTCTGTCTTGAATAATATTTTGTAATCTTCCACTGACAACTGACTCTGAAAGACGTCTAATCTGTCCTTAGACATGGCATATAGCTGCAGTTTGCTATAATATCTCTTTCTGCTGCAAAAGACATTTATAATACTTTCTACATAATTTAAATGTACTGTGTAGTTTCCTCATTTTGGGGAGAAAAAAAGAAGGCAATTCAGAGCTCCACTGCTGGGGGCTGTCTGTTAATCTTCTTCCATTGTTTTATTTACATAGATTTATGAAATCCCAACAGAATTGTATTTGTTTGTGTGTAGTGCTGCTACTTTGATACAAAGAGGAACTAGTGGCTCTGCCCCTCATACACAAATTCATCAAAATGTTTATTCAATTTCAGGCTCATTTGTTTAATCTTTTAGACAACAATAGGAATATAGAAAGCTGATCAACAGGACTTTTGTTTTGACCAAACTCTAAAAATATAGATTTTTTTATCTGGAAGGAGGTTTATTTCTGGTCTGCTCTGACAGAAGGATGATAGGTTTCTATCTCTTAGTCTAATTAATACCTTTAATCTTTTTTAATGGTTAAACAGTCTCCCTTTAGTTGCAAGGCAGAGAAGAGATAAAGGCACACAAGGCTGGAGGTTAATCCCTGTATTTTATTTCTTAATTTCTGCTATAGGGATTCCCTTTCCATCATTTCTGTTTACTTTTAAGCACTCTTCAGATGCTGGCAGAAAGAGACAACAAAAGTTTGATTAGGGCTATCAGTCAAGCTTAGGCAGACATTAAACTTTTTGGAATTTAAAGAGAAATAATTGTTAGCTGAACAAACAGGCTGATCTGGTTCTATAGCCAGAGTTTTGTTATAATGGCTGAGAAGGAAGCAAAAAAATAGTACTTTCATGTGGACTGTTTTGTTCAGCTAGTACTGTCTGCCTTGCATTTTTCCCATAGAATAGATTCTATAGGAAATGTTGTAGCACAAATAATTATGGATGAAAATTATTAGATGGCTGGCTTAGGAAAATTCTGTATGCATTTTCATTGGTTTCTACCAGTGTTAGGCTACTTCTACATAGACAAAATCTAATGCCAATATTATGTTAAGTATGAAATTAAAAAGGCACAGAACTTTAATGGCATTTTATTTCATATGCTCTCACCCTATAAGTAGAAGTTGAGATTTTCATTTAAGTAATTTTTGAGGTAGTTTAAAGGACATTCTGAAAGAAAGAAATCTCTTGTTGGTAGAACAGTGGTAATTAGTGGTGTGGGTGACGTTTTTGCCTCGTTTCTTCTGAAAAAACCCAAAGAAAACCAAACCAAAACAAAGCTAAATTTTTTTCTCTGGATAGCCTACACAATATTGGAAATGAATGAATTGTTCTTTAAAGGTTGTAAGGACTTATTTCAGAAAGAGAGTTTGATGATAAAAATCACCTTTTCTTGACTTTTCCATTTAGAATTTTGATGTTTTTAAGTGAACTGTAGATGTTGGAGTATTCTGCAAATAAGATTAGAAGCTCTGATGTCACCCTTCCAAAGAGATTAAGATTTAGGAGTTGGGCTCAGACATGAACGTGTCCTCAAAGACTTTGAAATAAATTGGATTTGTTGTTTTTATTTTCCTTTGTATATGAAGAAATACTGTTTCATTATGTGATGCTTGCATGCTAGAAAAGCTTGAATAAATGCCTTTACATTTGCCGGTGAACTGATAATGACTGTGTTATGTACAGAAATTATTCAGGGAAAAACACAAATGCAAGGACCACCTGCTCAAGATATAAAAGTTAGAGAAGAGCAGAGAGTGCTTGTATTTTTTATGAGTGCTTCTTTTACTTTGGACAGTTACGACAACTTTATGAAGACTCATGCTTCTTTGTACACAGCATACTTGTTTGGAGCCAGCTGACAACAGAAGTTTGCAATAAGAGCCAATATTGACACAATATCTGCAATATGAGTTTTCTGCACTACAGCTGCAGCCCAGCTCTGCCACGCTATGACCTGTGGTGCCCATGTTCTCCCCACGTACCCAACAGCCACAGGATTGCAGCAGGAGAGATTCTTCCTGGTCACCTCCCGGCCCCCAGGAGAGAGCCTGTTCTGGGGTGTAATGATTTCTGGGGGTCATCCTTTGCGAGGCTGACATTATGTTGTTCCCATCTGGGTAGCAACCACACAGAGTAGTTGTCAGATTAGGAGGTGGCTAGAAAGAGGGAATTTTGAGTTTTGTTTGTCATTCGCTACATATTGCATAGATGAAATGGATATTTATTATTTTTGTTGTCAGTACATAGGCAAAACAATATTTGAAAAGAAAGGTGGTGTCCTTCAGTTGACATTTTGGAAAATGTATGCATATTCCAAAGCACATATGTCACACTTATATCTGTTACTGGTTTATGTTATGGGGATTAATAAACTAAATACTGGATTTAAAGGTCAGGATTCTAGCTGAATGTTCTATAATGTATGAGGTACTTATACAAGAGGTTTATAAATTTGCTATACTTTGGACCCCTCAACTGCTTAAAATTTAAGTACATGAATAATTGTTTTCCTGAAATGGATGTACTTTTTCAAATCTGGTGTGAATAAACCCTTGATTGTCAATTATTCTTGTTCATATAATTCACTGTGAATTAGAAAACAGAATTAAAAAATGTTCAGGTTTTTTTCCTCTGTTTCAAACTATTGATTTTTGGATCTGCTCTAAATTATCCAAGCTGAATAGCAGTTGAGCCAGTGGATAGCATTGTAAAATATAAATAGGAAAATGGGGTTTCATTTCGCTTTGCTCCAAGTTTTTGAAGAAGTAGCTTTTTGGCAGAAAAGAAGTCCAAGCAGCCCAGGAGTCTGGTTCTGGGTTACCCCAGATTTGTGGATGGAAGAATTCCTAATATGAAACAAATAATGTAGTAGCTGTGCTAATATCACAGATGCTGAGAGCTCTGGGTCTACTGAGTCTGGGACTACATGGTCTTCATGGGACTTTGGGGGGCAGGTTTTCCCAAGAGACTCCTCCTTGGACCATGGAAATCAGGATGATGAAGTTTGTGTCTCTGATAGGGTCTCAGGTAACTTTGTTGTTGCCTGTTGAATTTTGAACTTTTACAAGGCCTGAAATGCCATTTAAATGTAAAGGGTTTGGGAATTTCTCTGATGTGCTCCTCTTTGGAACATTCCATACCACACTTTGTGATGAAAAATTTCACAAAGCCTGGGTAAAGAAACTTGTTAATTTGTGTTTGCCCCTGCAAGAAGCACCTACTTTATTATTGGGGCAGATAGGCACTCTAATAATACAAATAATTAGCATTAAATATCTTCTATGAGGGATTTGAAAGTGAAGAGCATATTGCCTCTATAGATCATTGCACATGAATATATGCTAAAAAAAATCCATTATAATTTAGTGCTTCACAAACACGAGTATCTTTTCAAAGAGGAAGAAGGCAATGACTTTTCTTACATTGGTCTCACTTCACTATCAAGAAGATATTGGTAAGTACAGAGAGCAGAAGAAGAGTCAGTCAATAACTTCTAACTCAATCACATCCTCAGAACTGCCTTTCATATATGTCACTTAAGAATGTTTTTTTTTTCATATTTCAAAAACATATCTGGTCCCTGCCTCTCTAGGCAGAATCATGCTTGGGAATTTTTGATTTCTGCAACCTATCCTTTGAATAAAATATTTCTCATTTTTTCTTCACAACCTTAATAGAAATAAATTAAAAATTGAAAAGGGGACAGGAGGAATTGTCTCCGTCATGGTGATAGGTGGAAAACCTAAAAGTGCATAATATGATAGTGGTCTAGAATATTCAGAGGGTCAGGCCTTCACAAGAAATTATTTAGTGCATTACAATTAAGTGTAATGGCCTAAAATATAGTCTGAATATATATAAAGCTTCCTGACTGGTAAATCTATTAGTCATTGGAATAGTTGCAAGAGAAGTGCTAGAAGCCAATGACTTGATAATTAAATTTTACACTGGAAAATTTGTTACAGGAAATGATTCTTCCTTAGTTTGTGAATAAACCAGGTTACTTAATAAGACTTCTGAATCTGTAGAATATCCATTCATAAGATAATTTCTTTTGCAATAAAGGAAATTTCTTTTCTCCAGAAAGCTTTAGAACAATTGCTGTCTCTCTTTTGGTGATAGTCTTGGGATCACAGGCATCTCGTGGGTTGCCACGGTACCATTAGTATTTGTTAGTCTCTGTAAGTTAGCTATCAATTGTACAAAAAGTCCAAACAAATATCCCCTGCAGTTACTTTATTAGGGCAGGGAATTCACCACCAATTCTGATCTTACAAGCTAAAATTCAAACATGTTTAGTAGCTATGAAGAAAAGAAAGGATGACTATAGAATTTTTTTATTCAAAAAAACATGAACCCCCTTGATAAAATGAAGGCAGCTAGAGAAAAATTCCCGTTCAGAAACATGCATCCACTATTTTCCTATCTTCTTTATCTACAGGGTATTTTAAAAATGAATTAGATTCTGAAGCAATTAAGCCATAACACAGTATTTTCTGAACTACTCATCAACTAATCCCAGTCTTAAACAGATAATTGTCAATAACACAATAAACATTTATAGCCTGTGTATGCCCCTTATGAGAAGTGCTTTCTTGTTGTTATCTGTACTTTCCAGGGAAAGTGCACTTTGCCCAAGTCCTATTGAATAAATTGTCCTTTATTACAAATGCTTTATGCATAAAAATAAACACCCAGATTTTATCCATAAGGCCCTTTTGAGTTTTGAAGAAGCATAGGTTTTATATTTTACTCATATAAAGTACTTCTTGTTTTCACCATAGTTCCTACTCAAAAGCTAGGAACACTGTGATTCTGCTTCACTTTTTTGAAGTATGTATTCTGAAAAATAACATTCTGTAAGATACCTCTGAGTGACACTGTTGTGCTCCCTCTGAGTCAAATTCTCTAAGATAAATCTGGTTGTCAATTTTGTGAAAGACTCATATTTTTGACTGCATTTACATGCTTGCTATGGAATGTGAACAACAATGTACAGGGATGAAGTTTTATTAAAGGAAAAATATTGAGTCTACAGAGTTTGATAAATGTGAAGAAGTACATGCTTTTTTAGGAATATAATATTAGGGATTTTAAGGCTTTTCTTTCATCTTATGGCACCAATAAAACTAGAATAAAAAAGGACTTTCTCCCAAAGTCAATAGGCCGCACAATTATTTTTCACCATTGTTTTCATCTCATATTCACTCCTGGAGAAAATTTGTTTCATTATAGTATCCACTGGTGTGTGTAAGGAGGGTCACAAAGCCAGCTGCAGTCATGAATCATTACAGAGGCAGAAGCAGCTATGTTTGGTCAACACCAGAAATTCTGCCATCCATTTGTTCTTGCATCTCCCATCCACAACATTTCTCCAATATACATACTCAAAATGTCTCAGAGAGAGATGCTTTATTGAAAAGCTAATGCCTTGCATCTTCAGAGTGCCTGCATTATCTCTTGAAATAATAAATGTGTTTTTTTCCAGTGTTCTGAACTCAAAAAAATCCTCCAGTATATAAATTCAGAATGAAAGTACAGATCTTACAGCTATAAACAACTCATTAGCAATATTAAATAGAATTTCTGTACCTAAAATCTTTCTTATTTTATCCCACACATACCCTCCACAGAAGGCTGCTGCTGCCAGAAAGACCAAGGTGCTGGATGTCTGACTCTTTATGGAGGTCAGAAAACAGCTTGTCCAAGTTCAAAGATATATAGAAGCTGTCAGCATGGGATTTGAGAACTGAACAGATGTGTCAGGAAAATAGGCAGAATGGTCTCCTCTTACATGATCATAACCTGGGCAGCTCTGGGCATCACAGCCCGCTCAGTGTAATGAGTGTGGATGACATGGACAGAGAGACTCAGCCCAGGATGGAGGTGTGACATTTCTGACTGGCTGTCAGAGCATCTCTGTGAGGGGACTGATACAGTCTGTGTGAGTGACACTAAAGCATGGACATGTTCAGTAAAACCCACACTGAAAGGGAAAAGGATGGCCATTGTAATTGTCTCAGTCTCACAGCAAAGCTGATGTAAAGGCGTTTGTGTGTCTGTGATGAGACTACCTCTGCAATGTGTATGTTTACTAAATTAACAACAGAATGTCTATTTCTTTTGATACTTCTTCATTAAACCATAGTGTTGAACTGAACTATATTTGCTATAAAACTTGTTCAGTAATTTATTTTCAAAGGTAAGGAATGCATTTCTGTTTCATATTTTAAAGGGTTTCAGCCTCTTGCAGCCAACTATAGTTGATTAGGAACATTGTCTGAAAGTCCTAATTTAAAATGAAACTAAATGTGCTGCAACTTTTAAAACTTTGCTACCTTTAAAAAAGGAAAATGTTTCTTTAAAATTGATAAGTTTCTTTAGCCAGAACTTCTGTGAATATACAAAACTCAAGAAAGATGAAGGCTCTGGTTTCATTTATATGTCATGTTAGTAGAAAGACAAACTCTGTATCATCATCAGCCCAGCCACAAAGTGTTCTCATTAGTTTTACTAGGGAGACAGACCTCATGTTGGAAGGAAATCACATCTCTCCCATACTGGAGTGGATCAGAGATGGAGGTTTTTCCTAAGACCTCACATCTCTACAGCTGTGGCTATGCCTGTCAAACATGTGTCTGGTACAACCTCTTATGACTGTGGGAAATTGTCAACTTCAAAAGGTGATGTGTGCCCCAAAATGGAAGGAGACACTGTGCTAAATTTTCAGCACCATGCATACAGCCCCAGCTGCCTGCTGCTGTGGCTACAGGAGCTCATCCCTGTGTAGACAAACTTAACACAGGGAGAGCCCTTTCCCAAACCCTTTTTTTTGTGAAATAGCCATTATAAATATGAGTCACAAAAATAAATCAGTAAGGTGGCAAATGTTTGAGCTTCATGTGTAGGATAGAAACTAGAAGTTGAAACTGTGGCAGAGGCAGCTGGGATAGGACAAATTCCATCCACCTCTGCTGAGGCCATATGTGCATCCAGAGGAAACACGCTCTGTGTCCTCTTCTTGGGTCAAGCCAGAAGGTGACCTTAGTGTTTTTGGGACATGCTTTTGAGAAAAAAAATAATCAACACAAGACCCCATTAACAAAAATATAGTTCCATGAAAGCTTCAATATTTTCAGGTTGTGCTGTATTCAGTAATTGACTGAGAATCATTGGAGATGTTGCTTTGTCATGCACAATACCTCTGAACAGATTATCAGTAGGTTTCCACTTTTAGCTAATAATTTCCAGTTCTGGAACAAGCCATTTTTTAACAGGTGAGCATTGCTCAGGAACAACTGTACAAAAAGGAAGCACTTTAGGAACTCACAATTTTCCACTTTCCCCAGGACTGTTGATAAAGGCCTTTTTCCCTGTGAGAAAATATTTCTCTTTGAAATCCTTCAACCTTGTTTTTAATTCACAGCATTGTTATTGAATTGCCATATGGCCTTGGGCACGTTCCTGTACATTTTCTGTATCTTGGTCTATCTATTTAGCAGAATGCTTACACAGCACAGTGCACACATTCTAACACTTCAGAAAACAGGCAACCCAGCCAGGGCCATACTTCTGTTCCAGTAAGTACTTTTAGGGAGCATCAGCAGAACTGCTGATTATCATCCTTCTGCTTGAAGAGAGAGAGGGTGAGATGTGATTTCTGTTTCTCCTCAACCAGTACAATACACTCTTCAGGTCTCTATTTTGGATCAAAAGGGAGAAACAGAGGGAAAGTGAGAGATGGGTGCTCTCTAATTGGATGCGTAATTCCCTAACATTTTAAGTGGATGTTGTCTCTTCTTGGCACAAGTGTCCCACGTTTGAGCAGATGATCACCTTCTGGAGCCATTGTCTAATGCCTGTGAATATGCTCTGAAACCATTATTGAGTACACATCAAGGGGTTTCTTAGTGAGCTAAGAGAGGAGAACTCAAAGCTAGGCAGGAAGGTGAGACAGTTTTCAAAAAACACAGCTGGGGCGGGGGGGAGGATCTGAGCAGAGAGAAAGAGAAAGCAGCATCTCCTACTCTTTGAGGCAGTAAATACAGTAGGTACAAATAAAGGCAAATGCAGCCACAAATATTGCGTAAGTCATTTGTCTGGGACCTGGGGAGAATAAAAGGAGGGAAGTGGTGATTTTGTAAAGATGCCTGCACAGGACCCACCTCCACCCTGGAATCACAGGGTGCTTGTAGCAGCTGGCTAGTTGTGACAGCATTGGCTACCTGACTGCCAGCTGTGCTGTGGTCCAAGCCTTCATCAACTCACAGCACAGTGCATAATAAATTTTGACTTGCAAGAAGTAAAAGAAGAAATCTCAATGAGATCTGCAGATCAAACAAGACATAATTAACTTCTGCCTTGCTCTTTCACACTGATCATCCCTACCATCCCTTTTCTTCCCTTTAGGCCAAATTGTAATATTTACCACTGTCTAAAGTAGGTCTTGAGGTGATATAGCACAGTATTTAGATTGTACTTGGAAAAATGTCTGACCATATGTTACTTCTACGCTCTTTCCAGTGTTCTTTGGATGGATGCCAAAGGGAAAATACCTGTATTTTGGTTTATAAAGTTCCCAAGGAATGGACATTTTACAGTATTTATGTCAGTCTTCTTAAAGTCTGTGATGAAATACACAGAACTGCACATTTTTATTATCCTTTCTCTGTTCATAGGACAGGTTGAAGCACAATTCTTTCTTTTAAATGGCCTGTGGTACCAGTTCCTAATATTAAAATGAGCTACTTTAGGTGGTGGTGACTCATATGCATATCAAGTAGCAAGTGCTATCTGGGACAGGCCCGCAGTGAGCATCGCTCCTTCACTAGGAGGGCTGGGAAGGGAGGCTCAGAGGAAGAGCTTAGGGGTGATTTCTGACACAAAAGAATGTGTAACCAAAGTTCATCTTTTATTTCAAAATATAAATTCAATATGAAGACGCAGCAGCATCTGCTGTACTGTCTGGTTCTACGTGTTGAGGAGCCTTTGATGAAAACAACATGCACTCTTTGTTGAAACTATAAACAAAAATCTGCCAACTTCTTTTGGACAGCAATGTTACACTGATTATGAATTAATTAAAAAAAATTTATTCCGATATGCCATGGGAAAATCCGTTCCTTTTGTGGCCACGGGGTAGCTTGTGTTTTTTAAATTATTAGGTATGTATCTTGTTTAGTTAAAAATTTTCAGTATTGTTCAAAGACATAGTTATTCAAGGCTGAAAATAAAATGCTTTCTTTCATTTCTATTAAATTTGGACTTTGGAATTGCATTAGAGAGACATGTTTGAAAAATAGAACCCATTTTGATGTAAAAATGCAGGTGTAGATAAAACCTCTGGATAGCAATCATGCACTTTTACTTCCTTTTTCTTAATAAGCCTATGATAAGAATGAAGCCAGTTTTGAAAATACAAGTGTGACAAACTGCTTTGAGATACAAAGCAACCATGTCTAATGATACAATGTAATGATTTTATTTTTAAACTGTAACTTGACATATTTGTCTTTATATATTATTCATTTTAACACTGTTTCCAGAATGCATTAAATATTTAATATGAAAATGCCCACATATTTATATGTAAAGATTTAGATCTAGTAATCCAAATCCACATAAAGCTGTTATCTAGAGCTGCAGCTTTCTAATTTATGTACATACATGCACACCTATACGTACAAACAGGCAAGTGCTTTTTTATATGGAGAGATAACTCTCAGATGTACAAACCAGCAAAATATTCCATATTATTGTTACAAAAAAGGAGTCAACTGCTGTAAGGAATAAATGCTCTCTAATAAAAACCCCATATTTTTGTTAGAACTGAACTGAGTCTACTCAAATGAAATAGTTGGGCTGCGAGAAATTAATCTAAGTAGTGAGATAAAATTTGCAGGTATTTACTTATTTCTTTACTTCTCCAGCTTATTTTAATGTACAGTATCACAAAAGATGAAGGTTAATAAAACAGGAAAACCTCACAAAGATTGCCTGTAAAGAAAACTCTCAGGAGGATAGCTGTCTCAATCCTGCTTATTTAAAGAAGTTTTTGTTGATTGTTTTAGAAGCATTTTGCCAAGGAGATTTAATACTGCTGTAGACCTTCCTACAGGAATCACACCTTTGGAGATACAGATTTATATTCAGCCTTTCGAGGGCCTTCAATATGTGTCAAATGAATCATTGCCTGCAGGGCCCAACCTCCACGGCACATTTTTGCTGCACTTTGTACCCCCAGTTCTTCTGCCCCAGCTTCACATGGGAAACACTTGTGGGGAGAAAAGCCAAGGACCAACATGTGTCTGGAGCCCATGGCTTCTTGCTACTTCAGGCTAGGAAACAGTTTGTGAAACTGTGAGTAAAGACACAACTGTGCTCTATTAAAGTGCCTCATGTTCACCAGTGGTGTATTTAAAGTGCAGATCCTCACAGTACTTCCTAATTTGTGAGTACAAATATGTGAATAGAGCAAGATCCAGGAAGAAACAGGTTATCTTGCTGTCTTTCCCCAGATTCTGGTTTCCATGGCAAGAAACACAGACACAAAGACCAGAAAGAAGTCATGTCATTCTGCTGACTATGGTCCTTAATACCAAGCAGGACCATCAATGGATGATACTGGGGAGCTGTGGAGAAGAATATGTCTACCTTAGGAATATGTATCCAAAACTAGAGTTGGAATCTATGGAATCTATGAGCATCAATCTTGCTGGTGGGATGTGATGAGAAGCAAAAAAGGCCTTGATGCTTTGCAAGCACAGCTCAGCAATAACTAAATCATTTCTGAGTTCCCAACATTGTTTTCAACAAAAGTGCAATCCATAGCTCCATACTAGCTGCTATAAAGAAAATAAACTCTACCTCAGCCAAAACCAGCACAGACAAGTCAAGTATATTCTGCTGTCTAAGGTAGCACTGGTTAATATTATAGCTATCCTTAATGACTTCTCATAGTGGCTTCTCAACCTTGAATTCGACAGCAAGAGTACTGAACAGGTTTTGGTAAAAGATCCTTCTCTCTCTGCGCTTCAGTTTCTTAACAGATAAAATGAAGCAACCTTTATTCTCAAGCCACCCTTTAAAATGTGTGGGTTCAAGGAACAGGCAAGCTATTAGTACTGGAAAGTTGGCTGAAGGTTTTCCATTCATCATCACTCATCTCCTCATCTCTCTTTCATCAAGTAGCACTCGTCGTTCTCACTTGACAGGAGTCAGCCTCTTTTATTGTTTACCTTTCCATCTACATGCATTTAAAAAGTAGTAAATACTGAAATGATGCACAGTGTATTAAAATAGGTGATGCATGTTGCATACCTAATGGGGGCTCGCTTGCAGCGCTTAGCAGAAGAGCAAAGGTGATGAGACAGGTAGGACTGGCATCATTTTAACTTGAGGAGGGTGCTCCAGTATTACAGCACTGGGTATTGGGTAAACAGGCTGGTTGTGGCTGGGTTAAAGGAATGGAGGAGCACTCACTGGAAGTTAATATACATGCCAAGTACAATAATTCACTTTGTTCCATTGTGGATAGAAATGTATACTGTAGGAACTCCAGCACTATACAAACATTTGGCACTTTGACACTACATAAATGTATAAGATCAGAATTGGTCATTAGCGAAATGGTAAGAAATGCCATTGAAAACATGACATTGGCCAGAGGTGAAGGTGGCATTTATCCTGGTGTTTAAAACAGATATGTATGTTTTTATATGTTATTGTTATTCTCTTTTATATGTGTCTGCTTCAGCAAGGAAGACAGGTAGTTCCTAAATGCCACAACCTAGTCTAAATCAAGGAATCATGCAGCGGTCCTCAGGGATTCCTTAGAGTTCAGTCTGCTAGTTTAACTAGCAGACTAGTTAAAAATGAGCGTGTGTGTGTGTGTGTGTGTATAGAAATTCTACCTCTAAGATCATAAGGTGATTGTGGATTGTCTTTTATCATGTTTCCCATCAAGCTACAAGGTCAATTCTTTCTAATGCAAGTGACAAAAGATATTTTGCACTACTTCCTCCATCAAGAACAGACTCTTGTCCTTACATGGGTGATGTTCATCAGTACCCATGTTTGTATTTAAGTTACAAGGAATTCAATGTTAACCTCTCTTGTTTAAGAGACAAAGAACAGCCCAACATCTTAATTCTTCATCTGACTTATTCCTCAATGTGTTGAAAGGTCCATTCCCATGCAGTTGCTTTAACAACTCTATTAACAGAGTCAAAATATCAGAAATAAAAATAGAAGTCTGTTACATTTCTTATGAGAGGGAAAGTAGCAAAGGTGTGTGTCACACAGCATGACAACAAGGCTGAGTTCAGAGCTGGGTTATTTTATTCATTTTTTATTCATCTCATGCAAAGGGTATTTAAATATAATGCATCAGATGATAGCTTTTTTCCTGAAGTCAGAGAAAGGATCACAGCAAAAGATATTCAGATTTTTTCTGGTATAATTAGCACAAAGGAATTAGATCTCCAGAAAGGTGCCTAAGCCCATCATTTAGTGCACATCCACAAAACTGCTGCTCAAAACCCATATTTGTTTGGCTTTTTTTACAGACCCTGCTTGCCCTATGGAGTAAGAGGAATTACCCATCTGAGTAGAGGTAGGTGCCCAAGCTGCCCTCCATCAGAGTCTTCTAGTTCTTGCCACCCCAAATGAGGTCTTACTGCACTGCCTTTGCCAAGGGGTTTAACTTTCCCTCAGCTCTAGCTGGGAATAGAAGAAGCTCATACTTTGGGGCTGAAGACTTCAGGGAATCACTGAATGTTTTGATAATCTGAGCTTCTGGTTTTTTTTTGGTTTTTTTTTTTTTTTTTTTCTTTTTTCTTTTTCTTTTTTTTTTCCCTTTGTCATTGTCAAAAGGCTGTGAGGCTTTAAATCACCCAGACCATTTTAAGAATGCTACCTACACTACCTACCACTACATGTGGCTTTGGTTGGCAAGCACATCTGAGAGAAGTGACTGTGCAT
>NW_005054346.1:3763241-3820274 GCF_000277835.1 Geospiza fortis
TCTTGCTGACCCAGATCTAAGCAAAGATATCCTACCAAGATTTTCTGCTCTTAAAATGATGACTGTACTACAGAACAGCATTGAGACACTTCCATTTTGCTTTTGTAAAAGTACATTGTAGCTCCCTCTGTTGCTGCCCACAGCTGGCACGTTTTTTACTATCTTATTTTTCCCTTGATGTTTATAATTCATTGATGTTACCTAAATTTGTAAGGTAATAAGGTTTAAAAAATAGCTAGAATTAAATTGCAATGTTGTTCTGGGATGTTACTACATCAGTTGACTCAGCAAAAGGCTGCTTCCCCAAATGCTAGAATTTGTATTAGCCGAGCATTTATGGCTATATATAGGTGTTTTCCTGGAGCCATATGAAATATGAAAGCACACAAAGAAATGCATAGAAAGTATGAAAAAATAGCTGATATAAGGACCAATTTGTAGATTCTCATCTTGCCATACTGTACCATCTTACTGAGTTTGTTATGATTTTGTAGCAGTAATGAGAGGAAAGAGCTATTTCTCATATCACAGGGAATTTTTTTTTTTAATACATGGAATGCAAGTGGCAGAGCAGTTTGCAGTAATGGAATCCAGCAATATTCTTTGTTTGTGCTAGTAATTAGAAAGGCATATGGTATCTACCTCTGTTTAAAACTATTTTTCCCAAAGAATGACTGAATTTGTTTCTCTGTCTTACACTGCAGCATTATTTTGTTTTACACTTTAGGGATGGGCACATAGAGTGGTACAGTCCAGAGGTAGAACTGGCCTTTGGTGACACTGCAGATATAAAACTGGATATCCTCAGCTTGCAGAATAGAATGTTTCTAATGTTTATGTGTCTAAACGGGTTTATTGAAAACATAAATAAAAGGAAGTTGAATCTCACCTACAATTTCTTCAGGATGGATAGGGTGGAGTGCAGATATTTAATTTTATGAAGTGAAATAGGCAGCCAGGGGTTTGTGCATGTTTATATCAGGTGACTCCTTAATTTCTAGACGAGGTTTTCATAAGTTGTGATGAAAGAAAAAAATATGATAATTACCACTTGAGAAAATTGTTTTTATTTGTCTTTCATTACAAAATATCTGTTAGAAGTGCTATGATTGAAAACATTGAAATTATTTTAGGATAGACATCAATTTCCATGTCTTAGGGAACTTTGATTTAGAAAGTTTAGGTTCATAAAATATCCTGAGTTGGAAGGGACCTGTGAGGATCTTGGTACACATTTATCTTCTGTCTGATGAGAGGGAAAGATCTATGGGTGTCATGTGATTAATGCTTTGGGAACACTCAAAGACTGTTTTTGAACAAGGTGAGATTTTTGGGCAATCTTATCCAAGATGCAAGAGAATCCCTATTCTTAAAGCTCAGCTTCTGTTAACGTTTTATTGCTAGCAAGCATGAGTTGCTTGCACTGATCAGCTGTTACTGCAGAAGGTGCCCTTCAAGAGAGATGATGGTCACAGAAAGAGGGTTTTGAGTAGAAGGGCAGGAAACCCAGTTGTAACTCTACATGGTGAAGAACATGATTAGTAAATTGGGTTACAATTCTTGTAGATGGAGAACTCCTTTGTTCTAGATGGTTTGATCCATAGTCGTAATCAGGTGCAATAATCAAAAGAATTTAAAACACCAAAGCAAAATTTGGTTGAACAAGCGACTGTGTTTCTATTTCTGTCTTAGTCCAACAAACATCCTGCATTAAAATATAGAAGACTCCAGGCTGTTAACTTATTTAAAGGTAGACAGATACATTTCATCCAGGGAAGGGTTATAAAGGAAGGGAGTTATTAAAAGCAAATGTCCCACTTTTTTGCCGTTGCTTCTTATTCATGCCAAAGTTAAGGTTTAGTGCTTTGTTCAGGTGAAGTATGAATGATGCTCTGAGGTGACTAGAGATGTCCCTCTGAGCAGTCCTGACAGCTTAGTCCTGGCTTCCATCTCTGTGCCTGTTGAAGTACATGACTCAGGGGACCAAGTCTTCTGGGAATGTATAAGTGTAGGCTTTGGCCTAAAAGACAGTATGCAGACATAAAATACTCACCTTCTACATTCTCTCTATGGCGTTCACCTTGGAGTTTAGTAAATGACTGTAGAGAAGTGGGCACTCATAGCAGATTCAGGGCAGTAGCTTGGGCATGGGCACAGAGTTCCTGCCTCAGCAACAGAAAAAGCCAACCTTAAAAAACACCATGCTGAATCCTGCCAAAGGCACTGAGGGCCGAAGCAGCTGACAGAGAAATCTGATGAATAAGACATAGTGCAACTAAACCTATTAGCAGACTGTGAGGTACCTAAACACCCTGACAGTGAAGGCTGTCCGAGTACTTCAGCTAAACAGATAGACACAATCTAATAGTTTGAGGAGTCTGGAGAAAATTATTTCACAGGCCGCCTGTGAAATTCAAGAACATAGGGTTGTGTTGCAAATCAGGTCTGGCTTAATTTAATGAACTGGTATTAACAAGCATCACATTCTGCATTTTTCACTGTCTCTCAGCTGAGTAGTATTCATTAAAAAGAATATATGCAAATTTTAGCAACATAAACAGAATTTCAAATAAGGGATAACACAACACTCAAGAAAGCTTTCTGTTTTCCCTTCAGGATGAGTTGTCTGTTTACTATATCCTATCCTCTAGTTTGTCCTTTAAAATGCTGGCACTGCATCAATTATAAAGAAAAGGCCACAACCTCACCACTCCAGCAAGGTTAATGGGAAGAACTTTCCCAGTGTTATCCCATAAAACAGACCTTAGTGAGTGGATCAAATCATGTCTCCTCTGGGGTCAGGAGGAGCTTTGCCTCAAGGGCAAGGCTGCCCTCTCTGAAGCCAAATCTCTTCTAATACATCAAGAACTCTTCATGGTAAAATAGAAGAGCAGACGCCATCTCCTTTCTGTGCTTCTCCAGGCAAAGTGTAAACCTCAGTGCACTCAGCAGTAAATTCCTTTAAACATTTACGTGAGCTAGAATTGCTGCATCCACTGACATTTACTCAACGTGCAGCACTTCATCCAACCACAGTTGCACATATTGGATGGGCAGCACAGGTGGAGTGCCTCTGCTATATGCCTGAGTTTAGTCTTTTTTTGTATATGATGCTCTGCTTCCTCTTTCTTTCCTTTTAATTTGGTTAGCTGAGTCTCATCCATTGTCTCTTCCACAGCCTGTGAGGGTTGTTGTGGTAATAGATCCCCTTTCTGATGAAGGAATGAGAGTTCCACTGCATTTGCTTTTTTTTCCTTTTTTTTTTTGTATTGATGAATTGAGAGTTTATGCATCCATCCCCACAGCAGTTAGTAATCACAAATCACAAACTGTTGTTGTCTTTGGATAGCAAGAATAATAACTGAGGGAAACAAACTTACAATATCCCAGGTCCTGAGAAAATGAGATTTGTGGAGGATTTAACAGGAAAAACAATGCCTGTGGGAGATGACACACTTGCAGCTGCGGAGGCAGTAGTCCTCTGATGGCATGGCAGAAAACAGGAGCAACAACCTCAAGGCACAAAGACTGTTGGCAAGCTGCCATAAATGAACTTGCAGTCATGGACCTTGAGGACAAAAGGACTTACAGTTCTCGTATGTTTTAGGCCCCAGTCCAAATGAGCTCTGACCTCTTCCTGCACTGAGGGAAGTCAGCAGCATTATGCTGAGACCATAACCAGAATGCATACTTAGAAGTACAAAATGGAATGTACCTTACCAACTGGAGGCAAGAGAGGATGAGGAAGGGAAAAGAAGCAGGATGTACAAATTTTAGAGACAGCTGAAACAAAGCATTGGCCTTGATTTTTCCTCAAAAATATTGGCTGTATTAAATCTTTTCTTTTGTGATTTATTTGGCAAATATTAATTCATCAATGCATTTCATTAAATGGTAGATTGTCCATAATTTCATTTTACCAAATGAGAATTGGAGCAAAGTAGTAACTTAAGCTTAAAAACCATTCTTGTTGTTTAGGTGTATAATTCTTTCTCCTGCTTTGCATGCCTGGAACTAATGTGGCATTAAGTATATTCTAATTTTAAAGAATTTAATACATGCATAATCTGCTTTACAAGCAGAGATTAGATTTTTTCATATTAAAATAAATTGGGACAACTGAGAAGCACAACTTAGGGCATATTCATTTGAACGAAATAGGCAAAATCTTTCATTTTTTAAATGTTGTTTTTAAAGCATTGATATAGTGTAGTTTAAAGAATATTGTGTGAGGCTTTCATAGTAAAGAATTCCAATGTTCAGTGATTTGAAAAGAAAAACTACAGCAACACAATTGAACCTCTGGGTAAGCTTGTATTTACTGTATGTATTGATGGTTTCAGTGTTTTAAAACACAGAAATGAAAGTTTATATACAGTTCAGAACACCTGACACTGCAGAATTATTTGTTGAAAACAAGAACAAATTCAGATTTGTGAAATTTTCAGAAATATTTAGCAATTTAAAATGCCTTCATTTTGGATTTGGGGTTGTAGCTGGATGTGACTCTCAGCAAGGGGGCAGAGTACTTACCTCTGAAATTAAGTTCCCTTAGAAAATTATATCAAGTTCAGCATCCAAAAAGTGGGGCATGGAGGGAGTGGTGGTACATCTCAAGGCAATTTTAGAAGTGCTTCACAGTCTCCACTGTCCCCAACATATCCTTTTGTTCTCTCTCTCAGTAACAGAAGTCAGTATTAAAGTTTATGAGCAGAAAATAATTTTTCAGACATCAGAACTGATCAGTTCTTTTGTTGCAGAACATGGTTGAATCCTGCCAGGTTCTGAATAGGTATGACATTTCAAGATTTAAATAGTAGAGCTGTATCAGGCAGCTGGAGTACATGGGGACTTCCTTCAAAAGCTCATAAAATTGTCGTCAAAATAAAAATCATGTTCCTTTCTAAGAATAATTTTAAATTATTTGGTCTTCAGTGTTTGAGAGAGTCTCAAGTTGGTACTAAAGGACTTTCAGTCAGCTTGGGAGCCTTTTACAGTGTGTACCATTTTATTTGCACCATATCTCTTTTATCAAATTAACACTAAAAAAACTGTCACAACAATTTCACATACTTTTCATTTAAGTGACCTTCTCTAGAGTAGATCTTGACCAAGGAATAATATTACAGGCCTAATCCTGTTTCTACTGATGTCCTTTACAGACTTGCAAGTAAATACACTTGTTTCTATTTCTCAGAAGTCATAAACAAAAACCTGGCCTGACTCTCCCTCACACACACACACACTTTTGCCTAAAGGCACATCTGCATACAGATTGTAAGTGTTTATGCCTCAGCAAAGTCACACCCTGGACACTATCTGGCCTCCTGATTTTCTTCCCTATAAAAAGGCTATGAAATTCATGCCAGATTTGTTAGGGGAACAGCCTCGAGTGTGTTTCCTTCCCTGCTGTTTGATTGCTTTTATGGCATACACTTGTAATATCACCTTGTTTGGGCCTAATATGGGAGAATTTTGGATGCAAAGCAGATTTCCTACTGTATCTTCTTCCTATGAAGCTTGATCCCACTCCTCATTTTTTCCCCTACCATTTCACAAAGGAAAGGCTTTTCCTTTTTGCCACTCTGTTAAAAAACTCATTACCAGGCAGACAGGGTGTGAGAGCTGGCTCTTTCCAGTTTGGGCACAGTAGGATCTACATGTAGTAAGATCTGCAAGAGGAGGTAGAAGGCTGAAAGAGGTGGAGGCAGCCCCTGAGCCATATGCTGAGTACTGCAGGGTCCTTAGAAGCCCTCCCCCTGCCTTGGGGACCCCCATCCTGGTGCCCACAAGGTGACAGAGAGCCCCCACCAGATGCTGTCACTGACTGCAGAAGGCAGCAGGGGGTTCATGGAAGGAGCATCTCTAACAGGGCTCCACAAGGCTGCTTCAGGTATTTGTCAGTCCCACATGCTGCTGCGTGGGGTACAACGCCAGATCATTCCAGGCCAACAAGTGATAAAATATCTTCAAAATGACAGGGCAGGGTTTATTTGATACTGACAAACAGGGGGTTGCTTAGCAGTGTTGAGCAGTCTCCAGTCCATTACTCTCTAGGATTTTTGCTGCTCTCCAGGAGTCAAGGGAAGCAAGAGCCAGAAGTAGGCAGAGGCAGTCCTTTAGTACCAGAGTCAAGCTGTATTAACAAAGCTGAGTACTTGCTACACAACTCTTTTATATTTAATGAGTGCTTAAATCTTACAGTGCATTTATTTTGCCAAATAGTCAGGTGCTCACAATCTTCCCTGCAAATGAACCTGTATTTCAGTGGGGAAGTATAATTTTCCAAAGATGAATAATTGTCTTCTGTGCAGCAGCTGGTATCGAAATGTCTGGGTTTCCATCTGATTTTCATGTAAGAAGTGTCACATACCATGTATGAAAAATCACAGTTTGAATGCATTTTAAAAAAATATCATGGGTGAAGTGGGGATATGCTTTTGTTTTTAGTCATTCATATCGAGAACATACATTTCAAAAAGTGGTCACCACCACAGATTGTACTCCAGATCTCATCTTCCAGCACGTACAGTAACTGCCTGCAGAAAAAGGGTGCTTGTTTTTCCCATGGCAGATTTGCATTTGTCCAGAGGGCATCCAAATTGTGCACACTCCTGGTAGTGGAGTTTTTGGAACAGGGTTTCTTTCTGGCTACATCCATTGGCTTGGGGGGTTAATGTTTGTAAGCATGTTTTTAAAGGGATGTTTCTCTGGACAGAGGTGGGCACAAACTATGCACAAAGGAAAATGGGTTCTTCAATGGGTGCTAAAATGGGTGCTCTGCTGATCATAACCTTTCTAAAATGAGTACTTTTTCCTAATTATATTTCTTATTATACTTTAACAGAGAAGCACTTTCTCTTAAACAAAAAAGGGCAATTTGATAAAGAAGTGCAGAGGTGGTATATCCTTTTGAATAGTCTGTTCTGAATAAATCAGGTGAGAAATTTGGGAGAGTCATTTACTGGATTAGTTGCCATACAGAAAGCTAATCCTGCTGGTATCTCAGACACATTCTTCACTCCTCCATGAAGCACTTATCTTTAAAACAAGTTAGTCAAAGTTTATACATAAGTATAGTATCCATATTCCCATTCAATTATGTGAGTCATCTCCACAGGTTAAACAGAAGATGCAGATATTCCAGTCTGTTTTGTAATTCAAATCATTTGTATGCATTGGGTAATGTGATTTATAACCATATTTGCACTTTGAAATAAAAAAGGGATTCAGAAAAGAGACACTAACATCTCTTTAAATATATTGCTTTATTGTTCATCCTGAAACCACTTGACCTGTGAAATACCAGGTTCTTTACCTATACAAATAAATTTAAGGCTTAATCCTTAATAACATATACTGCAAATGTTCAAGAGCGGCTTAAGTTACCAAATTAGTATTAGGGGAGAAAGAAGAACAACCTACTTCAGCAACAACAACAAAAATAAACAACCTGCTTTATTTTAAAGTATTCTTAGGAGAGGAGGCATTTTTATTAAGAGAAAAAAAAAAACAGAAAAAAAGGAAGGTATTCAAAATAAACCAATACATTACTTTGAATTATATTTATAAAATATTTAACTGTCTGCTAGAATGGAAAAAATATAACATTTTTATTAGACATACTTATAAATCATTGTCAAAATGTTTACAGGAGCTTGTGGTAAGCATAATTTATATTTACACCGAGCAAACAGTTGTTGCCATAATAATTTTTTTATTATTAGTAAAATGACTATTACCTCCAAAATCTTAAATCAGAAATGCATACATTTCCTAGACATATCTATGCAATTATTATTCCAAATCCAGACAATATTCTTGTATTTCTTTATTGACTTTTTTAATGGACTTTTTTCCATCTAGAATTACTGGGTTTTGGGATGCAGATTGGAATAAAGCAGCAACATAAGACTGCTACATCCTGCATTCTTTTAATTAAAAGATCAGATTATTATTGTAGCCAATGAGAACTTAGAGTAACTTTATAAAATAAAATTTAGCTATCACATGAAAAAGGTGCTGTACAAGAACTAAACTTATTGGAATTTCAGTTCATATGGATACTTTTGAAAAAAGCTTTAAAACACTGTAGCCATTCACATGCATCCATGCATGTGTGCTTTCTGAACCAGAATAGATTTTTTTCATAATGCCATGTTGTCATTTCCTTTTAAATACTAAATTGTTATCCTATTGCTAGAACCACTTCTTCAAAACTTGACTTTAAATTTCAATAAAAATGTTCTTAAAAAAAAGCCGTATGTCCACATCTAGAAGAGATAATGGATGTTTCCAAAATGAGTCCCTTAAATAATACATTTCTATAGTGTTCATATAGCACTATGTATGCAAATAGATATAATAAAAAATATACACATAATTAGTACTAGAGGCAAAATATGGTTTTGATACGCTTTGTGCATGCGAAAGACTTGAATATAGGACATTACATTGTCTGAGCTGTTTATGGACGTTTTTCCTATTAATACAATGGTTTGATTGCAAATCTGAGAGAGGCTTAACATCTACAATGAATTTTGCTCAAAATAAATAAAACACAAAACACATAAAAGCTGTTTATCAGAAAAAGTACTTTCATTGGCAAAAGTCCTCCAAATCTTTTCCCTCCATAATCTTTGTTTTACATCCCTCTTAGTGAAATATCCTATATAATGGAAAATATTGTTTGTGACCCACAGATATCCCATTCTGTAGGTAAAAATTCAAATACCTTATGTGATTTATGAGCTTCCAAAAAAGTATTTATGAAATATCACAGAGATCAGATCAAGTGTGTATTTTGAGTAATTATGAGCTATTTTGAATACCTATAGACTGTTTATTTCTAAAAAAGCTATACAATGTCTGTTTTATATTGACATCTTAATCATTAACTTGCATATTTGCTGCACACTTTTTACACCTGCTTTACCAAATAATTTAAGTTCTAACTGTAATGAGAAAACAGTATTTTCAATATAAGGGGACACCTAGGGAAGGAATCTGGCCTTAGTTATAGCATTTATAAAGCTATGGATAATTA
The DNA here is from genome assembly GCF_000277835.1 of Geospiza fortis. Classification (NCBI taxonomy): domain Eukaryota; kingdom Metazoa; phylum Chordata; class Aves; order Passeriformes; family Thraupidae; genus Geospiza; species Geospiza fortis. The sequence continues at coordinate 3,772,288 of NW_005054346.1, forward strand.
TTTTGAAAACAGTGATTAATAAGAGTCCATTTTCATGTCATCATTGGTAATAGATGCTATCTCACTCAGGCACCCCGCCATTCTGTTTAATACAAGTGTATCCTAGTGTAAAAAGGAGCTTGTCATACTTATCTCTAATGGTGAATGATTTCTCTCCCTCTTCCTGAAGACACTTTGCACCCAATATTCTCAAATCCTATCATGGTACAGCCTGACAAATAAGCTAACAACAATGCAGGTGGCAGGCTACGTTTATGTGTAGGTGTATGTTCTCTAGAAGATATGCAGAAGATAACTGAATATTTTTTTTGCTTGTAAATTGGACAAAATACACATAGGAAAATACGTGCTGCTGGAAAGAGGTGCAAAATTTTTACATTTCAATAAAATATCACACTCCAACAGAACAATATGCTTCAAATAATCATTGCATTTTCAGAAGGTGGCAGAAAAATTAAGCACTGTTTTTTGTAATTACTGCTGAAATTCTTCAAAATGCAAAAGCAGAAAGGATCTGTCATTATACCAGTGTTGCAATTACTGCCTGTAACTTCAGCTTGGTTTCACATATTTTTCTCTTTTTTATGTTTAATTCTATTTTCAAGCAACTGTACTGTATGAAACCAACAACAATTTGTCCTGATTCATGGTTTAGGAGGAACAGCTGATTAATCCCATGTCAACAGTCTTGACCTTATGCAGAAAATACAAACATAGTAGATCTGCTTAACAATATATCAAAGGTACAGTTCCCTGTATTCTCTCCTTTATAAAATTATAAATCACATGCAAATGCATAGTAAGTTAAGACAATGTAGCTTAGTCATTACCACTTTTGTCCTTTTATCTTACACAGTGATTTTTTTTCTTTTAAACATTTCAGTGTTAAGCAACCCGCATGTCACCTATACGTTATCTGGGCACAAAAAGGACTGTATGCATTTGTTCGTTGGTTTAGGCTCATCTGCTCCTGAACTGAGAGACCTGTACAGCACAGCAATCCCATAAAGCAAAAACACCTTGATTCTTTCCATAAAATGCTTAACTGTCACAGCTCAGTGCTGTAAGCGCTGACTCATGTGAGTAGGCTTTACTCTTCTGAGAAGACTTATTAGCTTCAGTCAGACCATTTATCCTAACGAGAGCTTGCAGATTTGGTCCTTCCAGAAAGGTGCTCAAAGATTATTTTTTCAGGGTGTAAGATTTATACAGGATACCCTTTTCAATCCTTAACATTCAAAAGGTTTCCAATCATCCCACAAATGTGCATACTAAAAAAAACCTATTCTTCCACTTATGCTTCTGTTAAAGTATGAACATACAATACCTGGTTTATATTAGTCTATCTAAAATTGCTGGGTAAACTGGGTGAAATAAAATATATATAACAGTCTTTTAAAATGTGATCAGGGCAAGAGAGAACAGAACATATCCATTTTTAGTAGTGAAGAACAGTGACTCTCCCAAGTCAGTTTGGAAATACTAATGAAATTTTAAGGTCTTTTCTATATGGTAGCTCCAGAAAGAAATGTGCTCTTTATTATTGTAAAGCATACACTGCTAGGTAAAGGAGAAAAAAAAAGGAAAAAAAAAAAAAAGAAAGATAAAGGAAAAAAAAGGCAAAAAAATGTACATAACATAACTAAATAAAACCAAAATCTGTGGAAATCTTCTCATGTAAACTGCATAATAGCACTTCAAATGGCCCCTTTCTGTCATCCACTGTAACCATCACATTCCCATTTCTGCTGCAGTCAGGTGAACTGTCAAAGAGCTATTACGGTTGGCTGCATAGAATTCCAAGGAAAGACAAATCTGTGCAATTTTCTCCTTGGACAATAAATGGGTTTTTTGGTGTACCTAGGTTTTCCTAAACAATTTTGGTAAAGGAAAAAAAGAGTTTTTTATTTTTTTCCATATTTTTGCATGTATGCGGTAATGCAAGGGGCTTTATTTGGGCTGAAACCTTTACTATGAATGTGTAGCCCTTTGATGGATGCACATTAGCATTCCAGTATGTGGGTAAGATTTATATATATTTTTTTCTTTTTCTGATGCATAATATGGCTTCAAATAGATACTTACAATTGTACCATGGCATGTTAATTTTTAGTGTGTGTTTTTGCACTGTTAAAAGAATTGATGCACATCAAGTAGAATAACGAAATGTATACACAAATTCAAAAAATCCTCCAATCTACTATTTAAAAGTAGTAGTAATGCTAAAATAAAAATACATTTAGTCTTTTGTGCCTGTTTAAAATACTGCATGCTCAGAAGTGAATACATTATTGTGATATGTAATACCACATCTTCTGATAAGGCTTATCTCATAAATAAAAAAGACAGATAAATGACGTGTTTCTAAACGTTTTTTTTCAGAGGCAACTATTTTGTCCATTCTGGTGAGGTATGTTGTATAAGCAAAATGAGAGTTTGATTATGTCTTTCATGTAGTTAATAAACATGTGGTTGTCAGAAACCACAACGAGATTTCTTGCTGGTTGTTTTCATCTTCTATAAAAAATTAAGGTGTTTCAGAACTGACCTTTGCTCGGTTGAGTCATCTCCCTTTTTTTTCAGTTCAATTTGCCTTACTGATCAGAAGCATAAGCCAGAATTCTCATATACTCAGAAATGAGGGCAAAAGACAAATGATTGCTTTAATTTTTTAAGTTGGATTTTTAAAATTTCTTTTGTACATGATTTTGTTAAAATTTGAACCTGTTCGAATTAAAAAAAAAAAGCAGTAATGGATTTTAATTATAATTCTTGCTTCATCACTGAATTTCCTCAGCAATTGCCTGCTTTTCATCTCTCTAAGTAGTAATTGTTAAATACGACACTCTTTATATTTAATTCACTGCTATATTAAGAGTAGAAATCCAATTGCACTCACTGGATTTACTTTTTTTAAAAATTAGATTTTAATTTGGTATCTCTTCAGGAAATGCTTTGTTTACTATATTCCACATGTGTATAACTGTACCTCCCTGGATAGTGTTATGGGTATAGTCCCACAAACAAGTTTATCATACACAGGGAATGTTCCCTGCCCCAAACTGTTTACATTTATGATAAAAACTTCTATTTTGAAGAACTGTCATAGCATTCCTGAAAAATAAACCAACATGATGCAGATTAGTCGAAGAGAACCCAGCCCTTAGTCAGAGAGCTTTCTTCTGCTGTTTTCGATAGACAGTGTTACACGGGAAGGGTTTATTCTGTGTGGTAATCTGAGGATTCTTCCTGCTTTTATTTTCTCCATGGAGGATGTAGCATCTATAAAGATACTGAAAAATTTTTTTTTTCTTTTCTTTTTTTTTTTTCTTACAGATAGTTCAGTTTGGAGAATGCTGTTTGCCAGCTTGTTTGTTTCTGCGCTTTGTTTATAAGCAGAATACCATTCATTTCTGTGTATCTGCTAGGCTGGACAAATCAAGGTGACAATCCATGGTTAACTCTGTCAGGCCCTTTGTCCTGCTCTTCTGAGGATTGAAATACAATGGAAACAAAGTGGAATATATAACCGTCCAGCTGCCTTGTTGTGACAGTGTGGCCCTGTATTACATTGCCTCAGCCCCTGTTTGCCTCTCGATAGCCAGCCCATGAGATGACAATGCAAATCATGTGAAAGCTCTCCTGAAAAAGAAAAAATCATTTCCAGAGGCGGGGGAAAATAGATCAGGCTTGCCTGAAAAATAGAAATTCATTAAAGGCTCTGGTTTTGGTACAACTGCTGAATTTAGATGCAGGGCCTGTTTTTTTAACCATGGCATATTTGTAAGGGGTGCAGGTAGGCTCATGTGTTTAAATCTATCATTTGGTGTCTGTTTACAGGACTTTTCATTGATGTTACTTTAAAGGCAGTTTATATTTCATTTAAGCATGCAATTAATCATCTTTACAGTGCTGATGTGACTGGCATCAGCAGTGTTATTTAATTAAATCTGAAATTATTTTACAGTAAATACAGGCTTCCAACTAACTAGTCCAAATTAAATGCTGAGGTCTATTTCTTACCCATGGTGTTTCCAATTTAAATGTTCATCCAAAAGGTTACACTTCATGGGTTGAAATCATTTTTATGTTCTAACTGTTGCTAAACCCAAAGATCAACTGTACGTGAGTCCTGTGCATTTATTAGCCGTAAGAATGTGTACACATTATCTATATTTCTCATATTCAATTTCATATTAGTGATTTTATGACTGATGCTCCTTAAGCACCATTTTTCTCCTGATATTTGTCTCTCCGGTCACATCAGCCCAGGGCTCCTTTCACAAAAAAAAAAAAAAAAAAAAAAAAGAAATCTTTCCTCCATTTTGTTTCACTGTGGTAATCAAGCAATTAGCCCACAAAATGGAGGTACTGCGCTCCTCATCCTGCATCTTACTTCTGCTGGGCTTTACCTGCATGCAAGCAGCAGGAACAGCACTATGCTGCTGAGCCTGTGAAATTGGCCCCTGAAGAGCATTCACACGATGGCCCATAAGTGGCCACTGCTTAGGGGGACTCTGGGAGGAGGGAGACCTTCCCAGTGGGATCACTGGAGAATTACGTATAGCACGTGCTCTACCTGCAAATTCTGCACTGGCTACATGAGAAAATGTGTGGCCGTGCTCCTTCCCCTGCAGTACTCACTCCCCAGTTTTATAATGACCTGAAAACATGCACTGAGCCAAACTTTAAATGGTGGGAACATCATTGCTTTTCATCATATATTGTCTTTCAAAAAGGAAAGAAAAGAAAAAGAAGAAACCAAACTAAACCAAACCAACAGCACCATTTGTTTTATGTTACAGCTTTCCACAGACAATTCACAACATGTCTAGCAAGGAATCAGACCAGAAATACTGTCTTACTCCTATCATATATATAATACAGCTTTTGAATACTGGAAAATCTGTCATCCGTTAAGTGCAGCTCAGGTCTTCTGTGTGAAAAGCACAAGCCTTTTTTTTTTTTTGGTAATGCAGTGCTGCCGTGTCTGCACTTTTTTGAAATTGCATATTTATCAGGTTATGAATAATTTATGAGTGGGGAAGGGAGGGGGAGGGATGGAAGGGGAAGGAAGAGTGAGAAAACATATGCTTGGGCAGAGGAATACCTTAAATTAATCCACTATCAAGTCTTTTGAAGGATTACTTGTAATTACATATCTTTTTCTTTTTGTTTTGTTTCTCTTATGCTTCTCTTGGTCATCTGCTATTCCTATTGTCTTGTCCATTGGGTTTATTTAGCTTTTAGGGAGCACAAAGGGATTGAGGATACTGCTTGCTATGAGTTGGAAGATTTTGCCGCGGAAATGAATTGAGCATTTCTTTGACTTCTAAAGTACGGGGTGTTTAATAAATATTAATCCTTCAACTGTCAGACTGAATTATTGTCAAAAAAAGGCTGACAGATTGAGGATTAATGACATGCTTCATAAATTAGAAATGAACTATCAGCAGAATGTCCAAAGTAGGGATCAAGAACAGACCTGATTTGTACCTTAGACCAGTTGAACATGTCATCTATGTCAGACCTGAGCTCAGACCTATACACAAAACAAAAACAGTCCTCCCTCCCACAAACACACCTTCATGAACCAGGATCTGACATCTAGATACTTTCTTTAGGATCTGCAAGTACTGAAATAGCAAGATTGTCTCAGACACCAGATAATTTGATTAGAGTCAGATCTGTATCCTTTTTTTGCAGTTTCGTTGGAGGGAAATTGAGGGAGGTGCAGTAATTTCTGTTCAAATCTCTCAATGTCGTATTTTCCCACTATGAAAAATGCAACATCATAGAAAGATGACGACCCAGCATTATAATGGGAAATTGTAAAAATGGTAGCTGCCTCTTCAAAAACACACAGAATTTCCAATATAAATTATGTATTAAAGGAAATATGTTTGTATAAAACAAGTAGCAGTAATTTAATATAAGGTGACAGGATTTTTAGGAGAGGCTAATGTGTGTCAAAAAATATCGTGTACAGTCTTTAATCAAACTCATGATCCTCAGTTGAATTATTGCTTGTAAAGCTGATTTTACTGTATTTTCTAATTCATTAAAGGCAAATCTCTTTCTGTCTCTTTCTTCCCCTCTTTTTTCCTCTAGTTGTTATTAGAAGAAAATTAAGTTTAGTTTGTGTATAGACCAGATATTTTTGGGGTCCCTGAATCAAACAAGCAGTTATTTGGGGTGCCATTCTTTCTATCAGCACAGAGGTACACAGTATGAAACTGGGCTACCAGAGTGTATAAAAATGTTTAGCTTAATCACTCCCTAATGACAGCGACTTATGTCCTTAGTGCAGTCGATTTGTTTCCTGGGTTTTAAAAGTAGATTATTTCCATGGTGCAGGCTTAGTGTAAGCTGTTGAGAAACCACAAGCACTGCACTTCAGCCTGAGTTTGGGACGTTCGCCAAGGGTAATCTGATTAAAAGGGCATTTTTTACAACATTGTGGTGCTTTGAAAATTCTGTGCAGCCAGATAGAGTAGGGCCAAAAAAAATTGCTTTTTCAAAGCTAACAGTTTTGCCTGAGCAGAATTAAAAGCGTGATAAGCAGCATCACTGGAATGATTCTCTTTGACAGTCTTGCAACAGGATAAACAAAGCATCCTTAGTAACACATCTGTTACAGACCCACAAGCAAATTCATGATCTATTTAATGCAAGGTTTTTGCTTGTTTGTTCTGCCTTTAATCACATTTGCTTGCTGCACAGGTGTGAGGTTCTGAGGCCTTGCTTTATCTATAAGAATGAAAATGTTTCCCTTTTTCTACAGTAGCTTTTGTCTTCCATGACGTGACATTTATAAATGTTCTGCTGTGAAAGTGGTTATTTGTGACGTGCTCTAAGAACCAACGTTGGGTACCATATTCCTGAGAAGTTTAGCAGCTGTATGTTGTTAAAAGATAATTATCCTATCTAGAATCTTGTATTTCTTATAAGAGATAGAATGTAATACTAATTAAATATGTCATGTTTGCACACATCAGAACATACTGAAAAGAACTGTTCTTGTATAATTTGCCTTGTTGAACTACTTTCATATTCTTCTGCAGCACCTAAATAAGGAAGAAAAGGTAACAGAATTCTCTCTCCTTCTTCACAACCCTGTATTTCTCTGAATGGCAAGTTCATGCTGGTCTCCACACGTGCTGATACACAGGACTGCTTACAGCAAGACATTCGTATACATAATATACTTCAAAGTCACTGGGCTCAGTGAGACTATACAACAGATCAGACTGGCACTAGGTTGTAGTATGACAGGCAAAATGAAATTTGTTTTCTACAAAACAGGTTATTTTTGTTCACTTAATAAATATTGAATGACAAGACATGGTTTCTTATCTTCTATCACATCACGTGGTTCTCTGGAAAGGGAAAAATATATTATGAATTAAACTGAATTAAATTTTCCAACTGTCTTGTCTTAATTGTAGCTGCTGACTTGTAAGTGAAGCAAAACGGCAGTGCATTCCATGCTGCATTTTTCCCCCAAAGAGGCCTCAGTGATAAAATTACCTTTATATTTGCTTCAAAATGGATATTTTTTTGTTCTGTTTATCTTTTTCCACATAGGTCAGAACATCTGTATCTTCCTCTGTGCATGTGTCAAAGGATGTTTGCCCTGCCACCAGAAATGCCTTGATAATTTTTTATGTATCAGCATTTTAAAACTGGCAACCTTAGGATTACACGAAGCTTTTAGATATATCAGTCGCAGTATATATGCATTTACTCTTAGTTTTACCTGCGGAGACACACATCCCATGTTCACCCATCTATATATTCATACCTACATGTACAAACATGTAATTATACAAAAGCCATTGCTTTCAGCGATTATTTATTGATATTCAGCATTTCTTCCTGCACCCCTCTCAAACTTATATGCATCTACATTTGTGAGATAAAAACACATTGATTTTAAATCTGATGGATGCAGAGCCATGGAGTAGTTCAGCCAGCAGCATTTCCAGCATGAGGCTGCATGTCCCAGAGCCCTGATGTGCTGAGAATAGCTTTGTCAGGCAGCTCTGCTCGGGAGCCTTTGATGCTGTGCTAAGTTCAGGTTAGAGTATTTACTGATACATGTCTTCAGCAACTGTCAAAACTGCTTGGAGCTATGAGATGCAGGCTTTTTCAATCCCAGTGACCAGCCAGTCTCCCAAGGCACAAAAAGCTGCTTCAGGGTAGCTATAGCCCACAAATTCATTTTGTGTGACCATAAAAAAGGGGGATGGAGGGAGAAGAAATTTTACTGGGAAAAAGGCTGAAGCAAGGTGTCATTGTGTCACACTTTATTTGCTATGCTGTTACCACTGTTCCTCAGAAATGGAAATATAGCACAGGCAGAATTGATTGAGAAACACCTCTTTACTATAACTGTTTACTCTGGATGAGTCAGCACAGCCTGGATTTCTGGCATACTGAACGTTGACAAGCATTTATTTTTTTAATCTTCAAATTCAGCGTATACTTTATTTAAAATTTTCCTTTTAAGATTGAATTTTGTGCCCCTTAAAATGATATATTCATGCCCGAAAGATGACCTGCTGTTCTCAGGGAGAGAAAGGCAAACCATTAGAAAAGAAGAGGACTTCTTGATAATCAAGGACACCTGTGATTCTGTGTTGCTTTCGAGAGCACAAAGACCTATAGATCTGCTCTTTCTTCCAGAGTAAAATGTCTGTGATCCATAAGAAGCTCCAATCCTTCCTTTTTCTCAGCCCAAAGAGAAAAAGAGAAAGAAAAAAAAATTATGTGCCATCAGATCAGCTGCTCTCTGTTTCTTCTTTAAAAAGCTGAGGATGTTGCTATTTAACATAAAACCTTGTGACCCCACTGCCGCTGCTGCTTTGAAACACCAAGCTGTTTAAAGATGCAAATTGCAAACAGAGGGAAAACATCAGAAGAACCTGTCTTGAAATTAGTGTGTTTGACTGAAAATTAGCTAGCTTAATCGAACTTGCAGGAAGTGGATTTTCTATTCAGAAACCTGGTTAGAGATTTTGTCCACTGGGGCTATTGTCAAAGTGTACAGCACCTTCGGGAGCACAAAAATTAAGGCTCCATGCAACACCCACATTATTGTGCTTGTGTTTGATTTTCTTATATTTTAGACAAAAATCCTTCAACACAAGAGTCATGTGTGATGCATTAATAAGCCTCAGTTCAGACAGACTGAGGAACTGATGTGGTTTCAGGTCCCCACTTTCTTAGACCAAGGAAATGATGATGTTCACTCAGCAAGGGCAGTATGTGTGCAAAGATGATGCTTATCCATTCATCCAAGCATGGAGGGGACCCTTCACAAATAGATTTCTTTCTTTTGGCAAGGAAGAAAGACCTCAGCTGCCCATGTCACACTCCTCTATAGCAATGGGATTTGCATTGAGGGGAGCTCTGTGGGCAGGGTGATTAAGATGGAGTGGGAAGGCCAAGCAGCTGCTGGTAGAAGCAAAGTGCTTCGGTCAGAATGTGCCCATCCTCACAACTCTGCAAAAGCATCTTGACCAGATGTTTACTGGACATTCTGTTTACTAATTCCAAGAGATCATTGCCAGGTCTGTTCAGAGACAGAGTGAATATAGTCCATTGCCTTTCCTTTTGCAAGAAAGAGGAAACAGAAGCCACTGCTCCAGGTATTTCTGGCAAAATCCTATATTTCTAAATGCATGTATACTACTGCATTTGCCACTAGCACATAGTCTGGAAATTAAAGGCAGAACAAAGTAGATATACCACATCCACAGTTTGGTTCAATTTGGTAAACCAAACTCAGTTTGGTTTAAAAGCAGTGAGTGTGCCATATGGACACAAAACTGCTTTAAATAGGTACTTTAATAAGTCTGTCTCCCATGTCTCCACCAGTTGTGTATGGCTATGTAATTTATTTGCATGAATTTGTTTTGCTTTCCTGGCATTAAGAATGGGACTCTTCATTATGCTACCACTGGAAAAAAAGCTTGCCAAGGTAAAGGGTACGTGTTGAGCTTGCAAAGCTCACAGCTAAGGACCAAAGAAAATTTGTTACCTAATAAAAACATGTAAGGGAAATTTCACACAGAAATTGTTAAAAAAAAGGAAGTGTTTGAATTTGGACTGTAAATAATCTTAAAACATAGACATCTGAAGATTCAGACTTTTGTTTTCTATTTTATCAGTAGGATTTCTGGACAGGCACAGTTTGAAATCAATCAAGATATTGTTGTTAGGTGCCCCTGTTTGGATTTAGTAGCGTAGCCAGTTACTAAAGCAGCACATTAGTTTAGATGCTTAGTTTAATGTCAAGTTCTCAATTAAGAAAATGAGAACTTTGAGTAAGGTTAGATGAAGATTAGTATTCTGTATTTCTTTTGAAAAGATGTATCTTTAGAAGAGCAGAGGTATTTTCCAAGTCTTATAGGAAGTCCTATAAGTCCTCTGAAAAATAAAGGACTGAATAGAATATTTGTGGAAGTTGATGAAATTGGATAATGTTTCATACTGAAGGTATTTTCATTAATATCTCTATTTTTCAGGTCCAGAGATTTATACTGTTGTATCATATAAGAATCATGAATTTTCAAATTATATACCAATATTTTATTTCTATTTTCATTTGATTCAGGCAATATATTGCCAACTGTGTCCAAGAACAAATATATCCATAGAAGCATTCACACTTTACAATAATGGATAGAACCCCGTTGCAGAAGATTCACTATTAGGAAACATACTGATGCTAACTTTATCTGTTCTTCTGCATAGAGATATTTCTAACAAAGAAAGTCTAAGGAAAGAGTTGTATTTTTATAATTCTACTGCCATGGTGAATGTATTTTTCCATTGGCATAGACAGCACAGATAAAATAGATATTTTTCACATTTACTTTTTTAGCTCTAAAATTCCTGTGTCTCTAAACCTCCATGAAGGCTTATGGCAAAAATTCCTGAAAACATTTCCTATTCTTCATAATTCTGCTGGCAGTGCTGTAGAATCACATCCTTTATAGGTATCTGTCACATTGTGATAGTGTGATACCACTTCTTCGCTCGCTTTAGTTCAGCATGTCATAAATTTAACTTCTAGGAAATAACTTGTATTATAAAGTGCTACATTCACTTCCAAGCTGCACATTGAAATTGTGTGATTCTGTTTCCTTCTTTTATAGGTAAGGAACTTGGTTTTTGTGCTAGCAAGAAATGTTTAAAGGCGTAAGTTCTGTGGACATTGCCCTTACTAAATTTGCCTTATAAGAATGCTACACAAGCATCACAAATACCAGCTCTCAAAGATTTATATTTTGTAAAATTTTCATTCACAAAGCAAACAATTTCCATTTGTCTGCACGCATACCAGGTTATCAGGTTATAAGCCTCAAAAATGGAGATTTAGTTTTCAAAAAAAAAAAATAGAAACCCAGCATTTTCCCTATAATATATGGAAAAAAAGTTAAACAGTAGAAAAATAATTAATAACTGTATTTCATAGAGGAAATTTAATTCTAGGGTTAAAGCATTTAATTTTTCTTATCTTTTTTGATTGCTCTAGTCTGCAGCTTTCTCTCTAGAACCCCTAGATGCATGACTTAATTCTGACTACTATTGTTAGAATGAAACAATAATAAATGTGTAATTCCTATTTATAATAAGAAATACCTCTAAACACCATACAATTAGTCTTTTGTAAATCAGCAAACAGTATCTATAATACATAGTTATCAAAACCCACTGTAATAATTTTAAAATCATCCAACACAGAGAAATCCAATTCCAGTTGGATCTAAATTTGAAGGAAGTAAAAAAAAAATATTTATTCTGTTCTATCTGCTATGTGCCTTATTTGTGTTTTAAAGTGTAATTCACACCTTTACAATGCACAAATTAACATTAATCCCTAAAGTAGTGGGAGTACTATGTTCTTTCCTTTAAGACAAGCTAAGTCTTGTAAAATGTTTGAAAAAATGTGTTGCTGAAATAAATGGCAAATTTTAGAAGAGAAAACAAAACCAGAATTTAGAAACTGCTGGTCTCCTAGGTAAACTTAGGTATTGACAGGTCTGAATTAATAAAGACTGTTTTTCAAAAGGTTCAGTGTCAGCTATATATTGCATTTGATCATTCATTCCTATGCTACTCTTAAGGGAATTGCTTGATTTCTGACCTGTATGACAAAAAGAAACTTTGCTGCATAATAGAGAAATAATGTCTATTTTGTATGCCAAAACAGAGTCAAATACCAAAGTTCTATCATTTTAGCATTTTAAAGGGTTATACAGATGGAGGTGTATTAGACTCAGTTCATAAAAATTATGGAGTTATTTGCATCTTCGCTGGGCAGATATAGCTCCTGCTAAAGCTGGGTTTTAGTCCTGAGCCTCTCTAAGTATTCAACAGAGGGCAGGCTAAAAAGTGCAAATGAGCACTCACTATGTGAGTTATCTCCTGAGGGAGGCTGCTGGAGCAGTGTGCCCAGGAGCCTCAAGACTCCAGTAACAATATATATTTTGTGTCAAAGGAGCACATCCTTTGCAGTGCCCTGAAATGATCCTACAAGGTATTCATTCTCCTGAAGCAGAGTTTAGTCTCAGGACAGATAAGTAGCAGCTACCAAGATGCAACTGAATGCAGAAACGCCTAACTATACCCACCTCACTGAAGTTTTATCAGACAAGCAATTCAGTATTATTTGCAACATATAGCCTGATGCAATTCGATGATCATCTTGGGCTGGAGACAACATTTTTTAACTACAGTTTTTTTGAAAGCCAAAAATTATGCCCAGAATCTTATACAAAAATTAAGAAAGGCTGACTCTTCAGACACATAGTTACTGAATACACAATTTGTTGTCCCTCTGGTATGATTCCAGAATTGTTACAGAATTTTACTGATCAGTTAAAGATTTTGGTGGCAGGAAAAGTTTAGAGACTGTTCAGTTATAATGTGTATAATTTAATGTGTATAATAATGTGTAATATTATAATATTCAGTTTGTTGGAAATGTCGCAAGTTTTTTGGTTTGGTTTGGGTTTTTTTTTCTGAAAGGGTGTTGTGAGCTATATTTTGAACTTCAGAAAACTATTGCATCTTTATAAAATTAAATAAAATTAAAAAACCTCCAAGATCACATTCTTGATCAGTTTTGACTGGTTTTAGCTTTGGTTTTGAGATTTTTTTACTTGGCATGGCTCTTGCACTATTTTATTTCCTTCCTTTCCCCCCCCGCTCCCCGCCAATTTGTATAATTTAAATTGTAAACAGTCATAGTACAGAAAAACTTTCAAAATTCATTCAAATAATGAACAATGAAAACAAAAATAGTTCTTCATATATAAGCCTTTAATATTACATTTATTTAATTTCAGACTCAATTAGCACTAAACCAAAAATTATTACAATTTTTTTCTTGCCCTTTAAAAATACATTTTAAACAGAACCCACCTGTTCTTTGTCTCACCCCCACACAAGTTTGGAAAATGTTGGAGATTAGAGCTGCAAAACTGGAAGTTATTAAGCATACATCTAGCATGTCTATAGGTAACTGCATTAAAAGTAGACAGTTTGGCTAAATTAGTGAAGCTAAGTGGAGGTGGCATATAAAACTTTATTACAATACTTGAATATATCCTATATATCCTATGTAGGAAATGCTAAGTGACAGGCAAAGATGGTTTAAACAAAATAGCATGAGATAAAGGATCTTCAATTTAGTCATTATTTTTCATTTTTGTATTCCTCTGGGCTTTTTTTCCCCACCTCCAGACTGGTGAAGGTTCTTACATACAGACATCATAAGTGGAACAGTTAATTCATCTACGTGCAATTATTTCCTACAGTCAGTGGAGCTGCTGCCGTGAGTCAGAGTTTGCAAGTTTGTTCTCATCATCTTTCTGGCAAGGAGTACCAACAGTTTCACAAGAAAGTCCAATTTCCCAAATCACAAATCTCAGCCCAATTTTGCTGACAATTTTGTGCTTTTTAAAGTATTTGAAAGCTGAAGGTTTGAGTTTCATCAGATAAAGAAGCCCGGCCCTCCAGGGTTTGACTTTTACCTGATTTAAGTAGATGAAACAGTAACTTTCAAATTCTTTGCACCATATGACTTCTTCCTGAGCCTGTAGCTTTTTTGCCAGTACCAAACTGACCCAAGACATTAACAATGCTATGTCTGCTCTCCCAGTTGTGAGAAACATGAATTTCAGCTTTGCCAATGTCCTGTTCCCAAGCATGGAGAAAATCCAGTTTGCTCTGAGCATCTCATTGTGGGAACAAAGTTTTTCCCATTTTGTCACTGGTGTTTCAGGACTGTTCTTACATGCACACACATCAGTTGTTGTTTCCTCACTTCCTCTAACAAAAGGAGAGCTGTTATCACACTTTTTTTCTCCTCTCTTGGTTGTATTTGTCGGGCAAAGATCATCATGCTCTGATTTAGTGTTTTCAAATAAGTGTGCCCTCTGGTGCAGTGCTCTATTGAGAGACAACATAGCCCAGGCAGGAGAGTTCAGCATGGCCACTAATAAAACACAAGTGTTGCTTTGTCAGGCCACGAGTGATTACTTGAACAAGTGCCAACCAAGAAACCAAACATTAGAGCGCGGCTCTTCAGACCCTCAAGACAAAGGGCCAATTGACTTTCCTCATTAGTTTTTGTGCCAAACATGTAAACACAGTTTCCTCTCTATCTTTGATGCTCAAAACATGCCAGCTTGTTAACATCTTGGGTGGTATGGTGGTTTATGAGCTTGTAAAGACTATTATGTACTGGTGGGTTTTGTCCGAATTGAATAGATTGGCTTATCCTAAGGACGCCCAAAACTGGCATCTTTTTGACAATTTAGAAATTCTGTCTCTGCTCCAACAGACTGAATAAACTGCCTGAAAGAAATTTAAAATGCACAAGATTTTTTTTCTGGCAGACATGCACGTTAAAGCTTTGTTAAAATTAGGATTGGTCTTTGGCTCACTAAAAAATAAAAACAAAACCCCACTGAACTGATAAGAGAAGTTCTGGCTACATAAATTGCCTGATTAAACCTGAAATGTAACCATGGAGAAGAAATCTAACTGAATTTTTTTGCTGGGTATTCTTTATATTACACTGCTTTTATTTTGGAGACCTCTGACATTTTAACTTCCTGCGCATTTACTTCAGTCTTTTTTTGTTTCTAACTGCTGTGACTATACAAGATAATGGAAATTGGAATAATTTGAAACAACCTGAAATGTTTGTGAAAGGTGTTGAATTTTAGTCAGTGCACTGGGAATGTTTTCTGTCTTGGAAATCCCTTTCATATATGGTGTGACTGCTGGCATGATATTTTACCAAAGTAAAACACTGAGGGTTTCTTAATGTGGCTGCTTTATGAATGACTGTGAATGGTGGTGAGCTTAATGAACTGGCTTCCCTTTTCAGTTCTGCAAATGATATCCATCTATTTAAGCTAAAAACTGGAGCTTACTTTTTTCCATTGTACAAAAATATGATGAGTTTTTTAAAAATGAGGATTTTTATTAAGAGAAAAACAACTGAAACCCTCTGTTTAACTTGCATTTCCAACTAAAATTGAAAGAAATTCATTTGCCAGCCTCTGTTTATATTGAAATACAGACTCATATAACCTCAGATTCATGGGTCTAATGAGAATTACATTGTTGTCAATGAAGAAATGGTGAGAAATAGGAACGAGTAAATTATTTTGAATTTCCTTTTAAAGAACTAAAAGATAAGAAAGGGAAAGAAGAATAATAAAGGGGTTCTGGGATTTTCTTGAACTCTCCCTCTCTCTCATAAACACACACACACACACACACGCGCAAATACATATATCTTTTAAATAAAGGATCCAGCATGTATGGAGCTATCTGCAGGCAGAGCAGTGAGCCCAGTGGGATCTTAGATGCCGCTAAGAATGAAACCAAATGAAATCAAGTGAAAGAAAGGGCTACATTTTTTGGTGGAACCTTGGCAGCCAGATCCGTACATTGAGATTCTCAGTGCCAGTAAAAAATGAATATTAGCTGAACAGGAAAAACAAATGTATGGATCTAATATAATGCCTAGTAATGAAAATCCAAGTCTCTTCTCCTAGTCTGTCCCATGGATAAAAGCCTCCACTGTCCATGTTTGGCTCTGAAACTTCTGGCCTGGGTCTTTAGGGTCTTTAGCAGGTGGCTGAGTAGGCACACAGGCTCCTTACCTACTTCCCCTTTCCCCTGCAAGGCTGGTTGTGTGACGTTTGGAGTTGCTGCCTGCAGGTTAAGATTTCTGCCTGGGTTCTGTGTGATTTAGGTCTCGGTCTGCAAGCTCTGTCTGCTTGAGGTTTCCCTGCATCATCTCAAATTAACTCTAACCCAGGAGAAATAGCAGAAGGCTGTTAAACATTCTCAAGTGGATGGACAAGTAAATGGTTTCCACCCAGAACAAGCTGGTTTTCCAAGGCAGGTCTGTACAGGAATGATAAGGAAACAATCAGCTACAGATATGAGCCACCTGAGGGGGCTGATGGTGGGAATCCTGCAGTAGATTTAGTTTCAGATGCTTTCAAAGAGTGGTACCTGTACTGTTCACCTTGGGAGAAAATGAAACAGAGAGCGATGTGCCTTCCTGGAAAAATAATCATCTCTGGTACACCACCAGGGAAGGCTCAGCAAAGCTGAGGGGTATTTGTTCCAAAGAAGGTATTAAAAACACCGTGCAGAATTGTGGTTTCATGCCCAGGGACACTGTCAGGTGTGTGCACAGGTTCAGGATGGAGTCCCAGAGAGCCTTCACCATGGCCTGGGGAAGGGGCAGCGTTAAGTCATAAACTGGTCCACAGGGTCAGTGCTTGGTCCAGGACAGATTGTGAAACAGGAATTTCATTTCCCAAGAAGGTTTTATTGAATTGCCTCCTCACACAAAATTGTACTGAGAGACTCAAAGCCCGAGCCTGTCTGGATTCTTCTGAGGCTCTTAAGACTTAAACTGCTCTGGGAACAGCTGCAAGTGGGTCCAAACACTGCAGACTTATGAGTGCCCAGAATGGAAGATCTCAGCAATTTCTATGATAGCTAACTCTCAAAAAAGTCTCCTGAAATTTCCTCAGTATTTGAAAACTATAGCTGCCTTTGGAATTTAAGTTTTCCCGGCAAGTGGAGCTTCTTTCAGGCTTCTCAGTACTCCAGGTAAAACTAGCTTCCAAAACAGATTCTCAGTGCCTGGAGCAGTAACAGATTTGGAGGCAAAGTGCTGGTAAGGTCCATATGAGTAGGGTAGGTAGCTACTGGTGAAAGAAACCAGCCACTAATATTAAAGGTACTTGTGGTGCTGGTTCAGAGAAATATGAGTGGGGATCTCTTGTCCTCTTCTTCCTCACATTCTATTTCCCTTGCTCATGCCTTAGGTTACAGGATTCTCAGTTCCTCCCTGCGTTCCTCCCTCTCCTTCTTCACAAATGTCTACTTCCTCCTTCAAGCTGCTGACTTCCTTCATCTTGATCCTCCCCCAAGAGGAAAGTCCTCTCCTGTATCAAGGCATGTGCTGAGACCAAGCTCTGCTACATGCTGGCTGTGAGGTCACCATGGTTTACTCAGGAATGGGTCTTCTGGATATTTCAAATTTTTGAGATAATGTGGGCCTGCTCTCAGAGTAAGTAAAGCAGTTCTCTGAGGCACATGATAACAGCTTTTGCTCCAGACTGAACTTGTATATATGACAGTCTGTGTCAGCTGCAGGTATTGCAGGACAGTCAGGTCTTTATGTTGTTTTTTCTTTCTCCTGAATTTGATTGAAAATATCATTGTTACAAAAAACATTTTCTGTGATGTGTTAGTTTTGACCTAAAACTGAATTTGGTTCAGTACCCCTGTATCTAATGTTTGTTTTATAACCCTTCTTAGCCTTTTCACTAAATTGCCTGTATAGAAATAATAATAATTTCAAAATGTGTTTCCAATAGCCATACATTTTTGATTGCCTGATGTTCAGGGTGAGTACATTAATACTGTTCAAGATGCTGTTTGCAGTTTTTCGGGCATGTCAACACTCTGGAATTTCAGCAATTGAATTTGACCTACTGAACCCTGCACGCAAATCCCTCAAATCGATCGCAGCACACAAAGCAAAGTCTGCTGCAGTTTTGTAGCTAGAGTGAAAATTGAAGAGTAGGTTATTGGCTCTCTTTTGCTACCAAGCTCGCCATGGCAAAATCATGAGCTCATGATAGATCATATAATGAAACTCTCAGCATTTCGATGTATAAGCCAAGACCAATACTTTGACCTTTCAGGACTAGCAAAATGGATACAGGGATTGTGGAAAAGATGTCTGCTCTTATCCTGAGTATATGGGTAAATAGAGCCACTGTGTGCAAGATACACCATCCTTGATGTTTTACAATGGTTTCTACCAAATTTCAGAATTATAGTGAAATGGTGAATTTCAGTCAAAATCAATTTCAGTCATCATGGTGACAGAATGATCACTGCATAGGGGCAGGGAAGAGAGTCCCTCTGAGAAATCACTTTCTGTTAGTTCTGTCACCAGCTAACTGCAAAACTAAATGATCATCAGTAGATGAGAAAGATGAAAATTTAAATTTAAAAAAATGGTATAAAAGCATATGTATCTGCCTTGCTTCCAGATTTAGACTCTATCGGAGTGTTACTCATCTGATCATCTGCAGCAGAGTTTGTTGTTAGAGATATGAAGTTTCTCAGAGACAGGGAGATTGCTCAAGTTCTAGCAAAAACAACTGGTCAAAGTATGCATTAAGTCACATTGGAAACATGTGAAAATTACTTCTTAGATCCTTCGAGTTTTTCTTCTCCTTTATGTGTGCAACAGAGTAGCACAAAATGCCATTTATGAGGTCTACTGGTGAGAAGAACATATATGACAGTATGTGTCAGATTCTTTTCTTGGTAAGGTTCATCCTCTCTTCTTCAAATTCACAGTGATTATGTAGTGAATTATTAATGGCAAGGTAAATGCAGTTATTCTGGTGGAGAAGAAAGAAAGATGTGTACTATTATTATGACTGAGAAATTGTTACATGGCAAAAGGATAGGCTGTCATTTACAAACCATTTTTCTATTTAAGGTTGTCTCACTCTCTTGTTCCTCTCTAAGTAGTTTCACATAAAATTGAGAGACTGGAAGAAGAATGAAGTTTTTATTTAAAGGTCATTCAAAGAAGTGGAGGGACTCCCATTGGGCCTATTCTTGCGGTGCTGCCTTGGAGTAAGATCATGTCTGATCCCTTTGGCCCAGGGCAAGCAGACTAAAGACTATCCAAAGACATTTGGTAAAGGGAAATGGTCACACTTTTTTTTAAAATTAAATAAAAAGATGATGATTTTATAGAAGAAACCAGTTTCAATAAGCCTAGTCAGAGAAGTGAAAAAGAGTCTAAAAATATGAAAGAGAACTATGAAAGAGAGGCAGAAAAACAGTCTATAATTACTGTTTTTTAAATAATACAGGGTATGAATAAATATCCTTTTTATCTTTAGGTTCCTCCCCAAATTGTAGGGATGTTACAGACATTCCATTATACTAATTGAGTATTTTTTTGATTTGAGAATATTGCCTCTCTTGTGTAAAGAAAACAGTCCAAATTCTCTATTTTTTCTTCATCACTTCAAAAAAAAGTGCAGAAATTAGAATATTTCTATTTCTGAATACTTTGTCCCCTGTAGTCTGTGTACCTCATATACCTTTGTCTGATCTCCACCACTGACAGCCTTTGTATGTTATCTGCACTCAAACCACAACAAGAAGAACTGTGGTGTGGTCTATTTGTTCTTAAGATTACTACTTATACTCTATTGCCATCCTAACTTCTTGAACAGCACCTGGCCAAATGAGATCCCAATCTGCTTTCAGGCTGTAAGAATACTCACTACAATGTGGCAACAACGCATTTAGTTTCTAGATGCCTGTGCACATACATAAAGAAGTTCTGTGGGATTCAGAGTAATAAGGTACTCTTCTAGAAAAATCCTATTTTTCTCTGAAGCCAAGTTTTTAAGGGGTTAGAAATATTGTCTTTGTTCTTTCTAATGCACAGTTTTATTGTTTTCACAGAAAATAATCTTTCTGCTTTATTAAACCCATAAAAGCTTGAAGGCTACAAAACCTGCTGGAGAATGTTTGCACTCAACAACACCTTTTTCTAAGTAGCAATGAGGATGGCTGCATAGTTAAGATTTCTGATCTGATCATTTATTTAAGCTACTACATTATTGAATTTTGTTCTGGTTTGTATTCAGGTAGCTTCTCCAAGTATGCTAGAAATACGCTGAAATTCCAATGTGGGTGCAGGGCTCCCTACTTTTGTTCTTCTGCACTGATAGTTTTTAAAATGAAAGCTTTAATCTGTATTATATAGGATCATTAATTTCTGCATTTTACACTTGAGCAACAGCATTCTGATTATCTGCTGCAATGAAAAATAAGCATCCCTGCTCCTGCAGACTTAATTACTTACTGCAGGGCCCATCCCTTCCTAGTTATGGCACACAATCTGCAAATGGGGTCAAAAACATTATTAAAAACCAAATTACCCACTGGATGGAGAAAACAAACATACAACTGTGACCTGGAGGACCTCACCAACATAAGAGGCGAGCCTAGCTGCTCTCAGATGCCACAATAAGCAGCCAGATGAGCTCATTGCCCAGGATAGCCATGCATGCTATCATGGCATGAAGTGTGTTCTGCCTAAGAGTTTTAGAAGTGACTGATGCGGAAATGCACCCAAATGCTTCGGAGAATGTGCCTGCTGAGGACGTGCCTGGATACAGTGGGGGTTTCTAGAAAAGCTGACTTTGGCGGGAAGGACCAGGAGTGGTTCCCCAAAATCTCAGTGTGTGGCCCTCTTGAAAATTAAGGCCTATATATCAAATCCTTGTAAAAGTGTGATTCAGACTTGAAGAAAATTAGACCTAGGCTTTCAATGATACTGTACCTACTTTTCTTTAGAAATAGTACTGGATGCATTTTAGAGCAAGTGGTAGGAGTTACGAAGGATTTGGTAAATTTTGAAAGTATATAAAATGCAGTAGTACTTATAGAAACACATAAAAATGAAGCAGCAAATAGACTGACTCCTTTTAAAAAATAGTAACCTATTTGTTTAAACATAGTGTAGAAGAATATGCCATACTTATACAATTTCCATAGTTGAATGGATGAAAAAATGTATCTGAGATGGAATTTTCCATGTCTAGAAGTCTAATGGCTGGTAATAGAATTGTAAACTATAAATGAAATGCTGATCCATTTATATTAACAGAGATACAATATTTACTTGCAATATTTCTAGCAATAGTATGCTAAGCTAATTTATAAGACAATAGGACAAGGAATCTATTGTTTTCAAATCACATAAAAAGCAATAATAAAAGAAAACAATAAAATATTTAAAGTGCATACAGGGAAAAAAAGCCCATAAAACACACAGTTAACATTAAAAAATCATTCAGTACCATTTGAAATTTGTCTATTTGAATATGCTGTATTTAATTAATTGTAAGCACTGAAAATTGCTGAAGCTTAAAAATATTATTCAGTCCAGAACATAATAGTATAATATTTTTTTCTATGAAATAAAAACATTATAAATTCTAAATAATAAAACTCCAGGAAATGGAGAGGATTACAACAAAACAGTAGTAAGTTATCAACATGCAAAAATATGAGAGATGCAAATAGTCTATAATTGTGTAGTTATCAAGAGGAGTTCCATAGTAAAGATCATACTGTAATTTAAACCCGAAGAAGCAGTAAAATAATTTTAAAAATTTGCATTTGCTGAACTCCATCTGCAAGTCCAGCACCATGAATCTTCATGGGGTGGGATTTTTTTCCCCTTTAATCAGCTACTAATGTTTTTTCTCACTGAAAATTTATGACTGTGCTGCTGAGCTGCTGTTCTGCTTTCCTGACATGTCCACCTGGATAGGTAGCCATGATCCAGACCTCTTGCCCACTGAGATTTCAGCCAGAAGTCACATGGACATTTTTATACTGAATGCAGAATGGCTTGTCCTCAGTTGGTGGGAGCATGGTGCAGATAACACCAAGGTTGTAGGTTTGGTCCCCATGCAGGCAATTCATCCAAGAGTGGGATGATTACTTGATCCTGGTGGGTTCCTTCCAAATGAGAATATCCTGTGATTGTGACTGTGTGATATCTGAGCTGTGGGCCTCCCTCCTCTTTGCTTTTTTGGCATTGCATGTGCCAAGCTCCCTGGGAGCCTCTGAGAAGATAGGGATGGTGAAGGGTAGGAGTGTAGATGAAGAGCTGAGGGGAGAGCTGCAGTACTCCAGCAATCCAAGGGGTGGCACAGAGAGGTTAGAGAAGGCAAGATGCACTTTAAAACAGATGTTTATAAAAATGGGGATTTGTCAAGGATTGGGAGAGCTATCAGGACTGAGGGTGGCTTCCAGCCTTAGAGGACAGCCTTGTTATGAGGGTAGAAGAGGCCTGACAGTGAGGAGCTGGCACTGCTCTCAGGGGCAGAGAGAGAGAACAGTCTGACACAGCTGAGCAAAAGCACAATAAGGACACACTTGCAGATTCCTCTGCTCCATGGGCTCAGGTGGCAGCTGGCTCCCCCAGAGCTTGGCTCAACACCACTGTGTGCAGAGTGTCCAAGCGGGCACAGCTTTAGCAGCCCAGCTCTGAGCAGAGATGTTGGTGTCTGAGGAGCTGCTTGGACAGGGAGAGCAGGACTTGGGATCCCCATCTCCTCTTTGGCACCTCAGCAACCCGTGCTGCTCCCCACAGGGACAGCTGCAGGCTGACCTGAGCTTGGTGTCTGCTGGCAGGAACCTTAAAGCAGAGACCCCAGCCCGGCCAGGGTGCCCCGGGCCCTACCATGGCAGGGGACAGCTCTTGTGGGGTGCTGCAGCAGCAGATCCCACCTCACCTTGTCCCCACACCTCCTCCTCCTCCTGTACGTGATTGAAAATGAAATGAAAATGTGATAGCCCTGTCCAGTTGCTGAACTGGGGACAAGAAGAAATGTTTCAGAAACACAAGATGATCAAGGCAACAACCTGAGTTGTTGACAACTGACTGTGTGCTCTCTATTTTTATTTCCCTGATGTGATTCATTGTTGCAGGAGCAGCCTTTCAAGGAGAAAGGCTGAAGTACTGTTCTTGCTGTTGTTACAAGGGCTACTTAATTTTTTTTCATAATTAAACGTGTCAGGTCCATGTCTGAATTTGCAGGCCAATATTTGATATTTGCTTTCAGATTCCTTAGGCCAAGGAAACTGCAAAGCCGTTAGCTAAAAGAAATTAATGCAGCCTATCACTGATGCCTGACTGCATGCTCCAGGAGGAGCCTTAAATCAAATCCCAGCATTTCCCTAATATTTGCACAGTGACAGTAGACTTTTTGTTTATACTTCCATCCCAAAGCATTCCTGGAGCAAAATGCACAGCAGTGGGTGCAAAGCTCAGTCCTGCAATAGCATTGTGATGGTACTGAGCTGTTTTTACAAACTTTTAACTCTTTCAGAGAAAGAGGAGAAGAAAAATGCTTACATTTCTTTTACATTCCCCTGGAAGATTTTTGAATTCACCTTGACATCGAGGACCAAAGACAACCTGAACTCCTCTGATTCATTGGAAGCCAATCATTTCTGTTCTTTTTTGTCCTTCAGCAGAACTGGGGTCTCTGTGTTGCTCAAGTCTTCTAACTCTTTCACTGATCATCTTACTGCCATTCCCTGACATTTTTCCCTCAGTCTCTAGAATGGTTTAGCTCCACTTCCATTCTCCTTGCTGTGGCTTCTTTAAATACATAATATTTTATCCCTAAATTCCCAGGGTAGGTGTTAGTGCCTTTGCTGAGAAAAGCTGATTTTTATTGGCCAGTTAGCAATCACTCACAGTTGAGACTTTTTTCCTCCCATTGCTATCTGTGTGTCATTGTTTCAGTGTCTTGCAGTATTAGATTGTGTTGGATGTGTAAAAAGTCACTGGCTCATTTTAATTATTGGCCACTCCACAAATAAGCCTCTTTAAAAGATACATTGTTTTGCAGGTAGAAC
Organism: Geospiza fortis; assembly: GCF_000277835.1. NCBI lineage: Eukaryota > Metazoa > Chordata > Aves > Passeriformes > Thraupidae > Geospiza > Geospiza fortis. The sequence continues at coordinate 3,796,333 of NW_005054346.1, forward strand.
TGAAATTATGTCTAGAAAGTCTCCATGTTTGTGATCACACAGCATTAAAAGATCAATTTTTTGTCATTAGCCTCATCAGTTTTAGCGTTTCTTAGGAATCACCAGGTTCTACAAATCTGAGGAGGTCAGAATCTGAGAAATTTTGGAAACAATTTTAAAAAAACCTAAAAAACTTTTTGTGACATAAGAAGCTAAAAATCAGACTGTGAAGCCTCAAAACAAACATTTTAAGGGAGGGATCCCAAGGAAGTGGAATACAAATGTATAGAGCAAAGAGGATTCTAATCTTGCCATTTGTAAAGTGTATTATGACTTATAAATACTTGGAGTCACTAAGCTCATCTCAGAAATGAAATATGATGGTGGATGCACATAAAAAAGGAGGAGAAAAGCTGTCTGGAAACACTGGCTGCTATGTTTTGCTTAGTGGTGTGCTTTGTGTTTTATTTTACACAGAAATTCTTCCTTTCTTTTCCTCTCTTGTTAATTCTTGTGGTCAGTGGTGTATGGCTCAATCTGCACTCATAGAAATTGGCTTCTTGCATCACTAACAAGACACTTTGTGGGTTCTTTTTGGGTTGTCTCTCAGTCATGCCATTTCTAGGAGGGAAGCTCAGCAAGCAGCACCAAGGCACACACTATGAGACAGGAGGTCTGAACACGGCTCCAGGGAGAAAGAAGTCGTGTTACATTCACAGCCAGTGCTTGGTCAATGGATTTCGCAGAAAAGAACATAACAGGGATTGCTTCTCTCTCTGGCATGCTCAGTGCTGTTTTCAAAGACAAAACACTCATGCTATCCCTTCCACAAATTCCTCACTAAAATAAGACATCTGTCAGCTGGACTAAGCCAGGCTTGTTTTTAAAACCTGTGCAAATAGTGCAACAGACTCATGGCTTCACACTGAAAGAGAGCAGGTTTAGATTAGATATTAGGAAGAAATTCTTTACTCTGGGAATGCTGAGGCACTGGCACAGAATGGGCAGAAAAACTGTGTATGCCCCATTCTTGGAAGTGTCCAGAGCCAGGTTGGATGGGGCTTTGAGCAACCTGGTCTAGTGAAAGGTGTCTCTGGCCCATGGCAGAAGGGTTGGGATCAGGTGATCTTTAAGGTTCCTTTAATTTTGCACTGAGCAATTTCTCAGCCTCTGAAATGTCTACCATTTTTGTTTAAATATCATAATTATAAATTATTGCCTCTCCAGTCCATTTTCTTTAGCACCCTGTACTGTGGTAACTGATGAAACATGCTTTCAGATCTTGGGACTAGAGAGGAAGGAGAAGAAAATTAGTTCTGTGGAAAAACTTTGTTTAATGCAATGCTTATAAAGGATGGTATTTATGACAAATCAGTTACCTGAGGTGTTATAAAAGAGTACAAGAAAAATATCCAAGGACTTAACAAAAATTTATTTGTGGTTCAGATGAAAAATTACCCCTTGGAAAGCTAAAATGTCTCCATTGTAGGAATCCAGCAACAGTGGTCTTGTTTCAGAAACCCATTTAGTATTTGCATTAATTTCTTATAGCAACACAGGGTTTCTTTCTTTTTTTCTTAAGATGTAAAGCCAGCTCAAATGAATTTCAAAAATACATTAGTGAAGTTTTATGGTAAACTCAAATTTAAAAATAATGTAGCCAACTTGCATAAAAGATAAATTCGGTCCATCCTAGCATTTAAGAGAATTTCTGTTATGAACATAATGTTTAAAAGCAAAAAGCACTGGCAAAATGAGTGTATATTTCAAGCTAATACTTTTAGAATATTTTCAAATGTTTCAGGTCATTAGATACATGTAATATGTGAAATGAGATGATGAACCTTGCAAAGTGCCTATCTATACACACCCATAGAATGAACCTAAATAAATTGCCAATAGATACAGAATGCAAATGGAAGCAAATACTGATAAAGACAAAACCATGCATGTCAACAACACCGTTCAAACTAGTGTACTTAATTAAAAAAGTGAAGTCAATTAAAATCAAAACAACAGTGTAGCATGTACAAATGCTGGAATAATCATTAGGCCTTGCTGAATAATGAAGGAGTAAAGAATTTTTTTCAAGTGAAACAGCAGGGGTGATACATTACACAAAGCAACAATCTACAACAATATGACAATTGAATTACTTCAGCCCCATTAAGCAGGTGCAGAAGAATAATTAACATGAATTTCTTCAATGGAAAAGAAAAAAACATAAACTTTTGTCTAGTACAAACTGCTATTTTTTCCCTCCAAAATGATGAGAAAATATGTCAATGAGCAGATGGATTAAAATGAAACCATTATGCTTATTCTCTATATGAGACCCTTTAATTGTAGAATAAAATATGTACAGAGTGTATTTTCTCTGTCTGGCAGTGTTAAAACAGGTCACCATGGTTCACATCAGCTTTTGGTCTTCTGCTGAGGCATAAGCATCAATTGCTAATTTTAAAAATATAATATTAAAGGCAAAAGGTTTTGAATTTTCAAACACAGGTATTCAGATCTCATTCAATATCTGCTTTTCCCTTTCAAATTTAAAATAAACATATGACCTCCAATTCCAATCTGAGCAACAACTGTTCCATAATATGACAAGAAGGAGTGAACAAATGTTACAATATCTCATGAACTGTGAGTTGTTTCTTAAACTCCAGATGCATCCAATGTTTTTCTTTTGGAGTCCTACTAAAATAATTCTATTTAGTTCTTTTGAAAGAGATTGGTTTGGAGACAGACAGCCATGCAATTTACTCAGGGACATTTGCTTTTCTTCCTTTATAATCAAAGAAATAGGTAAACACTAGCAGTAGTCATGTTAGAAATATTTTACTTAAAGATGCAGACATAATATCTCAAGCGGTTGAGTTAGCATATCTTAAGAAGCTGCTGATCTGTAGCAGCAGAGAGACTGTGGTAGGATTAATGATCATTTTATGAGCCAAGGTTGTGTGCTCTGGTAGCTTTAACTAAGCCATGTTACCTTGCTTATGCAATAGTCTGTGAGGAGCTGAAGACCCCTGGGTGTGTCAAACAAAATGCCCTGTCTGCAGCATCTCCTACCATCCTCTTTGCCCAAAGCCTTTGCACAGCTGGTGGGCTGCTGGGGCTACCCTGCACACATCTGTATGCGGGGCTGCCCTGAACACATCTGTAACCTACTGCTGTCTGTCCAAGTGTCCCATGCAACTGCTTTATGGCTCATCTGAAGTGCACGTCCTTTTCCCTTCCTCTACTACTAGATGAGATATATTACCACAGCATGGTTTTGCTGTATTAGCCTAGAGATGTTTCCATTCCTGTGCATTGAGTTGTTGAGATCAAGTATTGCTAAAAGCAAATTTCGAACAAGACAAGAAAAATGAATAAGAAACTTCCGCCTCTCAATTAAATGGGATTAATTTTCCTTTGAGAGCTGGGAGTCCCATAAGTATTTGAGGCTGCTGTATGGACTAGTTAGATTTTCTCATGTTTGTTTTTTTCCTTTTTTTAATTAAAAACTTTCTAATTTCAAAACTAAAAAAACTAAAGATGAAGTTTTTCTAAAACCACCAAAAACTAGAGAGCTTTAGAGGGTTGGAATGCTTCTTTTGAAAAAAGGAGTGACGTTTTGGGACAAGAATAAATTTTAGAAATGGACTGAAAACACAGTAGTTGCCAACATGTAAGCAGATGTTTGGTACTTTTTCCTGGTTTGATCAGTTCTGCTGCTATTTGAATCAGGGGGTCTTTAAGCTAATTATTTCTGAAATGGTGAATGCTAATTTTGTAGATATTCTGCATGTAGTGCTCATGCCCCAAATATCCACGTTGATGTATCTCTGTTCTATCCCTCTACATCTTATGACAGACTCATATCCTGAGCGTTCTGTCTGCTTCAGTGACCTACGATCTAAGACACTACTGATGGCATTTTCCATTTAAATGTAGTTGATGCCGTTGCAGATACCTCAAAAGCTATGCTGAGAGCCTGGCAGAAACTATGGAGAAACCACAAGCAGTGAATTGACTGGTTCTGCTGCTCTGACTGACCTGGGAATGAATGCCAGCATGGACAAGGATCTGTTAAAGTAGGTGCTGCAGAGATAAAACCCCCATGATAGTTTACAGTGTTAAAAAAATATCCAAAGAGTAAGTAGTATTGTAAGTTCTGCTACTACTCTACAAGACCAGTGCCACAACATGGACAGCACTAAAATCCCTCACTCCAGAGAAGATGAAAGAGCTGAGAGGGGCCAACATCCCTTCTCTGCACAAACCTGAAGAATCTTACAAAGGACAGAAGCTGCCAAGCCTGTAAACACAGCTGCCCAGCCTGTAAACAAGTTGGAGAAAGAGAGGCAGAGACATGCCTGACAGCTTTTTTTGCTGCACTACAAAAATAGTGGGCCATAGAAGTATCATGCCCATTTTGCTCAAGGTAGTAAATGCCTGATGCTATTTTGGTGCTATAGGGTTCACTTAGTGTGGCTAAGCTTCCTTGTCTTTTATCACTGCCCCATCTTCAAATAGGATCCATACAGCTGGAAGTCAATTTTGTGTGGACATTTTTCTAAAATGGAATTTTTAGAAATTTCTATTTTGTAGCTTCTGGCCAAAACATTTTTTTCCCCCATCCTTCTTTCAGGCTGCTCCATTACCCTTCCAGATAACTGAGTAAACCCAATGCTCCCCAGCTCAAGATAATGGCAGACATCTGCCTGGACACAAACACCAGGCAGTAACTCTTGCTGCTAAAGAACCCAAAACTTGTCAAGGGAAAAATATTTATAAGCTCAGACGAGTGAAGGGAGATGTTGTGGGATGGTTGCTGTGGTGATTAGACTTCCTGTGATGACCATTTCTTACATATCTTACAGCTGCTTCATCCAGGGCAGATATCCTGCAGCCAGGAATATAGTCTTACTGGAGAAGTCTCTGGGTCTGGAAAAGTAAAATATTGGCCTGGAGAAGGGGTCATCTCTAGAGGAGAGAAGAAGAGGTAGACAATGTAGCTAAAAGAATATAATAGACATATAAATGAAAAATGATTGCAGGAGTTGACACAAAAGTAGGCAATTCTAGAGAGGGCTGTTTCATTCAGAGATTTTGCTCTGCATCTCAGTTATAACCTTATCAAGCCATGCTACCTGTTGAGAAGGTTTTGATTTGGCACAATCTTCACATTCCTCCAAATTCCTGCTACAGACTCTTCACTCTGCTTTCCAGCCCAGTGGGAACTCACCTTTGTTTTCATTAGGAAAGACAAAAGATCCTTCTGACAGTTTTCTATGCCTTGAATCACTGATGTACTACTATCTGTTTATTATCAGACCTGAGCAGGTATGCATGGATTTTTCTAGGGCTCAGGTATTCTATTTTTTCTAGGGTTCAGGCATTGTAGTTTTTCCATTCAGTTCCAACTGGAATGCATTATTTTGTTGATGATGTGCCACAGAAAAAGCCTGTCCTGCCTTTTGGCACTGATGACTGCGTAGTTAATGGGCAGTTACATGTTTCAGACTACAAAAAGCAGCCTATGAGTTTTGCTAATGCAACCTTTGAATCCCGCCTCTTCAAAAACTTACATGCCTACCTCGGCACTCTGGGGACTTTCAGTGCACAAAGGTACAGTGAATCAGGAACATTTGCATTTAAAACCATCTCTGAAAGCAGAAGTGGAAGTTAAGAGTGTTTTGGTTTGGGACTCCCTCCTTCCCTCCCACATCTACAATATATTCCTGGGCAATAAAAAGAACTAGCCAGTGCTTCCTTTGTTTCCAGTCCTCTTTGTTTGCAATGTCTATGCAACCACTGAAAATTTATAGGAACAGAGTAAGATGCCCAATCTTATAGCCCAAGGAGGCAAAACTGATGGAGGAGAAGACCTGCTTAATGCACTCTGCCCTATGACCAATTTCATGTAGAATATGTGAACCATTTTATACGACCCTCCCTTCTTCATAGACTCTGTCCTCTGTCATGATCGCTAGATTAGAAAGTAATACTTGCTGGCTTACTTTCCAGCTTTATTTATGGCTTTCTAAGAATAAAAATTATGAAAGTACCTCTCCCATGATCCTGCTCTGAGGGTGGAGCGTCTGACGTGGATGGGTTTGAGCCCCATTTAATAAAGAAGGGAATTGAATATTGGATACACATCTCATTTCCAACCTTTGCTAGATGAACCCTCTGAGAATAGCTTGATTATTGTGATGAAGGAGAACCAAGCACCTGAGCAGGGGATAATACTTCTCTGTGGTGCTATTTTAGTTGGTTTCATTTGGGAATTCTCTGTCAGGAGCCAGAATGAAAAATGGAGCTCCATATAAATCAAATGGACACACGTTAAGCCTACTCCTGGGTTAATGCCCCCTGTGCCAAATATTTGAATACAACTGCTATTTGTCAGACAATGTTAGACTGACACACACAGTCTGTATTTGTCTCATCAGAAGTAAATTCTAAGTTGTAATAAATGTGCAAACTCATAGCCATGGTAGATATTTTTTGCCTTCATCATATGAGTGATCACATGATGTTATTTGTCACAATAACCTAAGCATCATACTTAGGAGATGAACTACATTCATGTTATCTGTGAGCGCCATGTCCTTGCTCCCCACTTTCCTACCCCCAATTTATTTGGAGAATAATAAACAGGCTTTTTAACACAGAGTGAATAATCTCTTCACTATTTATTCCCGTTAAAAGTAGATGCTTTTTTCTTTCTATGAATATTTTTCAAATAACAATGCTTTCAGCTGGTTTGCTTATAATAAAGGCTGCAAACATTACTAAAAGAATTGGCAGCTTTTATTCACAAGAGAGTTTTCTCTGGAAGGGAAGGAAACTGTTTGGTGAATCCTGTTTCTTGCTTAGCCCCAGCAGTTATCACTGCATATAAAGAGGTTGGATGAGCCCTGAAGGAAGTTGGAATGTTTGTTCCTATAGGAGCATGTTAGAAACGCCAAGTTAGTGTGACTAATGGATAAGACAGAAAGCAAAGCTGGTGATCTAAGATGAATAGAAGCATTAGAGAGAAAACCAGAAATGCAAATCTCACTTTGTTAGAAACACAGACCTTGTGTCTGCTCGAGAGTTTTGTTTCATCAACTCTTATAGCTCATGGGCTCCTTCACTGCATAGAGTAGCTGTAAATCCTGCAAAAACTGGGAGAGGTAGAGCCTGTAGAAGCTGATGTTTGTATTCGACGTTGCTTGATGGAAGCTGCTAAGTGATACTGAAAATGCTGGCAGGAATCCCAGAGTTCGGAGGGAATTTCCATGTGCTGACTCAGACATGAATTTAAGCTTGCTACAGTGCTACACCTGATCCTATGAGGTTATGAAATCTGAAAGCAAGACTGAATTTGAAGTGAACTACTGAAATTCTTAACAGCGCCTGTAGAGGACATAGAAAGGAAGAGTTGTGGATGCAAACACATAGTATATAGCTCCCTATCATATAAAGCACTCTCTGAGGAAAAATTAAAAAGACACTCACTGATCATGAAGTCAAGAAACATCATCTGGGAACAGGGGCAGCAAAATTCTTGTCCTGCCAAATTGACAAAACAGATTAACAGTTGTTTAATCAGCCACAGAGAATCAGCTGTGATCAAAATATGTTGGTGATGGAAATATCTTAAATTCATAAGTGAGTCCTGGATGCTTTAAGTCTTGCCATTTCCTGAACAGTCTTATTTAAATGCTGCTTTTAGCAAAACAAACTTCTCTACTTATATGCCAATATGGAAGTTATATCTTAAAAAAAAAAAAGCTAAAAAAACTAAAAAAGCTGAAAAACCTTCTCATTGTCAAGAAAGAGCTGCTTGCTGGTCATATCTTTATTATGCAGCAATGCTTCAAAACTTTTTAATGTCTCTGTTTATATGGGAAACATCATCTCCGTCTTTCCAAAATCTTTGAAAACTTACCAATCACAAGATCAATTTTTCAGACTCTTGTTGGTACTGTTCATGTCTAGAGCTAATGAAACAATTCAGAAAAATTCACTTGATAAATGTCATGTGTCTGCTGTGGCTCATCAAATGCACCATGGCTTTCTCAAATTTCTTGTTGATTTGAAATTTTTGTGAAAAACACCTTACACAGAGTTCTTAATGTTTCAATCATTTCTCAGCAATCTCTTGCAAACCCTCAGTGTTTCAGCATCAAGTGAATGATTGGATGTAAACCAGGAAGGTTGCTGAGACTGATTAGAACATCTTCCCAGTCTAACCCTTGAAATTAAAAATTGGAAATGTTTGTGGCTGTACAGGGTTGTTTGGGTTTTTTTCTTTCTTTTTTTATGCTTCAAATAAGGAAGTTTAATAAGCAGTTGATTCTGGACATGTTTGGATAAAAGGATATTACTCTCATGGGCAAGATTTTCAGAAGAAAAATAAAGTTTTAATCTGTAATCAAAAATTCAGTGGCAGTGGGATTTTAAACACCATCAAGTACTTTCCAGAACCAATGAATTTACTTAGGAAGAGGAAAAATGATTTAACAAGTGGGAGCAGCTTTCAAAAAAATCTTTGGAAAGTGTTGTTGTATGCCCTGCACACTGTAAAGGCAAAAATCTATTTTTATCTGAAATTTATTACACATAATAATAGCTAGTTTAAAAACAAAAGGAAACTGCATTGAAATATATAGCTTTTTGCCATTTATTTATTTCAACTTCTCTGCCCCTTAGCTTCAATGTCACTTGATTTTCATTGAGCTGGTTAAATTTTATTAGGTTCCTTTTTACTTGGTGCTAAAATATTTGTGTTGACATAATTTGATCTTATGGTCACGGAATAACATTTATTCAGCTAAATATTCAGCATTTATTCAGTACATGTCCTTTTTCATTAACAAACGCTAACCTACAGCTCTTCTCCAGTAACAGAAAGGAGAGTTCATGAAATTTGCAGTGCATTTTCTGTGAATGAAATTCACCAAAAACATTAGATTTTTTTTGTTGGAAGCTGTATACTCTGAGGGGAAAGGAATTTTGCAATTTTGGGTGGTAGCCATATATTTTTTGCTTATAAGCAGGAATGTTTTTGGGTTTAGTTAAAATTCACAACAGAATTTCTTCCTAGAAATAGAGACACATTGCATTATTTTCACACGAGGCTGTGGCTATGTTCCAGCAGGTTCATACAACTTCTAGGAATAACATCAGGCTTGTGTGCTAAACACAATATTCCAAGGGATAAATAGTCCTCTGTGGATGTGGCACTGGTGTGAGCCACGAGGATCTGCCCCATCGTGAACAGAATGCAAAAAAAAAAAAACCATTTCTGCAAAATACTTCCAAAAATTACTCCTGCATGAAGGAGTTGCTACTCATGAGTCACCTCCTCGTGTGGTGTAGGCGACCTACTGTAACAAGCTAACTTGTACCCAGACCCTTTTTTAGCTCTCTCACCTCCTTTCAATCTGTCTAACAGCTTTCAAGAGGCAGACATGTCCCTCTGTGTGTCAGGAAAGGAAAGCAGCAGCTCATATCAGCTGAGTGGGTACTTGTGGATTTGGGGAGATGGAGGGGACAATACTTGTATGAATAAAAAGCAGGAAGAATTCAGAAGGCAACCTGAATTCTCCAGAAGGCAGCTTGTGTAAGTTCTGGTGTAGATTTGTTCAGATTAACAGAGGTCTCTGGTTATTGGCTCAGAGAGTTATCTCTTTAAAGGTCTGTAAAAGGAAGAAAGAGAAACTGTGATGTAGAATAAGCTTCTGGTTTAACAAAGTACAAATCGCGGTGTGAAAACTCACTTTGTTCCTCTAAGATGAACAAAACCCTAAAATTAATTGGAAAGGAAAAAACAATAGAAGAGGCAACATAGCTCAACTGAGCTGTGAGATTGTGGTAGGGTACATGTACAGAGTAATATTTCAGGCAGATTTGATCTCACTCTTCTCTGAGCCAACTGCAGAACCCAAATCTCTGTATTGGCAGACACGTAGCTGTAGTCCTCACAACACTCATTCTAAACTAGTAAGTCTGGCAGAGAGAGAGAGTATATTAGCTCATTCTTAGTTCCAGCAGCTACCCAGAAGGCATTACAACACACTTGAGATATATCTCATACAAACTGCTGCTGTGCCCACACTGCACAGAAGTGACTGCAGTGTGCTGTAGGGACAGCTAGGGCGCCAGGAGCTGTGACAGCTCAGAGTGAGGTATTGTACCTTACGTCCCAGGCAGACTATTGCTGAGTCAAAGCTGCTTTAGCTGTAACTCCTGTGGCTGAACCTATGAAAAGAGTCCAGTTTCTTCCAAAAATAATAATAAAAAATCAGTATTCTCAGGGCAGCATGTGTTTCCAGTTTGTGAGCTCAACAAACAGTATTTTAGCCTCAGGTACCTCTGAACATTTCCTGGGTGTAGAATCTGTGTAATATAGCTTCTTAAAAGTGCCTTGCTTACAGTCTGCTAGCTCAGGAAAAACACTCTGTAGGGGTGGGATGAATTAGGAGAAAATATAACATACGATCAGAGGAAAGAAATTGCCACTTTCTTGTCCCAGCATTAAGCTAAAGAAGCACAACTTAGAAGAAGATAGGCATTTTTAAATTTTTTTCCTAGACTCCAGGTAGCATATCTGGAGCTATCAGCTGAATTCAGGGCAGAGCCCAAGATTACTGGCTGAAAAAAAGAGCCACCAGTATTTTGCTTACTCTTTGCAGAGATAGGAGCTGCAGGTGCTCAGGTGGGAGATGATCTCTGCTGGGAGCCTGCTGTGTGCCTGTGCAGCCAGCAAGGCCAACAGCATCTGGGGCTGGATGTAGAGCAGCATGGCCTGTACATCAAGGGGTGTGATCATAGCCCATTTAGCAGCACTCCCTAGAGGGCAGCTAGAGAGAGTCCTGCATCCAGTTTCAGACCCTGGTACAAGAAAGACATGGATTGAGCGGGGAAAATTCAGTGGAGGCACACCAAGATGGTCAGGGGCTGGGGCACGTGCCCTACAGAGTAGAGGCTGAGGGACCTGGACTTGTTTGTCCTTGAGAAGAGAAAGCTCTGGAGGACCTAAAGCAGGGCCTTCAAGGACCGTGAGGAGGACTCCAAGAAGAGAGATCCAGGCTGCTCACAGCAGTGTGTGACAGGAGGAAAAATGACAGTGAGCATGCATTTAAATGAGAAGAGTGGGAATAGCCCAGAAGTGGAAGAGCAGTCTGCAGGCTCATGCAACCTCTGCATTTGGAGGTTTGCAACAACCAACTGAAAAAATTCCTGAGCTATGTGATTCAGCCTCATAGCTGAGCCTGCTCTGGCCAGAAAGTTGAACTAAAGACCTTCAGAGATCCCTGACAATCTCAATTATTCGTGATCCTATTTCTACAGCAGTTTTTTTAGGAAGTTCGTTCAGTTTTTTTCACAAAAGCATGCCCATGCCTGAGACTGCTCATAAAGGCTCTCCTAAAGGCAGCAACTGTAAGCAAACATATCTTGATCAAAATATTAGCCAAAATAATTTGACTGTTTCATTCAGGGTTTACTGTGAGGTAACACTAGATGTTTGCATGAGTTTCACATGCAAAATCATGCATGTGAAAAATTCCTTTCACAGCAGATGTCTTTTTTTCTCAGTCCTTTGTCACTGCTTAGTTCTCCAAGTGCATTTTCCTTCTCTTAAAAGATTTTTTTCCTTTGTTTCTAAGCCCCATTATATGTAGATATAACTTCTTTTACTGAAATTCCTTGGAGTAGACTGATTCAAAAATACACACAAGGGCGGGAATTGGGGGATTACCAAACACCATCTGATCTCCAGCAACAGATTACATAATCTCAGCCCATTGCAAACTTTTCAAGAAGCCTATTAGCTTATGTTTCTTACATTTCTGTGGAAACTGAAGTCTTGTTTCACCCTTCCAATGAACAAGAGAATGTGCACTGGTGTTCAGCAGATAAGTAGTAAAGATTTAGGGCACAACTTCTTGTTTTGTGTTTCTGGACTCTTCCCTTTGCGTAACTGTAAAATACTAAACAAGCAAATATTATATATATTCAATTGGGAATAAAAAAAGAAAATTCCTCCTGATATTAGTGTCTTCCTTGGTAAGGACAGTGGATAGAATCAGCCTTGTTAATCGTAATAATTATATACTTAAAATGTATCTAACTTCATTTATCATAACCTGTTACTTTCATGCATAATATTCTCATGTGTATTGTACAACATCAGCATAAGCTGGGAGTCAAGCCTTTGAATATTCCATGTACAAACTATTTTGAACATTCAATTGTGTTAAAACTGTGAATGATTAAAGAACAAAGAGTAGGTGCATCTGAAGCAGTGAGGGGGGAACTGGCTTAGGAAATGCTATGAGAAGCTGGCCATAAAATGGTATCCTATTTTAACAAAGTAAGAATCATTAACCTCTCACAACATAACACTGGAATATGCTTCACCTGGGTATCCTTCTTTCCTTAAGTCTACTCTTAACATTTTTTCTTGTACTGTCTAAAATATAGTGAAGTACCTCCCCAGCACAGTTCTGGTGCAGTTGGGTACAAATGGGATTTGATCACACCACTTTTCCTTAGTATCTATCAAAATTGTCTCTAGAATTTGAAATTAGTATTTTCAAAGTAACTTACAGAATTTAGGCATCTACAGCCTTTGGATTTTTGTTTGAAATAACAGTATTGTGTTTGGGACTTTTTTCATTTTGAGAATTTTAGCCTGAAATCTTCAACTCCCACAATACAGCTGTGGTCAAAAATAAGCTTTTTTTTGTTGCTGTTGTTGCATAACAGTGAGTCATCATTAAATTCAATTTCTATGAAATGGACATGCATTATGAAATGAAGTTTTTCTTCAAGTTCTCAATTAAATCCACAAGTACAGCCATTTGTCCTTGGACCGAGATATTGGTTTAAATTCTTCTGCCTGCGTAAATTTATTTAGACATTTCTCATTCATCATGGGTCATTCCCATGCCTCTAGGTAACTAGCTAAGTGTTGTTGAAGTAAAATTACCACTTGAATTAATGTCTTGATTTAGTGTACTGGCATAACTGCAAGGCTACATAACACTGACTCTTTAGTCAGCTGGTCATCTGTTCTTGCTTGTACTTTGATTTGGATGCAATGAACTGAATTTTATAAGCAGGAAATTAAGTACAAGGACTACTCACGGATTGCTTCTAAGAAGAGCTTAGCATAAGAATGTTACCTGCCTGGGCTGCAACTTAATATTTTATAGCATTGCTTGCATGTAATCATGTCAATAGCTTGAATATGTGGCCAAAAGGTTGAAGTTGCAAAGTGGTGCTACTTCTGGATCATACCTCCAGTCCTTGTTTGAGCACTGGTGGCAGAAAGCCTCAAAAAGGCAACAAAGTAGATGGAAATCTCCCTAAATGAAAGGGACTACCTTGGAAAGAGTTAAGGCAATCAACATTAATTTACTTTTACTTTCAACCACTGATAAATTTAGCTATTACCAGCTGCTGGGTGAGTTTCCTAACTGCCTACTTTTATAGCTCACAGTTTATAGCAGCCCATAGGCTGTTTTAACCTGTGACAGCCTGATTTTTTTTGGCTTATACTCAGCCCTCCCCACTGCTTAGGCAGATCTTCACTGGTCTCACCGACTTACAGACATACTGTTCTGAAAACTTTAATTATTCCCACTTGTAAAAGGCTAAGCTGTCTAATTTGGAGCTATTAATGTAAAGATGCTGAAGATGTCAAGATGAATGAAACCTGGATGATATAAATGTTGTCATATATCTAGCTGACACTACTCTTTGGCTGCAGGTAACCACTCTATGGCAAAGATACCTGAGTGCATCTTCTCAGCTCTTCTCAGAGGGCCAGTTTGAAACCAGGTGGACTCCCCCATGTTTTAACTACATCCCTCAGTAGGTCAGTGCGTAACAGATCTACATCTGTCCTACTTTGTCTACAGTTAGTCAGGGCTTGTCTTAGTCTAAAGGTCTTGTCATGAGATCTGAGATCTTGCATGGACAAACCAAGAGGTGGAGATAGCAAAGGAACTGACGCCTGGGCTCTGTACAGGAGTTTTGCAAAGTCACCCTTACATAAAATAAGGAGTAAGGAGGATAGGAAGACTCTTCCTGGCAGTGGACTAAAAGGTTTTTGTTAGGGCATTTTAAATTAGACAGACTTAGTCAAACAGAGGCTTACCTCACATAAATATTCAAAATGAGAAACAAGATGTTGTGTTGTGCTGCCTTCAGACTGATGGAGCAGTAAGGTATTCAGTGAAGTAAGTCTTAGAGTACCAAACAAACAGGAAGGTACCTGAGAAGGCCACGGATCAGAGGTTTGATTGTTGTTGGAGAATCTGTCTTTCAAGCTGCTTATCTGTGCTAAAAATTGGTTTGAGCACTTCAAATTGCAAGTGCCCAATCTGCACAAAGTGGAAGTAATATGCTGACGAAGTTCTGTGCAGGTAGCAATCAAGATTATCCTGGATGAGCTACAATATTACTAAGATGTTTTAAGGAGGACCTGCCAGAGAAGCATTACAGTAATTAATGATTGTCAGAACGTTGGGCAGGCCTGAGTCTCAGAAGCTGAAGCATTCAAATAAATAAATAAATAAATAATTACTTGATGTGCATCACTGCTTAGGGATGACAAGCCTGAAACCAGCATCCTGAGTCCATAAAGATAATAGCTTGCTCACAGTTGATGTGAATGGATGGCGACAGGAACCTTTAGAGGTGATTTGCAAAGGCAAAAAAAAAAGAAAAAATAGTGGGGGGGTTGTACCATTTTCACTTTTTTTTGTGATGACTACAGAAGGCTGGAAAGCCTCTGCCCCTCCTCATATTTCACATCTTATGTGATCTGTTTTCCTGGATGATTCTACAAGAGAGTGGAGGGAAAGTATAATTACAATGCCATATCATACCATGGAAATAATACTGAGTTAGGAGACAAAAGGACAATTTTTTAAATTTTAATTAAAACCATTGAGCTCTTTGTGTTTTTTTAATGCATATTTTTTGGAGCAGCTAGTTAATTCCAAACTCCTTTCTTAGAGGTTTTATTTCTATCTCCTTCAAGATTCAGTACTTCCAGTTCTACAAACAAATGCAGAAAAAAATGCTAATCCATTTCTTTGTGTACTCCACAGATATCTCCCAGGAAATAAAATGAAACCTGATATTACCAGTATGTTTAGGAAAAAAAAAAAATAGAGTATAAAATAAGTGGGAAGCTGCCACTCTGTTCTGTCACACAGCAAAACAAGGAATGATGGTAAGTGACATAATGCCATTCTCTCTGCCATCTTTGAATCTGTGAATGCTGCAACATTAAAAGATGTGTGTTTAAGCTCTTAAATGAGATATCGTGTAAATAGCATCAATATCTGACACATTAGCATGCAGAAGTTGCTACAGCAGCCTATTTAGCATGAGTAAGTCAACAGGATTGAAAGAAACTTGGAGATAAAAAACATGTTCCAGGGGAAAAATGGTACACTGCACAAAAATGCATAGGACCGTGTTTTTCTGGCAAATTGCATTCTCTTCTGTTATCTCACAAATCAAGATTGGTTTGGGAGAGCTCTTTTGTGACTAAAGTTATTGCTCAGCAACAGCATTTATTGCCAGAGAGGGAGAAGGAATAATCAAAGCTGACCCAAACAGTGTAAGCAGATATTCCACATGGGGTAAAATTTTGAATGATTTATGATAAACAAAGCATTCATTAAATCTCTCTGAAAATAAGCATAGATAAGGCAACAGTCACAGAGGGCCAAAAGATCAATCATAAAATAACCCACAGGAAGCTTAATGCCAAAAGTAATTGACATAATCATCAAATCAATTTCTGATGGTACAAACACTTCTGCATTCAGTCTGATTCCCTGTGCTGTAGATCATTTGTTATGTCATTCTGATCACTGTTGCCCAATATAAGCGTGTAGCAATTTTGAGAAGCTCAGATACTTTCTGAAGTTTAGTTTCCACATGATCAAAAGATGCCATGTGGGGCCAGGTTACTATTACTGCTAAGTGACCACTTATATGATATTTACTTTTGAGATGTAGCTTTATCCCCAGTTGTTGTTCATTTTTGTATAAAAGTAGAGAGCCTTAGGACACTGTGGGCCTTTATTCAAGATGTTCCCTCACAGTGATTACAAGGGAAGAAGTGCACAGACCTGGTTGCTGATGAGGGTTTCAGGCTAAGCCTTTATGTCATTAGTCAGGACAATAGCAATGCCTTCCACAGTTCAAAGATTACTGCCCAAAGTCAAAATGGTGACCACTTTTCAGAAAAAAACCCCTATTATTTCAGTATAACTAAAGCACTTTTCAAAATGTGAGAGATTTAAAAGTAAAAATTGAATATATTGCCATATCTACCAGAGTAAAGGAGAGAGAAAGGAATTCTCTCTGTAGATACACACACTGAGGAACTGAATCAGAGTTTAGTGTTTCTCTGAGGCAGTAGATTGCCAGCTGTGAGTAGGAGCATATTTTGTTTGCTGGTATGATCAGTAGAAATCATACGTTAGTAATTTAGAGCTGCCTACCTGCCTATAAAGTACTTATCTGTGTACTACCCAGGATTTTAAAGTTGTTTGGAAGCATAATAGTCAGAAAGTGTTTGAAGTATTGATGGATATTTATGTCTGCTCAGCTAAGGAAAGGAGTCCACTGAGTACAAAACTATAATGTTATTTGTGTGCTTGTGCAATATAAGTAACATTGTGTCTTAATTGTGGTGCATCATTCAGAAATACTTTATCAATCTAAGAATGTGATATGCTTTGTAACGAGTGAACGTTTTTTAGACTTCCACAGAAAAGAGAGTATCATTTGGAAATGCCTAAAGGAATAAAGCAAGAGGTATGTGAAAGGGGACTTTTGGGTTTTGTAATTCAGATCCGTTATTGGAGTAAAGAAATACACAATGGATATGATGCATACAGGCAAAGCAGCAATGCTGTAAATAATATATAACTCTGGTCTATATCCAATTTTTGTGATTTCACTTATATTTTAAACCCAGGCTGTTCAATGATGAGTACGGACTTTTGATGTACAAGATGAAATACTGTAATTATTCAGTGCCTGGAATATCTGAGCTGATATCCTTTCCTGGTTTCATCCATCCTCAACCCTTCAGCCACTTTCCTGATTTCTTTTAAACACAAGTCAGTAGTTTGTTCCCACATCTCTCTATCTGCCTGTAAAGGCCTCCCTTTACAATCACCTGTTTCTGAGGGGATATCTCAGTTCACAGGCTCATCACAACAGTTCCCTCAGAGCTACTGCACTCTATTATTATGCCGGTATTGCTTCCTGCCTTAGTAAATATGAAAACTGCATTTCTTACCAGGAATTAGATTGTATGGTGTTCTTGCTAGATTAGTGAATGAACTAACTCCCTCCTCTATAACTAGTAATAAATAGTAATAAAACCTTTTGCTGACATTTTAAAGAACAGTGCAGAATGCAGGTAAAACACTGCAGAATTGATTTTGCACTTATCAGACAAGAAGAAATGTAATTATATTGCATTTCCCCAAGGACTGCTTTCTTCTGTCTAGCTCTTTATTTTAAACAACACAAAACAAAACAAAACAAAAAAACCCAAAACAAAACAAAAAACCATGTAAGAATTCAGTAGCCTTCTATGGATGGCAGAAGGCTTCCAAGACATTGCAATTCCTGGGCTTTTTCCAGAGAGACCTGTGCTATGTACCACTGTGGTTCTCTGTATTTGTAGGCTATTTCAGCAAAATTCCAACTGGACCAAATTTTTCTGTGGGACTATGGGTTCCACTATGGGTAAAAGTGAGGCCTTTAGATTTCCTTTTACAGCCTGCTGCTCTGCAGAGCATTGTGTCACTCTGATAAAACAAAATTAAGCAAATTTCCTCCTCTTTGGTTCTTGCCACTGATCAGGTAATCCCCTTCACTATTTTTTGGACCACATGCATACAGGAATGCACCTGTGTTTTATATTTTGGTAGAAGATGTTTTTTTACCTTACTCATTCTTGTAACTGCATTTTCTTCCTGGAATGAATGAGATTGTAGGGGATGAACTCCTCACTGATATGAGGTAATAGAATAAAAACAGAAACATTTTTGGTTCCTATTGTTAAATGTAATTTCTCTTTATTCCTCAATTTTGCTTGTGTTATACTGACAGTTGATGGTTAACAAGGCATCTTGATGCTCAGAAAAAAGATCTGTACCTGTGAAATATGTTGGACTAGAAAGCCAGAAAATGTTTTCTATCTAAATAAAGGTGAAGATAGGTGACCTCTTGGAAAAATAGTACCACTTCCAGGCTTTTCTTGGTGGTGCCAAGCAATAGGGCAGGAGCCAATGGAAAGAAACTGATGCACAGAAAGTTCCACCTGAACATGAGGAAGCTGGTGACTGGTGACTGAGCCTGGTTGGCAGGTTGCCCAGAGAAGTTATGGAATCTCCTTCACTGGTCATATTCCAGAGCCATCTGGATGCAATCCTCTGCTATGTGCTCTAGGAAGACCCTGCTTGGACAGGGACATAGAAACAGGTGACCCACTGTGGTTCTTTTAAACTTTACCCATTCTGTGATTCTAAAACTGGTTGGAAAGATAACCACTGACCTAAGTGCATGCTTGCTCTAGCCTGAGCAATATCCAAATAAACTTTGATGCTATAAGATTTCAAATAATAAATTCAAATGCCAACTATGATTTAAAAGCTAAACTATTTCAACCTAGTTATCCCTTTTAGTACTACTTCGCAGTTTCTGCAGCATCACAGAGATGGTCCAATGAGTGGAATTAGAAAATAATAGATAATTTTAAAAGTCTTTAAAAAAATCATTTAATTACTTTTCATTTCTCCTACTTGCACTTGATAAATGAACATATTAAACTGTGAAGACTCAGGAGCCTCCAAAAGCCTTTGAAGTGTATTAGAATTATCTAATAATTAACCTCAGGATTCACCAGCATGACTCGTTGAGGTGAAGTGAAACAGTGCTTATGATGAAGGGAATTCCAGATCTGCCAGCCCTGAGGAACCAAGCCGGCTTCATTCTCCTACACTTTGTCATGGGGAGCTCTGAGCCCCTGATCCTCCTCTTGTTGTGTTTCATTCTTGATGAGAGGCAGCTTTTTCAGTGCAGCTTTTTGTTAAACAGCGGGTGCATCATTTTTAGAAGTCAATATTGTTAAATAACCTTTGGCTTACATAATATATATGCAAAAATAAGATGTATTTTCTCTGGACTGGTTTTTATCCTGTACCTGATATTAGAGAGCATTGTTCAGCCTGGGGTATCTATTAAGTGCTTTATATTGATGTGGTTACCTGAACTAAGAGTGAGCCCTCTCTCTGGAGTGAGAAAGCCTATGGTCACAGCTTCCCCTGTGTCTTTGGCTATTACAGCATGGGCACCAGTCTAACCTCTGCTCTGGAGAAGGACAGTACTTCAGCTCCTACAAGTACCATTGAAGAGGTGATGGTTTTGTGTTAATAAATTGCTCCCCTTGCCTTTAACTGCAAGCATAATGATTCATAATAATGCAACTTCTTATTTGTACCAGGGTCAGAAGTGGTCACTGGTTTTATGTACTCAGATTAAGTAAGTACTTTCATCCTGAATTTGTAGTGTACTGGAAAGCATCAATGCCAATTGGACCGAATGGTCAACGAGGACATCAGCAACTCCCTGAAAATGAGTACTCAAAACCAGGAATTGATTAAAGAGTGGACATTTAAAAACCTGGGCAGCAGTTTCTCTTGTCTGTGACTCTCTGAGTGCTTTTATAATGTGCCATGGGAGCCAAGATAGCCTCAGACTCACTGAGGATGGCCACAGTGATGATTCACCAGCCAGGGTCACAGTATTATTTTCATTCACAGTATGGCTCAGGAGGGAGGGTGTTAACAGAAATGTCTATGGAGTTGAGCAGTGGCAATACTAAGAAAAAGTTACACAAGGCAATGCTTTGATCTGCTGTTTAAAGGCTACCTCTCTGTAAGCATACACTGCCTTAGAGCTGCATTTCCAGAGCCCCTTCCAGAGTAAATCAAAATATTCACTGGAACAAGACTCAACAATACTACTTAGTTTCCAGTTTCACAGGTTTTACCTAAGTCTTTGGAGGAAAAGACAGGGTGAGGGAGGATGAGTCTTACTGAACCAAGGAAGAACTCATCAAGGAAGTAAAGCCTTTTGAGGTGTCCTAACACTGCCTCATACCCTTAAACACTAAGTAGTAACTTCTCAATGTTAACAAAGTTTGCCTTCAACCTAAAGTCAGAATGTTGTATCGGGAAAGGGGCCATATATGTAGCAATATAGTGTCACAGAATCACAGAATTGTTTGGGTTGGGAGAGACCTTAAAGCTTGCATTGTTCCAACACTCTGCCATGGGCACACTTTTTGCTAGACCAGATTAGTCAAAGCCCCATCCAGACTGGCCATGTATGCTTCCAGGGATGGGAAATGCACAATTTCTCTGGGCAACCTGTTCCAGTGCCTGGATTGCTCACAGACATTTGTGTTGCTTCCACAGCAGACATCTGGGTGGTTAAAATGCCCCCTCAGGTTGAGAGCTTGCAAGCAGGATGCCTCCTGTACCTGAAGTAAGAAGGCCTTGTTGACAGGCTCCCCCTGGTCAGGCGCCTATAACAGACCTCAGCAACAAGGTACATTTTGTTGGTCCTGCCCTTGATTTTTACTCTCAAGTTGTCAATCTGTTTGCAGCTGGTTTGTGCTCTTAACATTTCTTCTCAGTCAAGGGTTCACCAACAGCGACCAACACTTTCATTTGCAAAAAACAAATGAATTTCATTTTGCCTTGAACTGAGAGTCAAATTCTTGCAAAATCTTCTGGAAGTACCTCTCAAGAAAGAGGATGTATGCTCTCTCTCTGATAGACTACATGACATATCTCCACTGTGCATTCACTGCCTTGCAGGGCACTTCCAAGCCCAGATTTTCAAGATCACTGACACAAAAAATTAATACATGTGTTTTCCCAACACTTACAGGCCTAAAACCATTTATGTCTTTTGAAAGCACTGCAGCTTATCCAGGCTAAAGCTGGTATGTTTCTTCGGCTGAAGTGAAGGAGTAGATGTACTCAAAATATTATTTATATTACTGCAACCTGAGATACAACTGCCTGGGTGAAATTTCCTTCCATCTGTAGCAAGTCTGACTGAGTCATACTGAAACTGAAGTTATAATTTATTTATTGCTGTCAAAAAGGGGCTCCCTTTCCTTTTAGTACTTGAATGCAGTGAAAAGTCTCAGATGAACTGTAGTTAGTAATAGTTTGTGGTCAACCTGGGGAGGCACTTCAAGCGGTCTAATTTGCTTTTGACCACGTTCTGTTCGATACTCTCACTGCTGGTGTGGCCAGTGGAGCAGGGAGAGCACCTACATTAATTAAGAGGTCCAGCATTTGAAAGACTACATAGGACTTCGAAGCCAGGTTAGCATCTGCAGTTTGAAAGCAGAAAAACAGAGCTTTTTAAAGGACAAGTGGAGCCTTGGAACTGGGGATGAGGATTTAAAATGGTCTGGGAAGCAATTGGGTGGAAAAATAATTCCAAGTTTACAATATGCCACAATTGCACATGAGGCTGCTTCAAAAGAACAAATAGCATTCTGGGATGTTTTAAGAATGCTGTTGGCTGTAAGACAGAGGAATGAAATTATTCTGCTCTACTTGACACGGAAGAAGCCTCAGTTGAAGTACTGTATCCAATTTAGGGTGTTGCACTTAAAGACAGATGTATACCAAGTGGAAGTAGAAGAAAGCGGCAGGAACAATCAGCCAAGTAGGCAAAGCTGAATGAAGTAGCCTTATTTCTTTGATAAAAAGGAAAAGCAAGAAAGAAGGCTGATAATGACCTCCAATCTCATAAAAGTTTTTTATTTGTAAATAGGGAGGTGGTCTATCATCCCTTGAGTCCACAAGAGGGAGGCCCAGAAGAAGTAAGCTTGCTTCTCAACATATTAAATTTAAATTATATGTAAGGGACAACAACCTAGTCACAAGATTTATGAACACATTAGAGCAAGATAACAAGATGCAGGTCATATTTCAATTAGAGAAGATTTTTTAAGGACAATTTAGGCTTAGGTGTGGGGGGTTAGGTGTAAGTGAACCTTGTTTTTTGGGGGGATATGAAGAAGCTGACCTCTAAATGTCCCTTCCAGCACTGAAACTTCAAAAGGGTGAATTCCACCTTCCCATTTCTATGTGCAGTGCTGTAAAATGGGGGTTCAGAGGTGGTGCAAGTAAAGACAGTCATTTAACTTTTAAATAAAAGGATCTTTTGCCATGCATGCCTCAAACATGCTGGCTCTTTTCATGGCATCATAAAAATTGACAAGAAATTTGAACCAGGACAACAAATGCTGCAAGTTTAAGATCTGGAAGAGATTTATAATCTATATCCCTAGAATGTGAGTCTGAATTCCTCCTGGTTGCCTTTTCTATCTGAAACAATAATTAAAAATATATCCTGGTGCTATGATGTTGCCTTTTACTGTTCTCAATGGGAAACAAAAAAAAAAAAAATAGTGTCAGTCATTTGTGAGAGGATTGGGGCATGAATTGCACGAACTTTTCACACTGTAATCTAAGACTTCTTCCCCTCGCCCCTCCTCCCCCCTCCCACCCCCCAAATAGTTCTTATGGATTTATTGAATTGGAAAACTTTGCCATGAGATTAAATCATATTATCATGCAAAAAACAAAACACCAACCTAAGGTGACCAAATCAGCCAACTAAAATTTACAGCATGACTTTCTACAGCAGGGATCTGCCGCAAGAAAATCTCCACATTTCATAGGCTACACAGCTATGTGACTACAAAAAGACAAACTTGAAAATGTTTCCCTTCTTATTATTCAGCAGACAAACATGGAATCTCTGACTCAGCACAATAAAGCCTTTTTCCAATCAACACAAACTAGTGATTAGGAAGGCTTGGAAAGAGTTATGAAGGATTATTCTGAAAATTGCTGTCTGAGGATGCCTTAATGGGGATATGACTGGTTTTGAATAAGGATGTGTAAGTCACTATCAATTTTCATCAAGGTGGCCCAAGCCTGTTTATCCTCTTGCTGTATGTGATGACACACTTTTCAGCCTAGGTGAAAATGTCCTCCCCATCTCCTAGAAAAGCTTAGTAATTTATTTGTAGCCCAGCTCATTCTAGACTTATGCACAATGCTCATTCTCTGCACTGCACAGCTGTCTCAAAGCAGCAGTACTGCATGCTTCAAACATCTTTGCCTGACACCCTCCTGTTTTTTCATTATATTCTTGTGTTATGTTTCCAAAACAAAACAAAATGAAGAATCAATACTGAGGATGTTTGGCAGAGATATCACGACCTTGGTTACAACTGGTACAATTTCATTCCCCTACCACCAAGGTTAGGACACAGAGGAAAAAGTTGCTCATGACATGACTGTCCTATAGAGTGTTAGGCTAAATATATATAAGGTACTGCTAAACTAGCAGCATCTCATTAGCTTTCTTCTCTTTTGCTGTTTGGAGACAGTCTTTGCTGTAAGGTAATGTGTATGGCGCAGGAAAACAATATTTCCCCTTTTTTCTCTGTTAAGGAGTTTATGGCTTTGCTTTACAAGACCAGGATAATCCTGCCCTCCACCAAGAAATGGCTTATGTCACACCTGAAATCACAGTGGGCTGAATGAGGTGAAGCCATGTGGTCTCACTCTTCGGGCTTTTCTGTTCTCTTGCTTGCTTTTCTACCTGAGTAGGCAGTCCTATATTCAGCTTCAGACTGTAATCATCAGCTCTGCATCCAGATTTTTGAGCTATTAGGGTGCAGCTGGTTTGTGACTCAGCAGTTCTGCTTGCAGCAGGTTTGCAGGATCAGTTCCACTGTAGCTGAGGCTGTCTTGTTTATGCTAAACAGGAGCTGTAGCTGAAGCTGCCTTCTTTGTGCTAAACAGCAGCATCCAACTGCTGTG
>NW_005054346.1:3820321-3821214 GCF_000277835.1 Geospiza fortis
TGAAATCTGAATTACTTCTGTCTTTATCCCCACTGTTGCTTTTAAAGCATAGTATACAGTATTGGGAAGTACCACTCTTCCTCCTGAAGAGAGCAGCTGCTGAAGACACAGAAATCAGAAGCAGGTGAGCATATCTGAACTAGGCAGGATAGTTTGGGACTGCAAAACTCAGCTGCAGGGAGGCACGTACAGTCTCACACCCAAACATCAAATGAAATTGCTAAATAACACACCCTTGCATCAAATGAAATTGCTAAATAAATAAAAAAAAAAAAAACAAACAGACTGGCAGCTTTGATAACTATATGGGGCTGGATAACTCAAACTATGCAAGCAGAAAGCCTTTTTTCACATTGTTAAGTTCCCACTCTGAAATCTGTGAGTTTCCCATCTTCTGCCTCAGATACTTTGCACCAAACTACTGTTCTGCAGATCATCTGGGCACTTTTCCATCCAGGTTCTCCCTGTCTATGGCACACTGGGATTTTTAAGGTTTTGTTCTTCTGTACCAAAGGACCTGACATTCTGTAGTCTTTTAGGAAGAATTTAGTGGCTTGGTATGGCTAGGACCATGTGATTAAATGTAGAGTGTAGGTTTTGTCTGCACATTATGAGATTGGATTAAGAGGCAATTTCTAGACTCCATGAAGTTACTTCTCAATCCACATTCCCCCTCACTCTCCCTTCTCAGTGTTTAGAAAAATTAATAGTTATAGAACCACACACTTTATGCCAGTTTCTGGACTGATCAATGGTGTCTTCTGTAACATTAGAGAGTAAGCAATGTGCAGGTACCATTACACAGTAATAGGTTGTAAAATTCAGAGAATCCAGCTTACTTTTCTTTTCACCATGAGTTTGACTGTTCTTTCAGAGCCAGGCTCAGACTATGT
>NW_005054346.1:3821233-3824379 GCF_000277835.1 Geospiza fortis
TTCCCTTAGTAGCCGGGCAAAAAAAAACCCCAGAAAATCCTGTATATTTTCTTACACTCCAAAATAGCCTCAGATTGTCAGATGGGAATCATCTGTGGCCTGTGCTACCTCCCAGCTGTGTCCAGCATTACTGGTAAGAGAACCTGACCAAAGAGCAGGGGGATCTGCCAGTGACATGACCGTATGGACACACACATGGCCACATCATGTGTCTGTCTGCTTTATTAGTACAAATGTAGCCTGGGGGAGCCAGAGATGGCTGATCCTGAGATATGCAGGTACCAGGAGGCCAGCAAGAGAGAGGAACCCACGGATCTTGAGAAAAGGGTGTACATCTATATGAAAATGCAGACATGCATCTGTTACACAGTGTACAATGAGTGGTAGCAATGGGCACACAGTGACATGAGCATTAGCTTTGCTAAAAGCCAGAGGAGATACTGAGAGGGTCCTCAGCAACAATAGGTTCTGATTTGCATTTTGTAGAGCCAGTGCTGTTGTGCCCTCAGTACTCTTTGTACGTATACCAGTCATGGCAGCAAAACAGAACATACTTTCTCATGCTCTAATTGAGCCCTCATTTTGCTGCACAGGCAGCAAAATGCTGGCATACCTACTGGAATACCTAGTGCAAGCAGGAGCTGCCTCATAAGAACATACTGGCTCAAACTAGAGGTCCCTTTAGTCCATTTCTTTGTCTCTTGTAGCCCCCCATAGCAGATGCTCAGGGAGTAGCAGGGCATGCATCATATATCCCAAAGACAGCAGCTGAGCAAATCTGGGACAAAAAAGACTTGAATAAAAAAGTGTGTTCATAATTTTTAGGGTATGGGCTTCATCCATGTGCTCTGGCAAAGGAAAAGAGTTTTCTGTTTATGTGCATCACATCACTCCTGCTGTAAAAGCAAATGGCTCCTTCTGGCCTGCTGCAATGAAGAGCAGAAATTGTACCATCCAAAGCAAACTCTGCTATATGGACCCCCACAGTTCTGCCTCTAAAAGCCTGGCACTGCACAGCTCCTCACAAGCCACTGAAACAAGAGAGGGGCCTTGATTTTTGATTGTTTTGTAACAAGGCCTATAAAAGTAATCAGGTCTTGTGCCACCTTCACATCTGGGGATCACCCAGTCCATGTGAGGCTGGATGGAGAGCATCCTCCTCCAGCGTGCTTTACCTCCAGCACAGCCCAAATAAGAAGCACCCTGTGCACACAGACATCTCTTGCTCAATGTGTGGGTGTCACACATCTCCGTGTGGTCCTGGAACACCTTGCAGTTCTTGGATGCTCTGCAACAGCCCTGTGATACAGTCCTGCTACCACCTTGTGGGCCCCAGTTTTCTCGTTGTTCTGAGGAGTTGATGGCAGATGTCCCATCAAAAATAGAAGAGTTACCTGGGGATGGTCCATTCACTTTGAAATATTCAGTTTTTTTCTCAGAAATTAGGAATAAGCAGAGCAGGCCAAAAAGGCTTGCCTGAATATACAAGAGCTTCTGCTACTACTGAGCTTCTGAGTCCACCCTTGAGAAGCACATTCAACTAACAGATGAGGAAGGAGGACAAAAATTGGGTGAAGAAAAGAAGAAAGAAGGTGCCAATGGAATAAATCAGTTTCCTAGGACCTAATGGCAACAGTGCATTTACACAGCTAAACATGACCTTTGAGTATCCCCCCATAACATGTCAACCTCCCAAAAGAGAAGCAGCAATTTAAGAGGCAATTTACTCTTTGTCTCACTTTTCCTCTCTTTTTCATAGAAGTGCTCCTCAAGTTTTGCCAATAATGTGGTAAAAGAGAGCTACATCCCACACAGAAGTAGTTCTTGTCCAAACATAAATGTGCAGAAAGTGTTTTCATCTATGTGTGCATTTCTGCTGTGGTTGCTCACTGGAATATTTGTGCTATAACAGCACAATTTTGAGCTGCATCTCAGCTTCAGTAAGGGGAAGGCTGCAAGCCTTCAAAAACACCATAGGTTTGAAACTGCCTCTGCCCTTCCTGACAGTTTCACTTCCCCCAGCACAACACATTTGCAAAAGCACGTAGTGACAGAACAAGAGGGTGTGACTTCAAACTAAAAGACAGAAGGTTTCATTTAGACATTAGGAAAAAATAATTTATTGTAAGGGTGGTGAGGCACTGGAACAAGTTGCCCAGATAAATTATGAATGCTCTGTGCCTGTAAGTGTTCAAGCTCAGGTTAGATGGGGCTTGATCAAGCTGCTCTTATGAAAGGTGTCCCTGCTCACAGCTGGGAAGTTGGAACTAGATGAACTTTGAGGTCTTTTCCAACCCAGATCACTCTGTAAGTCCATGAACATTCCTAGAGCTTACATTATACACATAGCCAGTATTAATTGCCTCACTATAACAAGATAGGCAAAACTATCATTGAAGAAAACATCAAAAATTACAGAAGATAGCACTAGAGCCTGCCAGGTGCAGCCCTGTGGCTGAGAGGGTGGCCCAGTTTGTGCTGGAGGCTTGCAAGCACTGTTTGCCACATCATTCTGCCCAGACTTAGAGCAGAGAGCCAGGAGCACTTGTTTGTCCTCATTGTCATTCAAAATGGGATAGTTTGATACAACCATGCTGCTGATGCTTTTGTGTCAGAAGGCTCATCTCTCGTGTGTGCCCTACAGCTTCTGTTACACGTGTGACCTCCACCTCTGAGCACGGGCTGGGTGTGGGAAGGGGCAGCCTTTTATGCACCATTTCCTGCCATCCTGGCCCTTCAGCACGAATGCATGATGCCTGCACTTGTTTCACTCCATCCCCTGGTGGGCTCAGACTTCTTCCTCTGAAAGAGGAAGGATTCCAGGACCAATGTCCTGGAAGAAAAGAAGGATGGGCACATGCTCACTATCAGTGCTTGGCTATGAGTGCCCCCCTGCACACTGTCAGCACCGCTCAGCAAGATTTGCCTCCCTGCAGCCAGCAGCTCTGGGCTGCGCTGAGCCCTTAGCTCCAGTCATCTTTAGTCTCCCCTGTCCCCTGTGCTCTTTATGCTCTCAGCTGTCTTGTCTTTCTCTTTTCTTTCCCTGCCTCTCCCCATTTCTTTTTCCTTTGGGACTTCTCTTTGCCTCTCCCCTTCAGGCTTCCTGTCTCCCCTCCGAGCCGGCACTTCCGACAGCCGGAAATTCG
>NW_005054346.1:3824547-3856260 GCF_000277835.1 Geospiza fortis
CAGGAATTTCGAGATATGGTACTGCTCATACATTTTGTATTAGCTCTAGGGGCTCTTAAGCCTTCTGACATCATGGGGTTACACAAACTAGCAAGCACTGGAGTCCAGGAAAGCACCTGGAAGTAAGAGAAAAAGAGGGGGGAAAATTAAATGCTTAGCAACAGAAATGCCAGACTTTTGAAGTATTAACTAGCTGTTCATTCAGTCGCAAAGAGTTATTGCATTAAGAACTCACATTAGAATTAAGCGGGGGAGAAAAAACACTTGCTGGCTAAAGGCTGAGGATAAACCCAGCATTTCTTTATAACTGCCTAGGGTAAAGAAAAGCCTTAATTACAATACTTGTCTTTGAATAATATTTCAGTCATAACAGCACATTTCTCAGATTCTGCATGATAAGTGCATTAATATTTATTCATTTTCTATGACCTTTAGATAATTCCTAAGGGTCCTATTTTGCTAGCATTGATGTTTGCTTGTTTTTTATGCTTCTTCTTTACAGTGGTCCAAAGCTTCATCACCATATATCAGCACCTTTCTTGTCTTTGGACACCTATTCCTGTGAACAGGGAGAAAAAAACGTGGTGCTGATTTTGTCCTCAAACCTAATATTTAGGAGTAGAGACCTGCTGTGGTAGACCATGGTGGACCTCAGACTTAGTATAGAGACTTACAGAGTATAGAAATTTATTCCTATAGAAACTGTTGAGACTGGGAAAGACTTGCAGTCACTTTTTTCCACTAGTTTTCCTTTCAGTCTCAAATGGTTGTCGTTCATTGGTGTGTAACTCCTTTGTCAACTTGAATACACATCCAGCTTGCCCTACAAAGGAGGGCTGCTTTGGAGACTACAGGAGGGAGACTATGTCCCTCTGATTTCACTATATTAAAACATGTGCTTTGCACTTCTAAAACCTTAGAAATAAATGCTTTCTACACACTAAAAACTTCTTAAAATAATTAGAATTTGTATTATTCACCCACTGACATTCAAATTGAAGGGGGTTTGGTGAATTTCCACAACTTAAAATATGGCCAGGTGAACATCCTTTTTCAATGTTCAGGTCATCCTCTTTTCAAAACATTTGCTCTTTATGAAAAAGTTAGTATTTCAAATTATATAAAAGCCTGTTGATTTCCACTTATAAAAAATAGGGTAGAGAAGACTCAATATTCACTCACTGGCACCTTGGCCAGAGGATTTTGCTGAACTCATTTACATGTTGCATTTTGAACAAAAATACTCTTGTATTAAGAAGTATGAGCTAGATATGATCACCATCTTCTGAACAGTTTACAGGCAAAGGAAAATCTGTAGTTCTTCACCTAATGTCTGAGTCCATACTTACAAAAAAAAGAGCACTCTAAATTTCTGGAAGTACATTTGAATGAGACTATGTCTCTCCTTTTTGGTATGCCAGATACTGAACTCCTAATCATACTGTTCAGTCTTTGGGGAAAAAAATGCAATTCTGAGAAGAGTGTAAATGCCCTTTATGCAAAGAAAAGTCTCTTATCTGCAGTAATTTGGTGAATAGGCTCTGTGATGATATCTGAATTGTCGTGCTTCACCCACAGAAACTGTGCCTTCCACCTTTAGTTTTTTGGATCAGTAATTTCCAGAATAAGAGAGATAGCTAGGCAGAGAAATGCCAGGGTGGGACGTTTACTTGTATGTCAGTGGATCACTGATATACAAGTCTCTTTTTCAACTAAACAATTTAGAAAAACAAAAGACACTATCTTTCTGGATGGTTGTATTTCTTTCATAAGCAATGTCAGCAGATAAGGGTGTATTTCTGTTCTCAGCTAAGGAGCATTTGATCATGCAAAGGCATCAAAATACTATCTAGTTATGCACTTGTCCCAGTGGAAAAAAAAAAAAAATTTTCAAAAGCTGAAAGAGAAAAATGCAAAAGCCTTAGTATTGAAAAATCTTCAATTGACAGTACAGGAAAATAGTGACATGTTAAAAATAAATACTGGTTTTGGGTCTTTTGTAAATGCAGAAGATGCAAATCTTAGAATCCAAATTAATTTCACCTACATTTACAAACCACGAAGAAGCCAGACTAGTTGTGAAAATTTTAATGAGGAGCATTCAAAGACACAAGAAGAAATGCCTTTTGCTTAAGCAGGCAGTAGTGTAAAGGCTAATTTGTACTTTGTACATGTCTTTGGATTTATGATCCGATTTTCAGCAATTCTTAATATTCACAGGAGCTGGAGAATTTTCTTTAGAAACTGGAGTGGTCACTATTTCCACATCCTAGGTACTATATCCATCAAACCCATTTCCAAGACAGCAGTCCCAAACCCCTCCCAAAGCTTGGAGCCCAGATGCCTCAGAGCACTGAAATGATGGATCTCTTCCTGGGAACAGACTACTGGAGCATAAACACTGTGAATGCCTCCCTAGCAGTGCACCAATCACTGATGCTGAATCTGGAAATGGATTTAATATATTTGGTTGTTTCAGAGCATCTTATTTCAAAGACAAACACAAGATTGCTCTCCCTAGTGTGTAAGAAACAATATTTTGGCTGACACAACTAAACATGTTGCACCTATCATGGGTACAAATATCACAGTATTTGTCTCACTATGAATAGTCATGCCCTGGATCCCAGGCAGGAGTACCCTGATGAGAACCTACCTTGGTGACCAGCCAAGTATGATATAGCATTTGGGAAAGAGCAGACATGCTTCACATGTAGTTCAGCATGCAGTACAACCTTCCTTTTAATCATACAGAAATCTAAATTCACAGCCACTGTGAACATTAAAGGGAGGTGAAAATCCATCATTAACCCATGCACTGGCTTTCTCCTGGCTATACTGACGAAGGATAAACACAGCAACCTTTTCTAATATTTTATTTTAATTAGAGTAAAAGTAAACTGCAGTAAGCACACAACACAGGGAATTAACAGAAAATTAAACATATTCTATGTGTAAACCTGTAAAAACACTCTGAGGCAATTTGAATTCTTCATCAGGCTGGGGACTGTACACATATTTCCTTCTTAATTTATTTTATTGAGTGCTCATGTTTCATTCCTGAGCAGGTCTGCCTGTATTGATTCGATCTCATGTTCAGTGAAGTGTGTGTGTGCAAATGTCTAATGGGAGCAAAGACCTGAAAGATAAAATGGTCTTTTTTGGCCAGACCACACACCCTTGGAGATTTGCCTGGTCCAAAGAGGATGTTATTGCAGAAACGGCACAACCTCTTTTTGAAGCCTAGAGGGGAACTCATGAAACAACATTTGTGCATTGCAGCTGAGAAAAGCTCTAATTTGTACTGCTTATCTCTGATCCATGCACAACAGATCTGAGAGGAGGATTTTGCCCTTAATTTGTTCCCTGGTGTCTACACATTTTGAGTGTGTTAGATCAATGAACGATGCTACATTCCATATGTGCCACAACACGTAAGCCAAACTAGGTACGCTGAAGATGAAGAGGCAGCATCAACTTTGAACCTCCTGTTTGTAAAACAACTTTAAACGTTAGGCAGATGAGTTTGCAAAAAGAATTAATTAGCAATAAAGACCAAAGGCACATTCTGTGTGAATAAACAACATAGATTTAGATCTTAGTTAAAACTTGGTGAACGTCAACTAATAAGGAGGTCTGTTGAGTCTGTCAGGCTTTGCAAATCCTGCTTTTCTAAAGGAAAAGTATTACTGCTCACAGGAGAAAATGCCTTTATAAGGTTTGAATCTGTGTGGTGGAGTGAGACCTGCAGCTCAAAGATTGTGTCTTCAGCTTTCTATGAGAAAGATCTTTTTATAGCTGTTTTTTATTTAGCTAGGGTTTTCTCCTGGGAGGGCAGGAGGGCGTTAGCTCAAGAATTCACTTGATAGATTTCAGATCAGCAGCTAATCTGTCACTTCAAGAGGTGACAATGACAGGAGGAAAAGACTTCCTAATTTATTCATAAAATACTTTATCTGTCGATTCCATTTATTTAGTTCATTCTTCATAGGTAAAAGTATTGAAAAAAGGAAATTAATCCTGACCTTGGAGGTGAGAAGCGGAATGCTGATAACTCCAGCTCTGGGGGCATGAGTAGGCCAAGACTTTTCTCACCCAAGAGTGTAAAAAACATGATAGACTGATATTATCTTATACATTTTACCCCTTGAATTCGTATTGATACCACAATACCACAGAGGCTTTACTGACTTATTAGCAATACTTACTGGAGGCCCATATTCAGTACAGCAAGTCACAGCCTTGTTTGTTATTTTGGCATAGCACAAAAATGCCTGTGGTACATTTTGTCTTCCATTGTGCACTTGCTGCCAATGAAAAATTACATCATGTCAGAAATGCCAGAATTTTCTGAAGGAATTCTTTATAAAGTGTAAGAATTCATATATATTTTTCAGTGAGCTGCAGTTTATTCTTAAGTTCATCACAGTCTGGAAAGAATTATTGTGTGATTTGCTGGGCAAAGAGTCTGAGCAGCAAGAATTCATTGGCCAAACCCCAATATAATTTTCTTCTTTGATAAGTGTTGGAAAAGCACTTAGAATTTAATTTCGCTGGGACTCTCATGTCCTTAAATCTTAGGTGATGCAGCACACTATTTATGGAAGTCACTATGATACTGTGCAATTACATTTTGATTTCACAATGGTAATATGGTAGAGGTTTTTGTTGCTAAAAGTTAATTCTTCATAACAGAATAGAGTCTACTTATTTAACCAATTTGAGTTACTATAACTTCTCTTTTAATTGAAGACTTTTTCATCACCAACCTTAGATGCAATCCTTACTAGACAAATATCACAGTGTTTGTGCAAAATGAGGCATGAAGATTCAAGAACAGTCTTTCAGCTAATGGAGCAAGTTTGACCAGGAGCTGAACACCTTATTTACTGATCTAAATTATCTTCTGAAGTGGTATTTGGGCCACCCCTAGAAAAATTCAAGGTCAGGCTGGATGGCTCTCTGAGGAACCTAGCTGAAGATGTCCCTGCTTACTGCGGGAGAAAGTGCAGGAGATATTCGTTAAAAGTCCCTTCTCAATGAAACTGTGTAATGCTATGAGTCTGTGCTTCACTTAATATGGTCTTTAGAAATATTCCCAGCCTTTCTCTGCCAGATTTCAATCTTCAAAATTCAGATGGTTTGCAATGATGCAGCATATATAGTTTGGATCATATGCAGGTTTTTTTTACAGCTACTCCAAAACTTATAGAGAGGAAATCTTCAAAAATTATCTTTAAAGAGGCTGTAAGGTATGCTTTTCAAAGGCATGTGATTTTTCCAGGTCTGAGTTTGTTTTTCTGGCGCTTTTTAGGAGATCTGTAGGAAGTGCATCTTGACATGACAGTGCTTTCTTGCCAGGCGTCACTTTACTTCAAAGCATGGATATGTTATTGTTTCTCAAAATATGGGAAAAAATATGTAACGATATGCCTTTCCTTAATTTCAGTCTTGGAATGGCAAATAGTTTTTTAACTAACATATATTAAAAAAAAAAAAAGAACATTTTCTAGAGCCATGTATTTCCCATGAAAAACATAGGTTGTTTTTTTTAAAACAGCAAAAAATCATTGCACCAGCAAACAGAGAGCTACTGTGAAAAGAAAGCATGTCACCATGTGAATTTCAGACAAATTCTTCAATTGTTGAGATTTTTGTGTATAAAACATCTTTCTTTAGGCATACAAGAATGGAAAGCAACAGTATTTTATATAGCTGGTACTGCTCAGCAGCACTGGGGACCAAGAGTTTTCTGTGAAACTTTCACATTTTTGTTGTCTGGCTTTCGGTTTTCCTCTTTCAGGAGAGCTGAACAGAGAGAACAGTACACCAGTTAGAGGCATCCCTGTACCCACCTGGGCTGAAGTGCAGAGCAGGACCTTTGAGCTTAGAGCTGTTCCCTGATCACACAGTTTAGACATGAAAAGAAAGTCTCAGGTATTCCCCTTCATAATTAGACCTCAGCCTCTTGATCCACCATGTTTTCTTCATCCATCATTGCTCAAATTGAGTTTTCCAACTGTTTCCTCAATCTAATATTTTTCCCTAATTATTTGGTGTGAACCTGAAATATCTGAAATTGCTAGATAGTCTCCAACTCAAATATTTGTCAGGCCCAGGACTCCAGATTATATAAAACACATGGGAGCAAGTGCACTCAGTACTGCCAATATGACTTATGTTCAGCAGCTTCAGTATGCACTGACAACCAAGATAATGCATGAAGATGATATTTATACAAGGGTTAAAAAAAAAAAAAACGACAACCAGTTTTAAAGAGGATACAAAGAAATGTGTATTTAAATGTAAGTCATGACTTAGTTATTGATTTCTCTACTGGGTTATGCATGAATATGTCATTAGGAGATGTCAGACCAGAACATCAGTGAAAGTTTCATTCTTTGAACTAAGCTAATGGTCACATTGACAGTGAATATATAATGTGTGAGTTCATATGTGTATATATATATATATATATAAACACTGACTTGCCTATGCATGAATGTATGATCAGAGATGTAAATATGTAAATATGCATGTAAACACCTTATCAGGTATAGGTACATGTATACATGGAAAGCTAATGAAAGAGAAGCAAAGCAGCTGAAATGATTTTTACATCTCCATTCACAGGTCTAGATGTGTCAGAAAGGACCACCAGCACAGGCTTCATTGCCAAAGCTGCTCCACAAGTAGCCTGAGCTCCAAGTGTCCTTGCGTCACTGGAAACCAGAATTTTGGAGGAACTTGCTGAGACATGCAGGAATCTAGTTTCCATTAATCTGTGAGACATTTGAGCAGGTAATAACCATTACTTTTAATGCAAATTATGCATGTAAGGCCCTGTGAGACTCTGTGGGGAACTGTAGCATAAAGGCAATGTATTTGCTGGTGTAAAGATCGCATCTTAATTTAATTAAGCAATTAGATTAATAAAATTATATTGTTAAATAATTTAATATAATAATTATTACATAAATAATATTATTTTACAATAATTATTAATAATAATAACAACAATTTTTCTGCATGGGAAACAATGTTAGCATCCTAAAATTGGGGCAAAACTCAGCAAATGTCTGGAGACAGAAGGGAGAAATATTAGGGATAGAGAGAGGATTTTTGCAGTAGCAAAGTCAGATTTAGGTGACTTTTTCAGGACTTTTGTCCTCTGGCTTCTTCAAAACAAATGGTTGAGAGTTCCAGCTCTATCCGCTTTCTTCTACATCTCCTCTTTGCAAAGCATATTACAGTAGAGAGCTCCTTCATCTGAGCAATTTGCAACTTCCCTTCCATGTGGGACACCAGGCAGAGCTGTACAAACAGTTATGATTCATCTATTTTTAAGCTATTCAGCAGCACCACTTTGCATTGTATCTGGCTGAGATGGAGTTCATTTTCCCCCAGCAGCCCTCACAGTGCTGTTCTTTGCATTGGTAGCTGGAAAGGTGCTGATAACACATCAGTGTTTTGGTTACTGTTGAGCAGCTGGCACAGCATCAGCACTGTTTGCTCACCCTGCTGCACCCCACCAGCAGCTTAGGGTTGGACAAGATCCTGGGTGGGGACGTAACTGGGCCAGCTGACCCAAATTAACTAAAGGGATAGACCATGCTAAATGACATCAACTCAAACACAACAGCTAAAGGGAAAGGAGGAGAAAGGAGCATTTGTTTTTTACACTGTTTGCCTTCTGCAGGAGCTGCCAGGAGTGCTGAAGCCCTGCCTCAAGAAGTGGCCAGGCATCCCTTGCTGGTGGGAAGTGGAGAATAAAATTACTAGTTTTTCTCTTCACTTATGTGTGTGCAAACTTTGGCTTTTGCTTTAGTGAACTACCCCATCTCAACTTAAAAATTTTTCATCTATTTTCTCTCTGCTGTTCAGCTGGGAAGTGGGAGAGATAGAGTACCTGCTGTCTAGACATGGTCAGCCTACCACACATAAATAGCACACAGACCTAGTCACAGGTCTCTCTAGACTGCTGCCAGGGTTTGTCAGAGTGAAGGAAAAAATCATTGCTTGTGCTTTCTCAGGACTTTTTCCTAGACATTCCTGTTCCTCTTGGGTGACTGGAGCTGTGTGATGGCCTGAGAAAAGAGGAGCACAGCTCAGAAAATAAAAGCAAGGGATAATGAGTATAATTTTTAATTTCAGATTTACCAAAAGATGTAAGGAAAAAGAAGTGTCATCTGCTTTGTCCCCACCTACAGGTCTTTGGCCCTAAGGCAATTCAGACAAGAAAATTTCTGGGAGTGGGAAGAACACTCAGATTACATGCAGAAAATGGGTGAGCCTCAGAATGTAGCATGGATCCAAAATCAGGGTGATTTCTAGTTATTCAAGAGCAACATTAGATGTCCCACTTTGTTTTCTAAAATTCTTTGTTCCTGCTTGCAAACAGAAACTAAGTTTATAAAAAGACTGGTTAACCCAAGTCACATTTTGAATCATAGAATAATTTTACTCCTCTTTTTTTTCTACTGTGTCATCTTCAGGGTTGATTGCTTTATGCTGGCTGAAGAGTGTTGCTCTTGGACCATTTTAGAAATACTAAACTAACTGTACCTTGCTGAAAAATGCAAAATACTCACCATAATATGGAAGTGGGCCTAAGAAACGGAATGATAAATTCTATAATGAGATATACAAGTGAGGCAGGTCATTTGGTTAAACACAGAAATGACACATCATGCTGGATTTTTGGTTTCCTTGTTTGGGAATTGCATGATTGTGCAAAAATAATTTTTATTTTTAAATTAGATACAGAAAACCCCATTCAAATCTGCTTTCAAAATAAGAGTGTTTTATCAGTTGTATTTATATTCATTGAATTCCAGGGCTGCATTTCAGAAACAGTAGGGTACTCGCTTTGATGCTGAGATTAGAAAAATGTCCACTCTTATTTTTTCCAGCACTGAATTGAACATAAAATGCTTTCTGAAGATTCAGTTGGGCTTTTTCAGCCAAATTTACTTAAGCATGCCTGTTCATTGTGGAGCTGAGGAAATGAGGAGAGGATGAAGAGTGCTGAGGATTGTTTTCTTCTGCGTCTGCAAAGCTTTTTTATCATTTTCCTTTGAAGTCTCTGAAAGTTATCTGGTGTTTGTATTAACTTTTTATATGAAAAGACAAACTGATTTGTCTTTCTAGGGACCATTTTAAACATCCTGACTAAACAAAGCCTAGCACAATAAATGCAGACAGTGGAAGGGTTCGGTTTTAATTCTGACTTCATTCTTGCAATAGTGCTATCTAAATTTACCTCCTAAATAAATGAACACTGCAGCTCCCACTCCAATGAGAGAAATTTCTCTATGCGTGCCTCGAGGTTCCTTCTGACTTATAATGGTTGGATTTCAGAGCAGCACCCATGGGGTAAAATAACAAAAAAAGTGCAGAAAATCCAGGTATAGTATCTTTCATGATGACTAGTTAGGAAGAGAATGAATTTCACTACCTGTTAATGGGTTTTATGAAACTGCAACAAGGTCTGCATCTCTTTCTCTGATTGATCCTGTAAGGGAACACAATGCTCAAGTTAGTTTTGCCTTCAGTGAAGGTTACTCCCTCTGTTATTTCAGCCTTAACACAGGGCGCCCTGTATTATTTTAATAAAAAATTTTATTTTAGAATCTCTTAGATTTGCTTGGCCCTAAAAAACAGGAGAAAGATAATTGAGTGTATGGGATTTAGTCTTTCTAACTCAAATGTCACAGAAAGTCATAAAAGTCACGACCTTCTGTGCTTGATTTCCTGATGATATATGACACATATGTCTGCCTAATTTAGTGCTTATTAAATGAATAATGTTAATGGTTAAGGAGTATGAAGCCTTAATTAGATTTTGCAAGCAGCTAACTACTGTAGCAAAAAGAGCTCTTTATTTGGTATTTACTGCAAACATACCGGAATGTCACCAATATAATCTGAGAAGACTAAAGTCAGTAGAGAAGTTGCAACCTTTGTTAAAAACTAATGGGATGTGTGTCATTTTTAAAAATTGATTTTGATGTTATTCACAGGTGGAGATTTATTTTTTATTGAGTCTTGAAAAGGAATAATTATGGGAGACTTTAGACGTAAAAGAACAAACTAAGAAGGACACTCAGCAGTTTATTTAGAAGCACTTCCAATTTGAGCTTCTCTAGATCTTTTAAAGAGGTTGCATTAGTTTATGTATCTACTTCAGAGTTCGAGTTGTTAGAATGATGCAAGAAATACACTTGCAATTCAGTCACAAATGACTGACCATAGATTTACTGCTACTCTTACCACCATAACAGAAGGTATTTCCAAATATTTGTTGCCCAATACTGAGAGTATTCAAATCACGGTTTGTGATTCCATAATATTGTCCAAATTTGTACCTGGAATGCATTGTTCATTACTCACAGTTCATTTGTTAGTCATCACTCATTATCTTTTTTTAAAGTTTCAGTCAGCTAATCAAGAAAATATACTGTATGACCAACATCATCCCACAAATAATGATTAATCAAAATGAGCAGTTCCTGAAGAGCAGAGTGACTAAAAATCATTCAGCTAAACCAGTTATCAAAGACATAAAATAATCGTGTATTGACACCAATCAAGAGGGGTTTGTGAATGAGTCATGAACCAACAGCCAATTTAATTTGGGTTTCCTAATAGCAGTAGTAAATTAGTGTTTTGACATAAAATACTATATTTAAGTGTCATAATTCCCTTTCTTTAAATATTACTTCTGCATGCCTTATCAGAATGAACTGGGCAATCTACAGTTAGCTGTAGAATTGCCAATGTCTTTTGTGGGATAAGGATTAGCACCTCTATGTGTTTTATTAAAACCACATTTTAGTTAATGCTTCCTTGGCTTGTTTTCTCTGTAAAAAACTGTAACTTCTTGTTTCCATAGTCTCATCTTGGGTCTCGCCCACCATTCGGCATTTTCGTATACAATTTTAGCAGAAACTCCATTTTTCTTGATTGATTGATGACATTTCTGGGCTGAGAACATGACCCCCCATATCATTGTTCTAGTTGCACATTTAAATTTACCATTTTTGTCTGAATTCAGATTAAAAATATCTTTTCCATCCTTTAACTATATTTCAGTACTCTATGCATCATCATTTTGAAAGACCAGAATTCCCTGCATTAAGGTAGTTCCATTATACAATGCATTAATATGTTGAATGGTTTATCTACTCCAAATCAGGCTCCAGAAAGTCATGGCCAAGTTATATACTGCATCTGAAAAGAAAGTGGTTAAATTTAAAGATTTTCTGACAAGACAGAGCAAAATATAAAGATACAGGGTTTACCTTGAAGCTCTCCAAGACCTTACCATCATCTCTGAATTTTTGGAGCCCAAATTTGAATTAGATGCAATTCCATTAAATAAAAATGATGGTGGAAGATATTATTTCAACCAGTTATATTTAATTATTTTCATGAGAAAGCTGATCATAATGCATTGTGTAGTTCCTTTTCTAGAACAGGTACATTGAGATGTTCTGAGATTCCTCTTTCAACTGATAAATCCAGACATGACATTTTGCATGAGCCAGGAGATGTAGTTAACTCAGAATTGTTGGAATAAGAAAAACCCAAGAGCTTTTAGCATTGCCCAAGCAGATATTGACATTATTTACTGAGAAAGAGAATTCTTTTTTTTTTTTTTTTTGTCACATCTGGATATCTGTAGGTATGAGAGGCCATAAATGTAATCAAATTTATGGCCAGGGGAGGACAACACCTGCTGTTATTATTGCATGATATCTACTAATATCGTGGTAAAAACCCTTTTGCTTTATATGTGAATATACAGCATTATTGTTATACAGTATGTGAACACTCAATAATTTATTAAATATGTTTTTCAGAACAATACTGATATTTTAAGTTGTTTTTTGAGCATCAAAGGACAAACTAAGAGCAGAATTATTTTTTCAGCTATAAATGACATATACTGCTTGCTATGTTGCATTTACAATGCAATAAGTGTTTTTAAAGAAAAAATAAGGAGAGTAATACTAAGTGAAGGCTTGCAAATGATAAACAATTTACCTGTTACCTAAATATGAAGGGGAAAAAAAATCCTTAGCATGGATATACACTTGTCAGACCCAGTGAGAATAGTTGGTCTAATGAACAGCTCTTTTTCATAGGGCTGGAAAAGATGTTGGTTCTGCAGTGTAATTCTCCTCAATTTTCCCCCCTCTCTGAGCTCTACTGCCATCATACAGAGCTATTTGTTGGAGAAATTGCCAATTTTTCCCATTAAAGAAAACTGCTTATCATTCTAGCTTTCCTAATTTCATGTAGCAGATGATACCATGCATTTAAGAGAGCTCAGAGTGACCTTTCATGCATGATTTTGATGCTTTTTATTGAGAAATGCTTCATACACATACATCCTTTAAAGCAGAACAAATGTCCATATATATACAAGAAAAACTCTTAGAAGCTACAACGTGTTGATGTTTTTTCATTCTTTAATTCATATGGCAATAGGTTTTGAAGATTATCTACAAATGTCCTACTTCTGATATTTTGCATGTCTTTTGTTTTGCTAAGTGTTTTCAACCATGTTTTCACATGAAAATAGTGTAACAAGACTGGAAAAAACCCGTGAAATAGGATGAATTTTTTAACATAATATTAACAGACTCTACTACTTAATTGTTTAACAACTGAGAGGTGAATATAAAGAACAAGAGAGGAAATGATAGTACACAGTTTATGATGAGAAAATCCATGACCATTGGCTTGCAGAGGAAATAAGTACCTAATCATCATACATGGGAACACTTCCTCATT
Organism: Geospiza fortis; assembly: GCF_000277835.1. Classification (NCBI taxonomy): domain Eukaryota; kingdom Metazoa; phylum Chordata; class Aves; order Passeriformes; family Thraupidae; genus Geospiza; species Geospiza fortis. The sequence goes on from NW_005054346.1 coordinate 3,837,349, forward strand.
ATATGCTAAAACATAAATTGTAAGGATGTATAAAAAACTCTTTCAATTGTCTAGCCTCATATTTATGCTCCAAGCAAAATTTGAAATGCTATGACTACATATGGCCTAACTATGCCTGAAGGGATAAACTCAGATGTTTAGAATAAAAAATTTTCCCAGTAAATACTGGTACAATCTGGTGATTTCAGAGCTTTTGCTGGCTAACTCCAGATAAGTGAGAAAGTCCTTTTAATCCAATGAAATTATATCATTTATGCACCATGTCACTGCAATCAGGCCACAGAAGTCTACAAAGTACTATTAAATATAAATAGGTCTATCTTGTCCTTAGTGCCATTCTTATGATATTTATTTCACTGTGTTTTCTACTCACAAGTGAAGAGATCTCAGCTACTGAAGAGATTCTTGTTGCTGTTGAAATGGGTTTGTTCTTTTTCTGTTTTATCTTGTATGTTAGCAGCAATACTGGAGTTTCCTGAAGCCTGGCTAACTGTACATCCAGAGCAGCAGAAGGACACCACAGGTGATTGTCTTCTTTGCTACATAAACTGTAAATATTTGTTTATGCCAGCAATGCCACTTAGTGTAAGCCAGCGCCTTCAGTAGCTGGGCATGTTCCAAAAGGCCAAGGAAGGCTCCGGCTTGCCCCATTCTGCATTTTTCCATGTTTCCCTAAAATGAAAAGTAAGGAAAATCACTGCTTGCATCTGAGTTTTAAGGCTTTTAGCAAGAGGACCCATGCAAATGAACTGCAAAAGCATGCCTGGAGTATGACAGTCTCTTCTCCATAAAAAACACGAACAGCTTCCATTCGCAAGTGAAGAAATCCCTCGTTTTTGCAGTAAAGGAAGACTAGCTTGAGGTCTGCTGTCAGTTCTAAAGCATACATTGAAGATTTGTCACTGTGGGATCTAACTGTGATCTCTGCAGAGATTTACAGAGACTTGCATTGGTGTGACTGTGCAGAAGCCCCCATGAATCTGAAGGAGTGTCAATAAAACAGTGTAGCAAGGAATATGTTTTGAAATTAAGATTTCCAAACATTGGTAATAAGCAATAAGCCATCATTTATGTCTCAGAATTGGAGCCAGAATTTTTTTCCATTTGAATGTGACTTGTGACTTTATCCATTTGGGAATGACTTTCCTGCCAATATATACACACATATATATAAAGACTTTCAAATATATTGCCTCCATGCGAGCTTTGCGTCTAGGATAGAACTGAGTTCACAAAAATGTATCCAGAAGCATAGGAACCTATAACTCATATGGATATTGACAGCAGTAGCAAAATTGTGTTTTCTCAGTTTAGAAATTAGGACCAATACATAGAACATTTGCAGTTATGTTATAAAATATTGTTGATGCCATTAAAGAACAAAATAATGAGGACGTAGCTATGCTGGTAGTGTTAACATCTACTCACTAGCTGGATTAATTAATTTATTTGAAAAAAATTTCATGTTTCTTAGCACTGATCAGAATTTTTTAATTTTCTAGGAAAGCACATTGATATTGAGCGTACTACACAGACAGCTTGATCTTTCAGAACAACCAATGACAGATCATTTCAAAATCTTGGTTAATATGAACAATTTAAATATCAGTGGGAACTGATTGCAGGAAATTCTGGCATCACTGTATAAGAGTCATCTGAGAATTTACTGTATTATACAGGACAGCTTGAAACAACAGTATATATAATTTCTGTTGTACATTGAGCTCCTAGGATAGCTGCAGCTAAATGCAGGTAAACAAAGTTTATCTATTTCTGCTTTAGATCCTTTGGAGTTCACTTATCAATCACTATTAGGCCTGTGAAACTAAACCTGTGGATTTATCCACTTCTGTGCCGTGCGAGTGTATCTCCCCAGTATGATGATGTCAAGGACTGTGGCTTTCACAGTATGTGACATTTGCACATCTAACATGCTAGGTGGTATATGGATCATTAAAAGCCAAGGTCAAAAATGGAGTGTCTAAAACAAAGCAAAACAAAGCAAGGTATCTGTATCCACTCTCATTAATAGGGCATTGATATTTTTTTTCCTGGTCCTTCACATAAGGAAATAGTTCATATATAGAGATGTGTATTTATAGTAATATAATCACAAATCCCTGCTCTAATGAAAATCTCTGGAGGTATTTTACCCTTCTACTGACACTTTGAAAGTAAAATATGGATTTTGAACTGTATGCAGAACTTTCTGGCATGGTTGTCAATGATAGACCAGATCTCCTAATATACAGAGGTTTTAGAATGTAATTCAAATATATTTTCCATTTTGAAGTTGTGATGGCTAAGTACACCTGCTTACTTAAAAATTATCTGTTACTTTGTAGTTTTCAATAGCTTAATCATAATTTTATTTTCTCAGTTTGTATTGCAGGCAGTTCACTCGCTCTTCATTTAAACTTGAATGTTTCCTGTTTACACATCAGAAAATACAGAAAGATTATAATATTTATCAAACAAATAAAAAAATAAAAGCTGTGTTCAAACACATTATTTATATAATTATCCTATAATTAAAGTAATTACAGTTTGTGATGAGAAATAGTCTTTATTTTTTTGAAACATTTGCAGGTTTCTTGAAGGGTGTTTACTGATCATCACAGCAAAGTGACATGAAAAATACTTGGAGCTGTTCTCATTTCTGCAAAACATTTAATCTGCATAAGACATGTTCTTCATGAAACCGCTATGTGTCTTTACAGTCCATTAATTGACAGGCTTGTATGAAAGGGAGTTAGACTAATATTCAAAGACATTTGTGAGCTTTTGTAAGCTTGATTACAGCCACAGCTACTCTGTATATGAATTTTTGAATCGGTGGATTTCTAACAAATAATATCGCAAGCAATAAAAAGTGGTGTAAGTGAAGGATTTCTTGCCTTATGGTATTTTTTGAACTTCTAGATCCAATTTGCTTTTCTTTATAGCACCTGGAAAGCTGGAAGTTTACAAAGTGAAAGTTCTGTGTCCATGAAACTACCTGAACCTAGGAGCAGTAGTTTTGAAGAAAACCCGCTGACCATTCAAAAATAGTGATCTGAGACTCAGAACATGAGGCTGTTACTTAGGAAGCCAACCCAAACAGTATTTCTACCTTTCATTGGTAGAAATGAAAGAAGACAGGGCCAGGGACCATCTCAGGGCATTTCGACCTCCAAGGTGTGCCTGCTCTGCAGCAGTGGTACTCAGTTGGCAGCACATAGCCCCTTCCTCACAAAGCACGCCCTACACAGACATTTCGGGGGGTGACTGGGGGTCCTACTGCTCTGTGGGTGAGGATGGGTTTCCCTATGGAGCTGTTCTGGATTTTTAATCCTGGATTCATTTTTTTCACCTCACAAGCCATGTTTCACTCTTCATAGAACTGCACAACAAAAATCGTTATGGACAGATTAATCATCGAAGCAATTCACATACTTCAAATAACACGTACATGGGACATATTCAGTAAGAAATACTAGTCAGCTACTACATTTGCTTGATTACATTCATGTAAATATCAATATGTGCACAATCAATATCTGCCAGGACTGTGGAAAATTAGGAAAACTATAACTCTCATAGCACGACATTTTTTTCTTTACAGTACAACCAAAGGAAAGTGTATATTGACTAGATCTCCAGAGAAAAACATCTATTTATTATTTGAAATGAACCATATCAAAGACAGAATGGATTTTTCTACAATTATAATAGACAAAGTAGAACTTGTTTAAGAATTTTTTCTTTCTTCTTTAAATATGATCTTCAGCAAAATGCAATCTTTTATTTTTTTTTCCTTTCCAGCCACATAAGCAGGGGCTAAACACAGTGAGCACATATGGGTGTTAAAATAAAGTTTATAAAACTTCATCCATCCAAAAACCCACTCTCATTTGGATATAATCTGCTTTCACAATTTCCTTCCTGCTATCATCACAATTATCATACATGAGCACTTTCCCTGCAGGATGGAGAATCTCCGCTAAGCACAATTTTAGGGTGCACAAGAAAATATCTGTTTCTCAGAGGGACATCTTGAAGCTGTTAAAAAAAAATTTAAAAAAAAAGTGAGTCTTACCATCTGTCTAAACTGTTCAACATTTACCTGAATAAATTTGTTCTTTGGAGACCTATGAGTTCTAGACCTTGTCCTTGTTTTGGCCCTTTTGTCATGGCCCACAAGCAACTCCTGCTGCATCTCCCAGTTTGCAAGAAGAGACCACTATCTGCAAGCAGCCAGTGGCTCACTACCCATCAGTCTGTAAGGCATAGATAAACTGTTTTTAAGTTGTGATGCCAGACTTGTTAGATTTAATACCCCAGGACAAATTACTTGGCAGTTCATGTTTGCACAGGTAACCAGATCCACATTAATTGAGTGTAGTTGTTTTTATGCAAACTAACAGGATCTCTGCAATTTTTGGAGCAGCTTCCTGAGACTACCTGCTTGGGAATAAGTTAAATAAAATAAGAGATTTGGTTTAGCTGATTTGCTCAAAAAGTATTGAGAAAAGTTAAGAGACTTGGATGTACAGTGCTGAAAAGGTCCTGGAGCTTAGATAGGGCTGAATTCTTGAAGACTCAGTGTAGTCGCCCTACTAGTCAACTGCTCATAACACTTAGAAAAAAAAATCCATTACCAAATAATTTTCAACTATTTCTAATTAGTTTAAATAATATAGCAATAGCTGGGAGAATTCATAGCAAGAAACACTTCAGGGATTTTTTTACTCGATACTTCTACATGAGAAGACTAATTTTGCTAAGCCTGTCTCTTCCTAAAAGTGCAGCCATCTTGTGCAGTCATTTCAATTTATAACTAACCCTGCTCTCAAAATATTTCCCTAGAATTCAAAATATATCTTCTTGTCAAGACAGGCTTAAGAAAAAAGTCCATAAAATAAGTCAAAAAGTAGTCTTCCAGCACTTTACAAATACATTTTTACCACCCTATTGGCACTTAATAACACTTAAAAAAATATTTCTTATATTCTTATGGGTCACAGATTATTTTTGGGGCAGAATATACATATACATATACATATACATATACATATACATATACATATACATATACATATACATATACATATACATATGTATTCCATCTTTCTTATTCTTTTGAAGAGTTATTTTTATTATTAAAATTGTTAACCAGAGGAGCTGAAACTGGCAGTAGTGTCAGACTAGCAATTTACACCTTCAGCAGAGGATTTGGGTAAACGACACTGTTTTAACATGTTTCTTTCACTTTGCCTTTTTCATTTGGCTTTATGGATGCTCTCCTTTGTTTTGATGCTCTGGAAGAGATTTAACATGCCCTTCCTTAAAATACTGATTTTTTTTTTTTTTTTTATTGTCACTAGAGGATACCAGAAAACACAGAAAGTCTGGTTACAGTCAAGGATCACTCTTGCACTTTTCCTGTGTTCACCACGTAGCTGGCATCTGATATCTGTGTGCCCTTCAAAAAAGAGAGGACCTACCTTTGGAGAGCAACTCTAAGTCAATAATTAACAAGTCAAAGCCCTTTGAAAAATTGCTTTCTGTAGACAGGACATAACAGGTCTGGTGTCATAACAGGTACCAATACATAAAGAAGCACGGCCATTTGTTTTGCTCTAATTATCACTCAAATGGTAAAATATTTTTAATTTCAACTCTTTCTTAAACTAATCATACAGCACATTAATGTCTTAAGTGCATTTAGAATATGGATAAAGAGAGAGATGCTCTGAGGGACATTAAAACCTAGCTTAAACTTCCAGAGAAGCTAAGCCCTTTGGACAGGCACAGAGAATTTTCAGACTAAAGAAGATTTAGGAAGCAGTTAAAGCCAGAGTATCTGCTGGTTTGGGTCTTGTCCTGGTTAATAAAGTGGCAGTCACCTTCTGTTATAACAGTTCCTTATTAAGCTAATCTGCCATCTGCATAATAAAATAATCTGTCAACAATAATTGAGTCTGCTTTTTGTTCAGCTTCCTGTGGTGTCTCCATGTTACTCCACGCTCCCAAACTTCCCAGCTCACACTGCTGAGGTGTGTCCTAAATCACACCAGGCACTGCACAGCTCTCGAAATCAGCCCAGGTCATTGTAGAACAGCAGACATGTCCAGTGAATGAGAATTATTCTCTCATACCAGTGAAAATCTTCTCAGTAATTTGTTATTACACATTGAAGACCAGAATATTATAATCTTAGTTTAGAAAAGTAATTTTTAGGTCCCTCCAAAGTCTTTTGAATGGTACATGAAAGAAACCACGTTTTAAACAGTGGCTCAAATTATATCTCCTCTGCTATTATGCTGTGGAATTTGGGTGGCTGATTCATTTCTACTTTTTGCAGTCTAATAATTATTCAAAGACCTTGGGTGTTCAGAAAAGCACTCTTTTCAAACCATTATAGTCCTTTAACTGAAGTTCAGAGGAGTTACTTGTGATCACCATACATTTGTGCCCAAAGAGGCAGAGTTCAGCCTGAAACTTTGAGGTACTGGTATCAAGGGGAGCTCTGACAAGATATACAGTAATTGCAGGATGTATAACGATGAAACAGCCTCTGGTTATTTGGCTGAGACCTCAGAACTGAACAGGACTGATCAGAAACCTTCTATAGTGTTTGAACCCATTTTCCCCAATTATTTTTTTTCTTCAGCTCAGCCTTTGTAAGAGTTTAAATAAACTTCTTTTTAAGTTGAGATTCATAAGAAATAATCTTATAATATCATCTAATAATTTTTAACTTCCCCAAAATCTCTGCATTTTGTTTGGTTTCTTTTCTTTTAGGTAATCATCAGCAACATCTGCAATCATGTGTAATTCCAGAGCACCTAGTTACCAGACAAATGTCTCAAAATTATTGAATATTTTCATTTATCATTGTAATTAGAGGCATAAGTTCAATGAATTACTCTAAGCTTCCTCTTTTCTCATGTTTTCACCACCTCCTCAAACCTTGGATGAAACAGAAGTCACAAGAAGTTAAGTTACCACCAAATAACCTTAAAGAATTAAATGAAAATATAGAGAAAATTTTCACAGCAGTCATCTTACTTCATTACTTTCATAAGAAGATACTCAGGAAGAATACAACAACTTTTTTTCCTTTTTTTTTTTTTTTTTTTTTTTTTTTTTTTTATTTTTTTTTTTTTTTTTTACTTAGGGAAGTTTTGTCTAGTCAGGATGAGCTAATGGTTTGAGGACCAGAAGATCTCAAGTGGTATTGACACTGATTTGCTGAATCATTTTGGGAATACTTTCTATGTGCCAGCACAATCATTTTGTTGATGGAAAGAGCAACCTAATGTTTACCAACTTGAAAAATGGAGGGTCGTGACAACCGCAGTGATTTAACCAGAAAAAGTATTTTACTGCCAGAAGCACTATGGCTGCAAGCTTTATCATGATATTATCATTATGCCTTCTTCTTACTGTTAAGGAATAGATTTTACTTCACAGTTCCTAGAAAAAGTAATTTCTAAAGCATGAGCAAAACAGTTCTTATAAGAGTTACCTTTACAGTAAGTGTACATGGTGCACACAAATCTTTTTTCAGATATCTAATCTGAAAAAAAATTCCTATTCTATTAAAAACAAATTAAATTAGAACAAACAAATTGCATTTTCCTTAAAAGAAGAAATTATGAATAAGCATAAATATGCAAATACTTTAAAGAAAGATGCTTTGCTCTGAAAAAAATAGTAAGAAATTTCTGAATGTGTAAACTAAACTGATTTCAACTTTAAGAGCTGGAACCTTGGTCAGGTTCAGGGAAATTTTTAGGTCTCACTTGAAAATTTAAGTCCTTCATTAGGAGTTATGAAGGAAGCCTGCCTACGTATATTTCAAGGTATAACTCACTCATTTATTTTATGTATGTTCCCAATATGTCTTTGCTATACATAATTTTAAAACAAATACATGGGATTTTTTTTCCTCTAAAATATGAATTATCCAATGGCAACTATTTCATAGAATCAATAGAAGGGCCTGGGTTGGGAGAGACCTTAAAGATCAACTAGTTCCAATCTCCCCACCTTAGTCAGAGACAGCTTCCACTAGACCAGCTTGCTCCGAGCCTCATCCAGGCTGGCCTTGTACACCCCCAGGGATGGGACATCCAGAACTTCTCTGTACAACCTGTTCCACTGCCTCAGCACCCTCAAAGTAAGAAATTTCTTTCTGAATTTACTCTCTAATCTAATCTGAACTTAATCTCATTCAGTTTAAACTCATTCCTCCTTGTCCTGTTACTAAATGTTTTTGCAAAATCTCTCTGCATTTTTCTTGTAAACTCCCTTCAGGTACTGGAATGCCTCAGTTAGGTCACCCTGAACAATCCCAATAGGAGGAGTACTTCATCTCTCTAATCACCTTTGTGGCCTCCCCTAGTTTCATTCCAACAGGTCAATGTCCTTTCTGTGCTGGAAACTCAGTGTTTGGTTTCATCAAGGTCTTTTGTGATGTGGTGTTTTTTTTTCAAGAAATAAGAGATTTGACATTCCTGTGGCATAGAGAATATCAATAATTAGAAGAACAAGAAAAAGAAAATGTTTAAGGATGACACTGAGGACATAGATGCTAATGATTAATTGCATCAGCCAATTTTCTGTAGCATCTGCAGGAGTCACACAGACAGAATTTAATACAGAATGAAAATACCTATGGTAAGCAACCAGATCAGTAAATTCCATCAGGTCTATCATGACAGGAAATATTTTAAGAGTTTGAAATGTTATCTGTTCCTTTCTACACATTTAGTCATGCTCCCCTATCCCACCTAGTTGAATAGGACTACTTGTATTCTTGGAGGGAAGCATGTGTGCAAGCATATCCTGAGTTTCTTTACCCAGGGAAATTAGAAACTACTCAAGTTGATATGTCAGTGTCCCACTTTCTTTGATGTTCATGGTGATGCATGGAGGTGTCTCATTTTCTTATGAGAGAGGAATAGAGTAGAAAACAGGAAAGGATTAGGAGACAGCACTAGATATCTGAAAGATCAATTCAGGAGTTATGCATTTAACCCATCAAACACAGGTCATTTGGCCAATTGAGAAGGGTCTGTATTTACAAGATGTCATCTCTGGACAAATACAGATATTGAAAATCTCAAGGCTGGGTCTCTCAGTGTGGCAAACAGGAGGTGCAGAAAAATCTCATTAGCTACTAACTGGATTTGTACCCTTGTATCTCATGCACCACTTTGAAAATTCACTCTCAGTCATCAGGAAGTAAGGTAATATTCCAGCATTCCAAATTGCGTCATTCGGATACAGACAGGAAGCCTAATTGGCTATCGTGTACAAAGAATCAGAAGCATAAAGAATTGCTTATGGTTACATATTTTTTTTAAAGCCTGAGCTGTTCCACTGGACCTGTCTACACATGAGTCTTTAATTTAAAAAAAAACTGAAAAAATATTACTGGATCTTTAGTTATTTATAACTCAGTTTTTTAGTTAGATGGAAATTGTTTCCAGTCTCAAAAACACAAAGATAAAAGATAAGACAAAAGAATTTTAAAAAATTTTACTCCTAAAATGAGAACAGTTCAGTTACATAAAAAACCCAAACCAAACAAAATACATATGTGCTGTGCAAACTGTTCATTTACCCATCATGTTCCAAGAGTGTGTTATGTTCATGACAGTCCAGACAGGAATCCATATTTTGAATCTGTACCATTAAATTCACATAATCAGATTTTTATTGTGATGGAAATTCTGTGTCTTTCTCTTAGAGGATTTTGGAATAGTTCTTATTTTCTTTGTCACATCAAGAAATGAAACTGGAACACACCAAGCAGATACAGAGGGGTATGACAGGTGGAGATCATCACACCACACTCCATCCATGAATTCATACCAATGATTCACTCAAGTCAAAATAATTCATGACAGATCTTCTACTAGCATAACCTTCTACCTCAAGATTTTTTAGTCAAGAAAAATGTACGTGGACAGCCAGGAGTACTGGTTTAATTCTTCTTTATATGTATGAAATGTGCTTAATATCTTGACTAAGAAACTTTGAAAGAAAATTATGTCCAGAAGATTTCTTAGAGCACTCTCTGTTTCCAGTGGCAAGCTCTTTTCCCCAGTCATAAAAAAAATGTCACATAGTTGGTAAGTACTCAAGAGAGAAGTAGATTCTAATCATGAAGATATGTGTTTTAATTTTTAATCATAATCCTCCATATGATTGAATGTGAAGAGTTCATTGACATATACTATAGTGAGATGAAATACTGTTTTATCATAAAAGTTATAATTTCAAAAAAGATCACTACATGCATGAAGAGATGATGAGTAATACCTGAGGAAACCAAACCATATTTAAATGCAAGAAGGAATTTTTTTGTGTCAGGATGTTTAGCAAGGCTGTTCCGGGAGTCATTGCACACTCTGCCAAAATCATTCATCATGCTGGAAGCTCTTCTGACAGCACTGCACTGCCTTTCCTCCAAAACAGCACCTGAAGCTGTGCTTAGCCTTTGGAAACTAGACTGAAGCCAATATAAAAACCTCTAATGAACCCAGAAAAATCTTCTCCTTTGAAATACTGAAGTCTTGATACATTTATATTAATGGGTTCTCCTTTTTAACATAAATTTTTTCCCCTCAGAATTTTATCTCTGAAAATTAGTAGCCATATCCACAGATCAACTCTAACCCTGACAGGTTGTGTGTCTAGTAAAGCACACCACTCCTTTTATAAGGAGACCAGAAAAAAAAGAGGAAAATACGACAGCCTTCCCATGGTTTACATAAGAAGAGAGCAATTTTTCCAGAAGTTAGCCTTTTTGCATGGTAGGTAGTTGTATGTCAGCGTTCTTGATACTTTAAGTAAAACCTAAGTATTACTTTCAACTTCTCTATTTTTTTTAAAGCACCAACTGCATCAGCTTAGCTGGACGGTTCAGGTGTGCAGGACAGCACCATCCCTGGTGCTTGAAGCAACCTCATGAACTCATTCCTAGTGAATTCACAGGAGCTGGGATTATGCTGCTTCTTGGGGATGTGGCTCTGGCTGCTAACTCAGATGGTATCTCTATCTTTCTAGTATTTGGACTCTTTCTGCCCAACAGACATTTAAGGTCTCTAGGCAGTGCACAGGGGGACGCAGAGTATTAGAACAGAACTCAACTCCCCCATAAGGCTAAGCAGAGAAGGTACAATATCACATAGATGTACAGACTGTGCAATGTGTGGTGCTCAAAGTCTGTCAAAATTCTAAGCAAAAGGACATGTTTTCCCCTTATTCAGGGCTGTGGAGAAATACTTCATCTACCCTCCTGAAGGTAGGGAGACATCTGTTTTCAGTCCAAAAAGTGACTTTCGCAATTGCAATGCAAGACTGGGGAGGCAGGGCTGATTTTATCTCTTCTTTCTCAGCCCAGCCTTATGGTTTATGCCCAAGTGAATGGAAGTCAGACTTGACCCTCCTCTTTTCCTGAAGAGTCATCAGCCAGCAGTGTTATCAGGCTAAAGAGAGCTACTACTGGGGTAATGCTGAAGGGAGGAGAAGTACTGCAGGGAAACACACTCTATCCTCTCTGCTCAGCCAAATCTGCTCCACAGAAAATAAGAGTCATAGGGTCAGGAAACACAGGGCCTGGGAACAGGAGTCTAACCCGGGCTTCAAAGACAGTTCCTATCTATTATGTACCACATGTGGTAAAAAATGCATTAGTAATCCTGAAAGCAGTTGTCAGACTCAAGTTTTGACCTGCTGGGTGCTCTTGCAACTATGATACTGAGTCATGCCCCATCTTTGCAGTGCATTAGAATATTCTTATCATAAGACTGAATATGGTTAGTCTTTTACATATCAAGGCCCTTTTACAGAGCCCTGGGTAGTGCGGTCTCGGTTAAATGAAAACTGCCCTCAGCTGTTAGCCTTTCCAAAAAGTTTTGCAGACCACCTGAGGTATTTTAAGTGGGACTTATGTAGTCTGAATATTTTATATTACTAATTATCTCCCACAAATCCTTACTGTGTCCTCAAATAGTTAGGTCTGTTGTAATTGCTCCACTGCAATTTACAGAAGGTGAGAGAGTGAGTTCACCTTGTTTCAAAATCCTTTCCTATCACAAATTACTCTTTCATTCTGATAGCAATTTAGACCACTGATGGGTAGGTTTTGTTCCTTAACATTTTGAAATAACCCAGCCATTACAGGTCAGGAGCTTATGCTGAATATAACTATGCATGTGTAATGATACAACTGGTGGACTCAAATAACAAATATAACAAGTAAAAAATATTACACATAAATGTGCTTGTCATAGCATAACAAAACATATGGAGCTGGAAGGGACCCACAAGGAATGGGTCTCCTTCATGTAGAATACCCCAGTTCCTTACCTTCCTTGTAGACATAGAATTGGTTCCACTGATACAAAAACAGTTTTAGATTTTTGTTATAGAGACTTATCCAGCTTAAAAGCATTTTTGCCTCTGGTTGGGATTTACAGAACATGGAATTCATAGTAAATGACCATGTTTCTACTGTCTCATCAGTGACTTCAATAATACAATAAAGAGACTTGGGCTGTTTTAAGGAGTATGCAGAGAACATGGCACTTGTATTTGGATTCTAATTTGTGAATTGCTTGGCAGTCTTCTTTTGCCATAATGTATTCATCACAAGATATATTGGTTATGCAATAAAGTATTTTTAATTGCTAGCTTTAGAAATATTTAAGTACCCAATTATTTTTATCTAAAATACTATTATGAAAAAAAAAAGGAAAAGTTAAAAATTGATATGGCCATGGCTAAACAAGGATTATGAGTTCCACAGCAAGAGCCCTGAGCCTTTGATGAAGTGTATAAATAATCAGTAACACACTTTAAGACATCTTTTTCTTGGTTCATAGTACCTGTGCTCATTTAATTCCAATTGAAAATATGCCTATTCGCTCACAGATAGTTTGGTGACCAAGTCAATGGGAAAAGTGATTCATGTTGAAGCACCTGAGGCCAGATACTTCCTGAACATACACAGAGCTGACACTGAGAGATTAGGCACCAACACAAATTTGTCCTGTCAAAAGATCACAGGGGACATGAGATAGACATGTATGTGGCAGAGTAGTGACCATAAATGAAGGCCTGTGAGTGAGTATAATAATTTAACATCTATTTTTTACCTGAATGATTTTTAGTAACCTGAATAAAAATGAATAACAAGAAATAACACACTAAAAATAGGCTGTCCCATTTTTGCTTTTTTTCAAAGTTACATGTATACCCAAATATCCTTTTTTTGGTTCTTATTCCACAAACATTGATGGGATGAATTTGGTCAGCACAAATGGAAATGAACATCAAAATCAATTCATATATTCATTGAACATCACTAAATTGCACCTCAAAAACCTTCACAAAAGTATTTTCACATTTGAAGAAGCACTTTGACACCTAAAGATGCAAGCAAGGTGCCTAATGTAAATACAGTACCTAATGACTAAAGATAAATGTCTAAGTTCCATTAGGTTCTCAAATCACTGCCAAATTCTGGTCTTAGTATATATATGCTTGTTGCAAAGAGGAACAGAGACAGATCTCAGGAGCTGTACCCAGACAACTGTTTACTCATCTCAAAGAGGACTTTGGAGAACTGCTCTGCACCAATCCATTGATTTGCAGAATTCCCTAAAATATTAAACAAATAACAAATAAATATGAAGCCAAGGAAGATTGCTTGCTGACTTTGCTTCTTTTTCTAGTGATTTATAGACCACTTCTGCAAAGCTTGTCCTCTCAAAGTTCCTCACATAACTAATACAAAATCAATTCCTCTTATCAGTGTATCCCCAGCTCAGTGTCACACACAGTTTTTTATACTATGTTATGTAAATCAGTGTTGCTGTTAGCTCCATCTTTGACTCTTGCCTCTTAAGTGAGTTACTCCAGTTGAGATGAAGTAGCTCCACTAAGAGAAGTCTAAAAGATGTCATAGAATTACTTCAATCCCAACATCATTTTGTTTTATTGTAGCAGTGTTTCTGCATCCACACATATAGTTAAAGATACTGCACACCATGCACACCATTAAACAGGATTACAATTTGGACATTCCCCATATTCCTGAGTTCATAATATACTCCTAGTGTTCATATGAATGTCATTACAGGACTCTTTGTAATACTTTAGAATTTATTTTTTTAAAGTTGTAAATACACCAGAGCAGGGAGATAGAAGGGCTGACTTCTTGATAAAAGGGCTATGGTAGAAATTTTTGAAGATATGTATAAAATTGACAGTCGTCAACTATGTAATGGAGTTCTGCTTGTCAGTTGTGTTGTCACTTTTACACAGCAAGGGGAAAAAAATCCTTGACATGACTTTGCTTTCCCTTTTAAATGTATGTAAAGAGGAAAAGCACTGTACATGTTAATACAGCCAGAATGGAAACACAGTGTTTTTCATAAGTGCCTGTTTATGTGAAAGCAACTATGCTATTTGCTTTCCTTTTCTTTTGTTATCCAAAACCTAGTAAAGAAAACATAATGGGGTCTGAATAAATAAATTTAGAAAGTAAGCTGATTTTCAGGAAAAATATCCTCATATCTAGCAATAACTAGAAACCTAAAAGTGATATTTCATTGTCTAGTCCATGTTTCAGATTTCAGATTTTTTTTATTATTCATTCATTCAAAAAGAAAAAAATATTATAAGTAGAGAGAGTTTTCCTGATTTTTTAATCCATTTTATTAATATTTCAATTTCATCCTGAAAAAAAAAAGAATTGGGAAAAAATATGGTAATTTTTTTTTTTCACTCCCAAATCATGCATAATTGTTACTTTAATTTTGAAAAATAATACTCATAATTTTAATTTTTATGCTGGGGTACATATATAATTTTAAAAGTTTACTTTAAATTCATGTTTAAATGGTTATTTATTATAAATTATAATTTATATAATTATTCGAATAAAGGCTGCCAGCTGCCTTTAATTTGCTTTGCTTTTATGGATAAGGAAGACAAATAAGTGAGATAAACTGTATTAGGGCTTAAGTTTTAGGAGGTAACATTTGCTGATGCTCAGGGAAATGCCAGAGGGGTACATAGAATCACAGAATCACAGAATCACTAGGTTGGAAGAGACCTCCAAGAACATCGAGTCCAACCCATGCCCTAACACCTCAACTAAACCATAGCACCAAGTGTCACATCCAACCTTTTTCTAAACGCATCCAGGGATGGTGACTCCACCACCTCCCCAGACAGACCATTCCAGTACTATATCATTCTTTCCATAAAAAACTTTTTCCTAATATCCAACCTGTACTTCCCTTGGTGCAGTTTAAAATTGCATCCTCTCATTCTGTCAGTTTCTGCCTGGAGAAAGAAACCAATCCCCATCTGACTACAACCACTTTTCAGGGAGTTTCAGAGAGCAATAAGGTCACCTCTGAGTCTCCTTTTCTCCAGGCGAAACACCCCAGCTCCCTCAGTTGTTCCTCACAGGGTTTGTGTTCCAAGCCCCTCACCAGCCTTGTTGCCTCCTCTGGACGTGCTCAAGCCTCTCAATGTCCTTCCCAAACTGAGGGGCCAGAGCTGGACACAGCACTCAAGGTGTGGCCTCACCAGTGCTGAGGACAGGGGAAGGATGATCTCACTGCTCCTGCTGGCCTCACTGTTCCTGATGCAGGCCAGGCTGCCCTTGGCCTTCTTGGCCACCAGGGCACACTGCTGGCTCATGTTCAACTGGCTCTTGACCAGCCCCCCCAGGTCCCTTTCTGCTTGGGCACTGTCCAGCTACACCATCCCCAGCCTGTAGCAATACAGGAGGTTATTGTGGCCAAAATGCAGAACTCGGCACCTGGACTTGTTAAGCATCATGCCTGACCCTTGAAGGCAGCGTGGTGTGTCATATGATGGCTGCTTTTTTTCTGGGGCTCAGAAACCCTTTGATGAAGCTATCAAAGCTTTTTGGATGCTGATAAGGCTGAATTATTGGCTTGTCCATCCCACTGCCCCATATAACCAGAGTGGTTCCGCTGGGTATCTGTGGCCAGGTGCCCTCAGGCTCCCTTGCCCAGTGACCTTGCACACTTGAGCCCAGCTGCGGGGTACCACACTGCCAGCCACACCGCTGGTCACACAGAGGGACAGGGGTCAGTGCAGCCACCAGAGAGAGGTGACACTCCACTGACCCTGCACTTCCTGGATGTGGTCCATGCCCTGCCTGGATTGTGACACACAGGCTTGGCCTTTCCCTTACATGCGCTTACCAAGCAGCCCACATGCTGAACATGTGTTGGTCAAGCCAAGAGGAACAAAGGTCCATGTTCCCACATGATACATCTAACATAACATTCCAGGCATATCCACACATAACACTCCAGGCTGAGAGGTGATGATCTTGGCTGCAGGGTCACTGCGCAGTGCCCACCAAACTCAGTAGATAAGCAGAATTCTGCACCTCGCTCACTGTCTGAAGTTTCCTCTATGGGAGAAATGCAATCGTAACCTCTTGTTGGTGGCACATCTGCACACTACTGCTATACTTTTCTCTCTCATAAGGCATGTTGTGATATGGTTTGCAGTTCAATTTCTGTTTGTTTTTATGCATTTTATTTTGGTTTTTTTTCTGGATTTCACCGGGCAGAAAAAAAATCTCAACTCTTTAATTGATTTTCTTTTATGGAAGATATATACTCTACATTTGCTTTAATTTGTACATACCCATCAGTGCTTTCTATCTGAGACTGCCAGAGATTTTGGCTATACCTAATTAACAAGCTTTGAGGAGACCTCTGTAGCAGTCCTAAATGCAGCCAGCCAAGCATTGTGAAATTTTTCTGTAGTTGGGCCTCTGTGGCCCAAAGCTGACTGATAACTTCTGAGAAGTATCCTTGTAATCTGCCACCTCTTAAGTGTCTCCAAATTTCCCTGTGAATAATAAATCACTAGAATGCAGTCTGAGGAACCAAGTGTAAATGTAAAATAGATACAGTGTACAGAGAAGTTATGGATTCTAGGTGTGTTGGTCTGAAATTCCTACATCATTGGATATTACAATGCATGAGGTATCTGCTTAGGGACCGAAGCATACTTCATCCAGAGCAGGGGCAGTAAAGACCAGCTTCAATGGTTCTTACTCTGGTGGAACAGTCTGAGGACAAGACAATCAATGCAAGATGGGAAACCAGTATGTCCTTGGGATACGAGGCAGATTCAGAAAGAGACTGATGGGTGCTACTGTCCTTGAAAAGCCCCAAAGTCTGAGACATCTGGGAAGAGAAAAGCTACCAGAATGTACTCTATTTAAATATGATTTATTGAGAAAGAAGTTCAACTAAAGTTTGAAACAGACATAATAGCCTCTAGAAAGGTCTTGGAAATACAAGAGGACACCATCCACTTACCAAAAGTATTCTAATATTATAAGTTATGGTCTATCAATTTATGTTTGGAGTTTCTGAGTTTATCAGAAACACCTCAGTAGGTATTGGTCGGAGAAAGCTGCAGAGCCCAGAAAGCTCTCAAGAAAGAAGTGGGACACAAAACCAAATGTAGAGAGTAGAGCTTTGTTTCTGATCATTGTTTCAAGGGATCTTCTGGCTGTGCAATGGTAGATTAAAGTGAAGCTGGCTTTTGGCTCCTCCAGTCTGTCACTCTGAAAAGTATACATCAAATGTCAATATCTAATTTAAAATCCTGTTTTTCTTGATCCAAGAAAATTTTCTGTTCTGAATTGTTCATATAGTGTTGTTTTTTAACAATGAGTTTTAGGACATACTTTCATCAAACAATAGATTTTGTTCTTAACTAAAATAAGGATATATTTTTACACATTCACCTGAAGACAACCCTTAATGTAGTCTAGTGCCCTGAACACATTGTTATGTTGAACTCATAGGAGATGTGAATTTTAAAGGGAAAAAATGTTATATATCCTCATTATTCATGAACCAATAAGGTCAGACACAGATTTACCATATGTAGAAAACTTGAAGTATTTAAAGCTGTTGAGATTCAATAGATCCCAAGGGTAAAAAATAAAGTCACTGCTGTTAAAGTATAGTGGCTCTTTCAATTTCTTGTATTTTTCTAAATTATCATTTGTGGGAATTAATGCTATAGAACAAAAAAAAAGGTGAACTTTTCTAGCATTTACCAAAAAGCCATTTATTGTTTGTATAGTTCCAGATATAACTGCATTTGGATTAAAGAAATTTAGGTCTTTTGTATTGTGCATTCCTGCACGTTTTTTTTTTTTTTTTTAAGTATTTAAAGGGAAAAATCATCACAATGTGTTTTACCAGTTACGCATACTAAGGCTATTTGCTATCTATGGAAAATTTTAAAAGATAACTTCTGAAAGGCAAGTTATGGAAAAATTCCTTTCAAAACTTACCTTTAAAAAATGGTGACTTCATGGATTAAAAAAGATAAAGGAACACTTTTCCTTGAATCCCATTTTTATTTTGCATTTTGCCTTTATAATAAATAATATGCTCATTTATATTTCAAGTGAAAGCAGTAGGCCTATGTGAGAAAAAATGTGCATTTCAGTTTGTAACTTAATGTAACACTTTTAACTGATTTTTTTCTTTGATGGTACATTTTTCTTGCATCAGGTAATGTAAAAGTGGCATAAAATTTCCCTCTATTTTTATTTAAAATATTTACAGAATTCCATAAATATATTAGCTACTATATAAGAGTTTAGTACTGAATTGATTGATTAAATAGCTAGCTGGATACATAATTAATATCTCAAGGTCCCTTTTTAAGCTTGAGTATAACAGCCAATGAGAAGTGACGCAGCTGCTTTGGGATGAGCAAAGCTTTTAAACGTTACCCTTCAACCCACACAGCAGTCTCCCTTTCTTCACAGAACTGTGTTCTCGTCCATGATTTTAAGGGCCTTTGTAAATGGTGTAAGCA